>NC_137110.1:45816860-46271860 GCF_949357685.1 Gobio gobio | reverse complement strand
TAGATTTGTTAAACTATGAATTACCAAAATAATGTTAGTTACTAATTGAATTTTGTTAATGTTATGCATAAGCATAACTATGATGAACAGAGACCGTAATGAGCCGGCTAATGGTCAATACGTGCTTTTCATTTCCCCCTGATCGCTTCACGTCCAGTCAACAGGCAGATAAATAACTCTTTACTAGCCGAGTCAAATACTGGGCCGTTCAGATGCTCACCGCGGCCTTGTGTTGTGTTTCAGAAAACATGCACTCAACTGCCACAGAATGAAGCCGGCGCTCTTCAACGTCCTGTGTGAAATCAAAGAAAAAACAGGCAAGTGATGTTATGCATATGTAAGATCATATTTTGTTAAAACGACTGGATATTTGTTGGATGAAATGCATTGGTGTCTCAGCGTCTGGTCGACACGGCGAAAGCAACTTTTTGTATTTTAAGGGTTTGCTCATGCTAGTTATGTAAATACTCAAAATAACAGCCAGAGAGAAAAAGCCTTTTGGATCGGCATTGGATGTGGATGTTTTCAAGTGTGTATTTCAGTGGGTAAATGTGGTTTGGTGGCGGTCGTAGTGAGGAAATGAAGAAAAACGCTCAGCTTCTTTGACCTCTCGCTGCTAAATCATCTTTACAACTCTTGCACTGCACCAGTCAGCTTTTTTTGTGTCTGCAAAAAAAAAAAAAAAAAATCCAGCTAGGTTTTGGTTAGGAAAAGTGCAGGATTCAATTTCAAACCGCCATAAGTTGTTTAGCTGAAATGTTTATTTAGTTGTGTTTGGCTAAAGCGATGAATGAACGTCGTGTTTGTGTGCAGTTTTGGAGGGAAAGCTCGCTTAATTTTGCGCCGTCATTTTGGATGGTTCCAAGTAGACATTTTGCTGGTGTGTTTTCTGGCTGCAGGATCCGAACTGGAGAGATATTGAGACACTATCGCTCCGCGGTTTTGGTGTGGAAACGGTTCCAGCGTGTTTCACAGTCGTTAGTGCGTGTAATAAAAAGGACTAGATGAAGGATAAAGCAGATTTCTTTATCATTATCTCTCTGACTGCTCTGTTCCAGCTGTGAGGCCGTGGGTGGTTCTCATCTCTGTTTATTCTTGGCTATGATGTTTTCATTGAGTTGGGGGGGTGTTTCTGCGGCCTGCTGCTCCGCTCCTGCTAAGCGTCCGAGAGGGGAGTGACACAGTTATGCGTGGAGTCGGACTCCCCGCCGTTTCTTCTTCTTCTGTTTGTTTTTCTTTTTCGAGTTCACGCAGAGTTCGAGCTCAAACGGAACGCCGGACGATGTGGACGCATCCCAGACTGCTCTACTCCTCTTTGCCCCTTTTCCGCGAAAATACGAAAGGCCGCAGGGCGGCACAGGTCGAAATGACACGCCGTGAGCTTCCAAGTGTTTAGATGTGAGGAAGAACGTTTTCGTCCCTCTTCTGCTGCCTTTTTGAACTCCAACGTGGATGTTTAGCACACTTAAAAACCCTTTTAGAAATCTTTTCAGCAGTTTAAAAAAAATGGTTTGGGTTTCGAAAGTATACCATCAATTCGAGTTTGGTCATTCGGCGTTTTAAATGATAGAAGAGACTGAGTTGCGGTGTTCTTTTGTGTACGCTGGTCAACTTCATTTGTTTTGAAATCGTGCAGGAGTCAAAATAGCTCTTGAGAAATGTTTATTCTGTGTGACATCTGTGGAGATGTTGTTCACTGGAAAAAGTACGCAGGAGTGATGTTTGAATCAGTGTATGTTTAGCACAATGGAAAACCGTGAAGCTAGTGCAACTTAGAGTTATTATTAAAAACTGGGTAAAGTTGTAGATCCAATCTTTTACTAAAATTGCAATACGATATAATTGCCTTTTAATTTAGTTTTTGAGCCGTGTTAAAACGTAAAATGTATTTTGCATTATAAAAAGAAAAAATATTAGAAATTGCATACTCTTTATTCCACCATATTCTATTATGATAGTGATTATAATACATGCAGTTGAAGCCAGACTAGTAGTAAACTTTATTTTCAATTTCTCTTAAAAACAGTATTTGTGTACTGTATATTCTCAGTGCTTTAGTCCATTTTAAACAGGATATTTTAGTGAGATTTGCAGAATTACGTGCTTAAAATATGATTTGTTTGTTTTGTCAAGCTAGTTAAAAAGTTCAAGCTTGTAAATATGTAGTCATGTGATTAAAGATATGCTTACTTTCTCCATTTTAAAAGTGTACTGTCGAATATACGTAATTTAGATCTTGAAACGCATAAAAAAAAGTTCAACTGTATATAACAACGAGAGGGACTAAACGTCTGATTGTGTTTGGTAAAGTTTTAAAGTAGTTATTATAGTTTCACAGTTAAAACGTCTCATTTTTTTAAAGCTCAAGATCACGTACAGTCCTGTCAGCAGATTGTATATGTGTGTGTCTATAGTGTGTTTTTACAGTTCCTCCCAGTGTGCCAATTGACACCTGCAGGGGAGGACGCTGCCCTGGGTCATGACCCGACCTTTTGACCCCGCTGTGTTTTTACTGGGATAAAAAGGAACGGCGGGCGCAGGGGGAATTCTGAAGACGTTCTTCTGCGTGCAGGAGGAAGGAACGCTTTACTTTAGTCCTGCCATATTTTCGTGCCGCTTTTCTCTACTCGCTTTCATTCCACTCATATTTTCTTTCTTGTCTGAGGAATGTGTCTGCAAATGTGTGTGTGTGTGTGTATGTGGACTAATGTTTCTGCATACGTGTGTGTGTGTTTGTCTATATTTGCACTATGTCATTTTTGTATGGTGTGTATTATAGTTTCAATATCACTGTAAAATGCTGATGAACACACACACTACACATTTTATATTAATGCAGAGCGTCAGATTAATATTACTATTCAGATTTTGTAAAAATGTATTGAATACATTTATAGCATTGTTGTTTTTTGGCTTTTTATTAGGTTGCGCCTGACTGCATTTAAGATGGTTTTATGTACTTGGTTGGTACTAATTTACCATGGTAAAATCTCTAATGCAAGCTATGTTGGTTTCCCATCAAAAAAGGCAAAATGCTACAAAGAATACAATTGTCCCTTTTGTTTCCAGTTACACGAATCGCTTTAGTGGCATAGAATGGCATAGAATGTACCACATGCGTGCACTTATGCGATACATTTTTTTAAAACATGTTCCAAATAGAAATCGAGCAATCCTCTTGTTTACACGCTCATGAAAACAATGGCAGTGTCTTGTCCGAGCGTCTGTGATCTTTGAAGCGTGCAGCACAGAATCATGTTGGAAAGGCTCTGGCACCAAATGGCTTTCCAAAAATACACTCTCAAACAATTCCAGCCAGATCCGTTGGCTCACACGGACCCGACACCACGCAAACTCTCTTTTCATTATTCTTCACCACGATATAACCCAGCCAGCACTTGAAAGGAGCAGTGCAAATATATCCTTTTTCCCCCCCCCTCTTTGGTTTCATCTCGGTGTATCTGACACACGGAGACTCGTCTCTATGGAAGTGGAATTCTTGGATCTCTTGGAACTTCAGAACGTTGTCAAGGCATCTAATTGCTGAATGTCAGAGTTTGTTCAGTGACACCACCTTGAACCTTCAGCTTTGACAAAGACACAGTAGCGGCGCTCTGCCGGTGAGGAGTGCGAGGGTTTGAGCGCCTGTCAGGGATTTTACATCGCATACGAATAGTCGTGAACTTCTGAAAGCTCCAAATGAAGCCCTAATGGAAGCTGTTTATGCACTCAGTGGCTTGTTTGTTGTTGTTGTTTATACGCTATTTGTTTATTCCATTCAGAATAGCTTTTTCTCATCTTAGTGAACATATTTTGTTCTGCATTGTTTTTATGAAACGCTTTTCACATTTCACGTAAACAAGTCACAAAAAATTGGAATGGGTAATTGAGATTTTGAGTGTTTTTTATTTTTTTTGTGTATCAAAAAAACATATGTGTAGACAGTAATACATTCCTTTCTTAATAGCTAATATTTATTTGCTGATTAACTATATTTTAGCTAAGTAAAAAAGTAATTGAAGAGCTTGATAATAATCAGAAATGTTTCTTGAGAATGATTTCTGAATGATCATGTGACACTGAAAACTGGAGTAATGATGCTGAAAATACAGCTTTGATCACAGGAATAAATTATATTTGAACATATTCTCCTAGAAAACCTAATCACATATTTTATTGTTTTTTTTATTTATATGTGTGTAGACAGTAATACATTCCTTTCTTAATGGCTAATATTTATTTGCTGATTAACTATATTTTAGCTAAGTAAAAAAGTAATTGAAGAGCTAATTTGGTTATTGGTTTCAACACTGTATGACGTTTTTTTTTTGCAGATTTGGAAAAAAAAATCCGCAAAAATATTCAACATTGATAATAATCAGAAATGTTTCTTGAGAATGATTTCTGAATGATCATGTGACACTGAAAACTGGAGTAATGATGCTGAAAATACAGCTTTTATCACAGGAATAAATTATATTTGAACATATTCTCCTAGAAAACATAATCACATATTTTTATGTTTTTTTACTTTATTTGTGTGTAGACAGTAATGCATTCATTTCTTAATGGTTAATATTTATTTGCTGATTAACTATATTTTAGCTATATAAAAAATAAATTGAAGAGATTATTTGGTAATTGGTTTCAACACTGTATGTTTTTTTATTGCAGATTTGAAAAAAAAAAATCTGCAAAAATATTCAACACTGATAATAATCAGACATGTTTCTTGAGAATGATTTCTGAATGATCATGTGACACTGAAGAGTGGAGTAATGATGCTGAAAATACAGCTTTGATCACAGGAATAATTAATATTTGAACATATATTCACCTAGAAAACATAATCACATATTTTATAGTTTTTTTTTGTACTTTATTTGTGTAGACAGTAATGCATTCCTTTCTTAATAGCTAATATTTATTTGGCGATGAATTATATTTGAAATCAGTAAAATGCTTTGTAAAAACAGAGAAATTGAAGAGCTAATTTGGTTATTGGTTTCAACACTGTGTGGTTTTTTTTTTTATTGCAACCATCTGCAAGCATATGATGATGATTGTAAATCTCAATCTTCTAAACATCTGTCAAATCTCACAGATCTTGACTTGCAGAGTTTTCTTTCTCTCTGCGAACCTCAACAAAAGGCTCGTTTTCTTGTGGCATGTGTTTAAACGGTGTAAGGTTTAGCGCCCGGGGGTTCGGGTGATGTAATGTTATTTTTTGATGGGTGAGAATGAGGTGAGCAGAGGGCAGGGCGGGAATATTTGACAGCGTTGAAACGAGCCAGAGATATGATTACTGGGAGCGCGCTCAGCACGCCGTTCTCTCGGTCCTGTGGGAAGCTCGACTCCTTACGGCTTCTTAGGCTGAACACACCAGTGCACACAGTATACACTTCTATAGCTCATTACAGACGGAGTAAATCATCTACGGCAGCTCAGTTTCAAACCAGCTGACAGACGTTCATTTAACACGTTTTAAGAGTGTGCAGCATTAACAATGACATGCTTGATGTCACAAAAGAGATTCAAGAGGGGGCCTGTTAGGGCGATAGAAAAACACCTCATTTAGGTGGAATTTTGCAGTTTTTCCTTCAAATATGCAAATACTACTACCTTTGCTTGCGGTATACTATAAATAAATGTTTTGGGATAGAACATGACCTGCCAAATTGTGCAACACCGCATCCTAAAATGCAATGCATTATTTATGTTTTAATATGTAACATTGTATCATCCCGGATTTTTAACATCTTTTTTTTTTTTTACTCGTATTCCCAGATGATGATTAGATGCCATTTACATGCAACATGAAGTGCATAAAACTACCGTTTTGAAAGATTTTTAATGAATTAATGCCCACTTTTTCACTTTCTACTGTGTATTTGTCTATAGAGGGACTACATTTGATTGGATGCACATGCTTTGACGTCAACAGGAAAAGAAACGGGATGGTTTTCTGCTTCCTTTTAAACGTTTGTCTTGTTAGTTGCATTTTAGTACTTGCATTTAGCATTGCTTTTCCAGATTTGAACCCTTAGGCCTTTGATTCCGCATTAAACCAATGGCGTAGCATTTGTACGGATTCGTGCTTCCTACCCTCAGGTGTCCGATCTGGGGCCTATACCATGAAGCCAGTTTAGCTGGATAGCCAGATCTGTTTAAGCTTAGTTTGTGGCAATCCTGGGTTTTAGGTACCATTAAAGGACCCGTCCACACGAAGCCAGAGCTTTCCCTCTCCAACCTTTTTCCCCCCCTCGTTTCAAGAAATATCTGCGTACACATGAGAGCAATGAAAACGACTCAAAACGATGTAGTATACATGCCAGACCAGTATGTGGCGCTGTAATTCTGCCACGGAAATACACTAAAAACGGAGAAGAACAGTTGTGGCTAAAAGGGGTACAGCAATGGTAGGAAGTGAGGCAAAATCTCACGATAATATACATTTGCTACTTACCAGATTGTGTTTTATTAACGCCTACACCTACTCCAACCCTAAACCTACCATTACAATAATGCAAATACAGTAATTAAACGACGCAATATTGATGTGCGCATGCCCAGTGCCCGTAGTTGTATCCCGTTCTAGTCTTTCCTGCGCGGCACGTGGGGTGATGACATCACAAAATATACGGATTGGCTTTACACACGAAAACGCAAGGGTGTCGTTTTCAGATTTATCCACTCTGGGACCCGGTTAAAAAAAAAAATATCGTTTTTCTTGCTTCCAAAATGTCGGATCCGTGTGGACGAAACGCTGATACGGTACAACGTTTTAACGTATTCAGCTAAACGCTTTTAGCTGTATTCATCTCCAAGTCTAAACCACTCCAGGGCAGGTTATGTTCTGGATAAGAGATCTCAAACTGAAATTGGACCAATCAGCTGTAAGCAAAGTGACACACCTCGGATGGAATAAAGTCCCCCTATTTCTACTCTAAAGCAAATGGTTTTTAAAGACTTAAGCGTCTGGTTTATACAATGCTTATTTATAATAATAATAATAATTTTGAATGATTTAGATTTCATTTATGTAATTGTACCCTTAATTAATTACACATGTATCATTTTAGTTAATCAATCATTAATAGGCACTTTGTTAAAATTAATATAAATAGCCTGTACAAATAAGCTTTAAAATAAATAAATAAAGCGATAAAAATGACTACATGTGAGCTTAAATGTTCAATGCTCTCTATATCAACTAAACTTCATAACTTTTACTTGCATTGACGTATAAGATTTTTCTTTTATGTCCTCTTTTATAGACGGCTCTTTTCTTCTTGCTGTGTGAATTTGTTGAAATATTCTGCAGAAGAGAGGTGAATCTCAGTTTCACTGATCCACAGCGTGTGATTGGCTGTTCACTTCTGATGTCACAGCTAAACTCAGGATCAAAGCCTGAGTTGACAGAGAAAGCTGATGATCAGCATCACGGGACCAACAAAGCCAACTTGAAACTAATCCTGTAACCCTGACTTTGTTAAACTACCATCATGGTACAGGCCCCAGGTGTTGGAATCCTGAAGACAAACAAAGCAGGTGGTACTCTCCAGCACAGCTGCCCGAAGTCATTGGTTTCGCGTGCCGTCAATATACGCTGTGACGTGCGGCTGGCTCGGTCTCAGTGCTAATATGTGCTGCTTTGTCTTTCACTCTGTGTGGGTTTTTTCTTTTTTAAACGTGCTGATGCAGCATCTCCGCGGAGCGCGAACAAGCAGGATATGAGAATCACATCTGTTGGACCGGCTCATCATCCCTCAAGCGGAAACGCTAAAGCCTAATCCAGCACATAATAGAGGCGCACACACTGACTGGCAGCGCGCGGCCGGCGTGGCGTTTTTTGGAACCACTCTGCCAGGCTTTTGCAGAAATGAGATTAGGCGAGCACGCAACAGCAGTTACGGAGAGATCTGTCATCGTTTTCTCTGAGTATACACTGGAGCACAATCACATTACCTTATGAATTATGCAAATTGTCAGTGGCCTAATTGAGATGTGTTAATCATATTAAGAGGCTTAATAGCTTGAATTTAACTGTGATGCTATTTGGTAATTAAGCACGACGGCGAGTTTGGGGTGCCGTTGATTGAGCTGCTTGTTGAAGATCATGTCGGAGTGTTTATTCGTCTGTCTGTGTGCCTGAATTAGAGAAATTATACTTGGCCTTGCCAATCTTCATTCTTCTCTTAATATTAATTTCCTTCTTTTAACATTCTCAAGCTTAAATTGATCTGATGATGATGTGTTTAGGAAATAAAACGCATGATAAATAAAAAGTTTTAGCATTGATTGCACAATTGCATTATTTTATATATCACCCGCAAAGTCCTCTGAGTAGGCTTGGCGGTTCAGAGAGTAATTTTAAGTAGAATATATAAAAAAAAATGATGGAGTCAATTCTTTTCATCACATTTCGTTCCGTGTGCATCTTTAGAATGGCTGAAAGAGTCTTTAGCAGATTTATTAAGGAAGCAAAACCATTAAACGTTAAATTCATTGCTATGTTCATTCCTAATATGGCCGAAATTAACATTTTTTAAATATTTTTTTAATTATTTTTTAAAGAAATTAATACTTTTATTCAGCAAGGATGCATTAAATTGATAAATAGTAACATTAAATACTCACAAAAAATATATATAGGCCATTTCAGATAAACAACTTTCAATTCATCAAAGAATTGTGAAAAAAATTCCACAAAAATATTCAACATTGATAATAATCAGAAATGTTTCTTTTGCAGCAAATCAGCATATTAGAATGATTTCTGAAGGATCATGTGACTGAAGGCTGCAGAAAATTCAGCTTTGTATATATTACATTTACAATATATTCATTATATTATAATTGTAATAATTTTTCAAATTTGTACTGTTTTTATTGTATTTTTGATCAAATAAATGCAGCCATTTTGTAAAAACATACAAAAAAAGTGTTAAAAACAAATCCATTGTCTGCTACTGTCAATTTGTATCGATTATTTGTTGCAGGCCTTCTATTTTCAATTCCTAATATATGATTTATTGGCCCTGCGCAGAGGCAAAACCATTATAAAATGTCAGATTTGCGTTCAGCAGCATAATAAACTCTCACAAACAGAATGCGCCTGGTAAACTGCCTCCGAATCTGTTCTTTTGTCAATAGATGGTATCTTGGGCTCAAACGGGCTCTGCTCACTGAGATATGAATGACCGGCGCTAGCACCACATTAGACGAGATGGCGCTCGCTCGGTGCATTAGACAGAGACGCTGTGGCGATTTTATCTGCCCGTTTGCTTTGTGTCGCTCCTTCCCAACAGCTCATCGTAAAGCTGGTAGGTGGAGACACGGTCGGCCCTCGGTTACTGCCAGCTTTCTTGATATGTTACGACTTTAATCAAATCTGAAAATTTGTAATGTGCATTAAAGTGAACGTGAAGTGCTTCTCGTGAGCGCCGTTGCCATACCAACCCCGGAGGAGTCGTCTGTCTTTAATGCGCGGTTGGGAATCTCATTTCCTCCCCCCTCGCCATCACCGCCGCTACAGGCGGTCGGCACACAGAGAGAGGGAGACTAGAGGCCTCTCTCCACGTACTGGAAATGACACAAATTAATATACACTACTTAAACTAGACCAAGATTAATGGCTGCCTTTCGCTGCAGTTTAGTCCCTCTGTCAGTTGCCGGGTGTTCCTTGGACAAAATCAACATTTATCCCACTTTTGCCCTGGGCTCTCAGGATGCAAGGATCTGAACCCCCGCCACGCTTTTCACCTCTCATCCAGCTCCTTCATACATCACCCTCTCTCTACATCCGCACCTCTTTCCAGCTCGTCACATTACACACGTGATCGATTTCCTTTTCTATATATCTGATAGTTAACTTCTGATGGTTAAAGGTAAAACGCTGCATCTAACTCACCAGTCTCTTGATAGAGTGTGTGCACGTTCACGTTTTGTGGGATTGATTGTATATGTTTAGAATCATGTTCGTAGAATCGACTGTGTTTGTGGCAACTGTTCAAAAGTTTGGGGTCTCTTCTGTTCATCAAGGCTGCATTTATTTGACCAAAAATACTGTAAAATCAGTAATACTGTGAAATATTATTACAGTTTCAAATAATTGTTTTCTATATTGTAAAATGTCATTTATTCCTCTGATCAAAGCTGTCACATGATCCTAGTGTTGTAGTCAAGACCACCTAATCCGAGGCCAAGTCGAGACCAAGACCAATGTGTGTTGAGACCAAGACAAGACCAAGACTTTGAGGGGTTGAGACCAAGACGAGACCAAGACTTTGTGGGGTTGAGACCAAGACAAGACTTTGAGGGGTTGAGACCAAGACAAGACTTTGAGGGGTTGAGACCAAGACAAAACCAAGACTGTGGGGTTGAAACCAAGACAAGACTTTGAGGGGTTGAGACCAAGACAAGACCAAGACTTTGAGGGGTTGAGACCAAGACAAGACTTTGTGGGGTTGAGACCAAGACAAGACTTTGAGGGGTTGAGAACAAGACAAGATCAAGACTTTGAGGGGTTGAGACCAAGACAAGACCAAGACTTTGAGGGGTTGAGACCAAGACAAGACCAAGACTTTGAGGGGTTGAGACCAAGAAAAGACCAAGACTTTGAGGGGTTGAGACCAAGACCAAGACTTTAAGGTGTTGAGACCAAGAGAAGACCAAGACTTTGAGGGGTTGAGACCAAGACAAGACCAAGACTTTGAGGGGTTGAGACCAAGAGAAGACCAAGACTTTGAGGGGTTGATACCAAGACCAAGACCAGACCAGCACTCAGAGAGATCCTCATTACCACCTGAGAAATTACTTATAACTTATAATAAATTACTTATAATAAATGTAATTAGAATAAGACCCTCTATAGAGCTGTTACCAATCAAATGAAATCATTAACAACAAAATTCATCTTTGCGCTACAGAGGTGACACAGAAGATGCATCTGAATTGGTAAATTACAAATGCATAAATAATGTTGAGGATAATGTTTAAAAAAAATGGAATGTTTGTTAAAGCAATATCATGTTTGCAGTCGTGCTCAAATTTGTGAAAACGTCTCTCTTGCTCTTGTGATATTGGTTGATTATATCCCGTTATAAATCCAGATCTCATACAATAACTTTTTGCAACAATATCTTGAATTTTGTGAGAATTTATATTAATTTTTGGTGACATTTTTGACACAGTCCCTAATTAATTTCTGAATCAGCACAATAAATAAATCAAATTAGAAACAAGTTATTGATTGCATCTGAAGCAGTAAGTTTTACATCCAATCACATTAATGATGTTAATAAATAAACCAGGCAATGCACTGGCAATTTATTAATATCCCAGCAGTTGTGGTCTTGACTGGTCTCGAAACAAAATCCAGAGTCCTCTTAGTCTGAGACCAAGACAAGACTGAGTACAAATGTGGTCGTGATCGAGACGACAAGACCAAGACCGTCAAAAATGGTCTTAAGACTGTTCTTGAGTACTTCAACACTACATGATCCTTCAGAAATCATTCTAATATGCTGATTTGCTGCACAAGAAACATTTCTGATTATTATCAGTTGTATGTTGTGCTGCTTCATATTTTTAGGATTCTTTATTAATAGGCCTAGTTGTTCAAAACAACAAAATCTTTACTGTCACTTTGATTCATGGAGTCACAATACAATTCCAAAATGATTCTTTCAAATTGTCGTCAACAGCATTGGAGCGCAAATTAACAGCTGGGCAGCATTAGAGATTGTTCACATGAGACAATTGAATGCATTCATGTTTTATATCTGGGGTCTCTAAGAACCCCAAAAGTAATGTAACATTTTTCATGAAGGATGTTTGAAGCTCTATATTAAGTTGAAAGTTTGTTGTCATAGTCAAAGATATGAAATGTGATATTTAAATGTTAAAAGTGTTTTTAAGCTATTAAAATGACTTTGGAGTCCGTTAGGTTTCGCAAGTTTTACAATGAGGCCCCTTTTTGACAAGTTATTATTAGATTTTGATTGGTGTGCAATGAGTCATTTGAAGTCTAGAGAGATTTACAGTTCTGGAAACTGTCTAAATATAACTAAATTTATGTAACAATCAGCACTGCTGATCAAATTTAATGCTTTTAAAAAGTGACAGAAAAGACATTTATAATGTTACAAATATTTATATTTCAAATAAATGCTGCTCGTTTAAACTTTCTATTCATCAAAGAATCCTGAAAATAAAATGTATCATGCATCATCCACAATAATATGATTGTTTTAAACATTGATAATAATCAGAATTGAGCAGCAAATCAGTATAATAGAATAATTTCTGAAGGATCATGTGACACTGAAGACTGGAGTAATGATGAAAAAATTCAGCTTTGATCACAGGAATAAATTACATACATATAATCAAGTAGAGAACACTTCTTCTAAATTGCAATAATATTTCAAAATTTTGCTGTATTTTTGATCAAAAACGCAGCCTTGGTGAGTAGAAGTAGTTTTCAAAAACATAAAAACCAACACACTGTTTGAACTGTAGTGTATAGTTGACCTCACTAATTGACTAAATGGTTTGTTAACAGTCTTGTAAACCATTGTGACCCATCCATTGTTGCAAGGTTGAACTGATGGTTTCTGTAGTGTTATAAACTGTTACAGAAATGATTGTTCCTGTGAGCTTCCCCACAGAGATCAGAGGAAAACCACCACCACCATCTCTCTCTCTCTCCTCCTGTATGGATTGTCTGGCTATGCAAATCGCTCATAATTAGACATGCTAATATATGGCAGTAATAAGCCGCAGTCTGTCGTTATGTCTGCCAGTCTCTCCATTGTGTCCAGCGAAAAATGTGTCTTTAAAATAACGCTTCCCACAGTCCTCTCTGTCATTCCCATAGACATGTCACATAGCTTGCATAAAGAAAACGATTCTCAATTATGCACAAATCACAATTTTTTTCTTTTTTATACATTTTAGGCAGTAGCTGCGTTTACTTGAACCCTAATAATCCATTCGTAACTGGGCTAGTAGTACAATCGGAACAAAAAAGTCACATGTAACCACGTCAATCAGAATGAATTGGGTGGTTTATTCCATTTCTAATTCGATCGAGAGGACATGTAAATAAAAACATAATTTTATGTAATAAAAAAAATATGACGTCACCCGTAGGTTTCTGAAGAGCACTTTTGAAGCCTATAGTTGGCTGTTGCCATCTTGACAGTGCGACGCGTCACTCCCGGATAACTGACAATGGGCAAAGAGGCGGGACGTGGGTGGAGCTGAGGTGACTGGTTGCTAAAACAACGCCCGCCTAGCTTGACTATAGTGGCAATCCACCTTTCACTCAAGTGGTCATGCCCTTAATAATGCTGAACTTTAAGGCTTAATATAATTTAAATGAAAGTATTCATCCCCCCTCACAGTTGTCATGAAGGACAAAATTTGCTGTATAGACCAAAACCACTTTTTGTACCAGACTGTAAATATATATTTTTTCTGCTGTAAAGTTGGGCTTTTTAACATGGGGGAGATAAAGATTTGACTCCCTTTTGGAGCCTGTCCCTAGTGTCGATGAATTGCAGTTTAAAGGCCAATTTATACTTCTGCATCGAGTGTACGCCGTAGCTACGCCGTAGGCTTTGTACCCTACGAGGTACCCTGACGCGCACCTCTCCAAAAATGTAACAACGCGTCAATTCTACGCAAACCGCAAGCGCTGTGATTGGTCTTCCAGAACCCCTCCCTCAGGTCAATAAATAATAATAAAAAATACAGCAGCTAGTTTCATCCTTATATCTGCTATATAACACAATATTTTGTAGTGCTGAGATTGTTTATGTTAGTGAATAAATACATGGATCAGCTATGTATAATTTATTTATTTTCTCATTAAAACCAAAGATGTTAATCAGTGATTGTATATCAAGAACAGGGACACATTAGGGTGCATTTCGTTTTGTGATTTCAACGGAATGAATAAAGTGTCCGCGACAGCAATCGATTGAAGCGCTAGTCTGTGCATGAGCCAATGATACTGAAAACAGCGCCACGAGCACTCTGCATGATTTCAAAAACGCCAGATCGCCTCTTATCATCAACTAGAGATGCTTAATTTGTATTACATACAACAACTCAAGCTGCAAGAAAAGCCGCTGTCTGACCTCATGACGACTGCTGATACTCCGACAATGTAAACAAGCTGCTTCTTCTTCGGCTTTTGCCTTGATACACTGTGGGTTACCATCAACATGCCCGTGGACACTGCCAACTAGCGGTCTGCATGTGGAATTGCACATTGACGCGGACAACAACGCAGAAGTATAAATGAAAACCAACACGTAACTTGCGCCGTAGAGGATACGGCGTAGGTCCGACGCAGAAGTATAAATCAGCCTTAAGTCTCTTCTGTGTTGGCTCCTTCAAGAGAGACCGCGGGAGGTTGCCGCTTGGTAAACAGTTGGTCGGATTGAAAACCGAAACCGAAAAGACTGCGCATGCGCAATGATGTGGATATAGCGTAATGACGTATGCCGCATGGAATGAGCTGTTCTTCCTCTTGAATTAAAGTGTCATAAATTATAGTTTTGTCATTCTGAAATTATCTTTCCACTACTCATCTTTGAAGTGGAGCAGGACAACGTCCCACCAGTCCTTGTTTCGGACGGGAATGGGCGTTTTTACTGTTTGATAAATATAAGCAGCACGGCTCAATGGTTCATGTGCTTGTCTTCACCTAATTAGGACCTGAAATAGAAAAATATCACGTCTGCTTTTTAAAACCAAGAAAATGAGGATGGTTAGTATGCAACAACAGCGAGAAACTCTGTGTATTCGTGCAGTGTGCGCATGGATTCAATCCGATCAGAAGCTTGTGACATATAAAAGCGCATATCAACCCGATCACTTTATTTAGCGTTCATGTAAACTCTACGTTCAGATTCATCAATCGGAATGAATTCATTAAAACTGAAGGAAAAAGTGTCGATGTCAACGTAGCTACACTCTAAAAAATGTTGGGTTGAAAATGGACAAACCCAGCAATTGGGTTGTTTTAACCCAGCGGTTGGGTTAAATGTGTGCTTAAAACAACCAAATCTCTGGGCTAAAACAACCCAATTGTTGTGTTTGTCCATTTTCAACCCAGCATTTTTAATCCAGTGTTATGATTCAACTTTAAGCTGGTATTTATGGAGTAACGCCAGACATATACATATATTGTTAACAATAAATCCACGGACACTTACACCAATTAGTTGCATTAGTTCATTGTGAAAGTGTTTGGTCTCATGTGTCTCTTTTACCATCTTAAAATAGTCTCTCGACACAGTGCTCGTGGCACGGAAATGTTTTTTTAAGGAAGCATGTGGAGCCTTGTGCCCCCTGAAAGGAAACAAATGTTTGGGAGAAGCAGAGAGCGGCGGTTTTGGCCGCTTTCCCGGCACAGACGCAAGTGCCATCGCAGGCTCCGGAAGACTGAAGTTCCTTCTGCACATGCAAGAACCGGTTTCGAGCAGAACCGCATGCAATGCATAGTTGCATCATTTAATGTTGCTTAATGCTGGAAGTTGACATTCTACGGTCCATAAACCTGTCTCACCTTGCTTACATACATGGAGATGAGCTATTTTCTCTCTGATCTCGCTGTGAAGTGCTTTGGAAAGCAGCAGTTATGCTCCGTTAAATCCTAGGGGTTTTTGGGAAAATGGCGCTGTCGCTTTCTGGCTAGCTCAGCACTTTTGAAGTCGGCGTCCTCGTGCGATCCTCTGTGCTGTCAGGGATGTGGAAGATGAAACAGGTGCTCGTCATTTGAGTGGTCAACTAAGGACAGACTTTGTGTTATTTGAAACTGCAGCCTTTGATCAGCAGTTGTGACATGTGTAAGTCAAACTCCTCAAACGGATTCCTTCCAAACTGTGTTTAAGGTACAAGATGTGCTCGAGTTTTTCTTTTGGAGTCGTCCAAGTCAGTTTAGCTGTGTTGTGTTCTCTTTCTTTCTTTCTTTGGCGTTTTCTGACTGGTGGCCCAGAATACAGGCGTGAGTCATGTGGACTGAGATGAGCACTAACAGACATGCTGCTCTTCTCTGCTCCGTCATGCTTCATTTACCGCATCCAACACCGCCAAATCTAGCTCAAACAGAACCCTGCTTTATGACTGATGCATTAGTGATTTCACTCGGCTAATGTAAATGCAAGCCAGATTTTGGAGCATCAACAAAAACTATCCCACTTACTTCCAAGTTGGAGCTCTGCGGGCTCATTCGCACTTGAGCTTTTGGTGGGGTTTGTTTGTTGTCAGAGTTCAGTTCATTTGGTCCGTGTGTAAATTCTGTTTTCTGAATGTGCATCAGAAAAGATGTGCGTGGAAGAATGAACCTTAAAGCTACACTGTGTAACTTTTTTAAGTTATTCTTAGCTAAAAACACTTAGTTCTTTCAAAAATATATGTGCTCATTAATGTATATTTACTTCTTTCAAGTAATAAAGTATTCTCGTAAGTTTATAATATGCCATTGAAAATACATACGGGAAAGGGGTTTGAATGCGAGTCGCCATGTTGCCCCTCCATTGAAAGTACATTAGCTAAAGAGGGACATACCCGTAAATTCAAGCTTCGCCTTTCGCGTTTTAACACTCAATGGCACCGTGTCAAATGTGGACGAGGTCGAACTGGAAGCCATATTAATCTTGGACTAAATCGGCCACCGTAGGAGTTAAAACGAAATCGGAATTGAGAGGAAGAGAAACTAATATTCACTGGATGGTCATATACCTTTTAACCGCTAGATGGGGTAAAATATCACACAGTGTAGCTTTAATGTAAACGTGTGACACTTCTGTGGTGAAGTAAATACTACAGAAAAAACATTTGCAATTTCTACCTGAATAAGGTAGTTACTTTAGCAAGAATTTAAAAAACAAAGTAAATTCTATATTAGTAAAGCTTGTAGAAATTAAAGCGTAAATATCAACGTTATAAAATTAAGTAAAACCTACTCAACTTTCTGATACTGGAGTTCCCATCATGCACTGGGTCATGAATAATTGTTGTTTTCCAGCTGTATCTACACTGTTTTATCATTGCTTTTGTTGTTAAGTTTAGTAACTTGCTGTTTTGTGACATCTGGAGTTCATTTTCTACTCAAAATGACACATTAACCCTCTCGAGTAGGCGGTCGCGCCAGCGCTTTTTTTCTTATCAGTGCCAAAGGGACTCAAATAACTCTGTCGTTTTTTATCATTCAGGCAAGTGTTATACATCATTATAATCTGTTAAGTTTCAATTTTTTTGTGTACAGTCACAATAAAAACAAATTTTGTGCTTTTTGCAAAATAAATAAAACACACAATGCGCGATCTGCAGCCTCTCTCTCAAAGATGATCCAGCGAATGTTACTGTTAATTTGTATGGTTGTATTGAGAGAGCTGTGTTCGGGTGGGTACCACATTAATTCTATAATATGTAGATATGTGGCTACACAATATCTACTGTATTATTTACTTTGTTGTTCTAAGTAAAGCTTACACTTTAAAAGCGTGGCTTAATTCAGTGAGTAAAATGTACTTGAAACGGAGTATTGCAAAGTAAACTTCAACTAGCCTAAGTAGAAATTGCTCAACAAACTTTAACCGGGAAAGTTAAATGAGCTTATTTTCTTTCTTCATTTAACTTAACTTAGTTAAGTAGATTTGACTTGATTCTGCGTGCAAAAACTTGCTAAAGAAACATTTCTTGGGCTGGGTAAAAAAAAAAAGATTTTTCTATTTTAATCGATTCTCATTTTTATGAACCGAAATCGATTCTTAAATCCCAAGAATCGATTAGTCATCCTGTTTTCAGTTGATGAATGAACCTAACTTTGTAGAGCCCCCCCCCCCCCCCCCCATCCAATAAATTGCAATAATCTTTGTGCTTTGTTACTTTTGATAAGATACAAAGTCTCAGATTTCATATTACGTCCATTTTATTTGCGAAATTCTAAAAAATAAATACCGTTTTGGCGCCGTTTAATGTGTGACAGATCACAGTAACGCAGCTCAGCTCGAGAGAAGCAGCAGCTTTAATATCAGTTACAGCACGAAATAAACATGAATGAACGTCAAGGTATATTAAAAGATTAGTACAACGCACTGAAAGCTTTATCACGTCACATGTAATCACTCAATCAGTGTTTCAACCGTGGAAAGACGTCAATAAAACAGCTTGTGAACAATATTACCTCAGAAAAAGCATATCCAGTGACCATAAACTCATTAGTCAGCTAGAAAAAATGCACTCTAGAGATGAGCATTTGAGAAATATATGCACCATATTACATAGGGTATTCATTATAATTTTTTATGTTCTTCAATATTAATGCATATTTGAATAAATCCGTCAAGTTTTTATGATTGCCACCATTTAACACCAGTCAATATGTTTATATTTAAAAAAACGAATTAGAGTAGAAATATGATAAATAATTGTGAAGTTAGTATTATAACTTTATTATTATAAAAAACATAATTGAGTGTAGTTTATGTTTGTATTTAAATCAGTTTATGTTAACCTTCAATATTAATAAAGCACCTGATTACCATGTATAGTTTATAGCATTAGTTAAGAAATTTGTTCCTCGAGAAAATTTGCTATGTACTTTATATGATATATATCCACAATAATCAATGTTGAATCGGATCGGATCGAAATCGGAATCGAATTGAATCGAAAGCTTGTGAATGTCAATACCCAGCCCTAAAAAATACTTTTTATAAATAAATCATCCGTATATTTTGTTTTCACTTTAATTTTAGGTGAAGATCTACTCATTTTTATTTCGATTTAGTTATTTTAGTACTTCAAATTCAATTCAATTGAAATTTTTTTTTTTTTACGGTTTTAGTTTTAGTTCATGGAAATTACCACAAAGTTATTTTCAGAAAATCATTAATAATAATTAATTAATTTAATTTCACTGACGTAATTATCACAATGCAGTTTCAATGTTTCTCGTTTGTGCATATAATGATATAAATGCATATTTTGATTGCCTATTTATCTATACATTTTCATAATCAATGTCGTATTGTTTTAATCAGAGATATATCAGTGCAACGAATGTGTACACATATTTTCACATCAGTTTTTGCAATCCCGATTTGTTCCTCACTTTTGATGTAGGATTAAATCCATGGAATTCAGGATCAAATCCGGCTGTAAATACGTTTTATAAACGAGGCCCCAGATCCCAGTTTGATTGGTTGGCGTGATCTTCATGGTCCACAATTGGTAGACTCTTGCATAGTTGAAATGCCATCGACGATGTGTTTTATTTTCCTTTTTCCATTTTTAGTCAATATTAGTGAATCTTTTGTGTGCAAAATGCATCAGACAGCGTTTGGAGCGTTTGGCGGTCCATGGATGTGCTCATGTCTGACCTGACACTAGAGTATGAAGGGAACAGCTCTAGAAATGAAAGTTGGCAGTAACTTGTAACATCTGCAAGATTCTTCTGGTGATCTGTAGAGCGGCTGCATTTGTAAGAGAACCAGACAGTGTTCTTAATGAAAGTGCCATTATCTGCTCGTGCTCTGACTGAATTCATCAGACCGCTGATGGCTTTCTCCTGTTTACTCACCTCCAACTTCATCTCCTGCAAGATAAAGGCTGGAGGTTAACGTAACCTTGATAAAATGCTCATCTTGAGGAGATTCATGTGCTCAATCCATCTTCCACCATCATGGAGTATAAAAATGAAGCCGTCGAGAGCGGCACAATACGGAGCAGTTAAATGGGCCATTTCAGATGTTTTGTGTAGCACGCCGACTACGAAATCTCCCCCGTTGTGCCTGTGCAGTCCATTTTCCGCCACTTTCAGTCGCCTCTTATCTTCTTTCCTCTCGTTACCCATCTCTCCTCTGCTGTAAACCCACCTCACCTCTCTCTTCTTTTCTATTCACAACCCATTTGTGTTGCCAGCCAGCAACACAAATTAGGGATATACAGCCTGGTGTCAAAACGAGCGCTCATAAAATATTAACAGCGTGTAGGAAATTTTACATGGCAACATTCTTTTTCATTTTCAGGTCTGTCAGCACAAGCTGCGCTGCAGCTATTTGTGTGCTTGCATCTATTTTAATGCTGCTTATTTGGAGCCATTTTCCCACGCCATCTTTTTTATGTCTCGAGTCAAAGGTAGAGCATTTTAAAGACCTCCATTAATTCACATTTTTTTGTCAGCGATTTCAACACTTTTGGACTAAATGTCTTGTTTAGCCAGGCTTTATGCCTGTTGTCTATAGCCACTTTGCAGTTTATTGCCTCTTTTGAGTACTGGAGGTTTGTTACTGCCGTAGTAAAATGCAAAAACGCACATTAAACATGCACAATGGGAGGGTGTGCTTGCAATGCATTGGGCAAGCAGCATTTTTTTCCTCATAAGCCATCACTAGCAGTTTGGAAACTTGTGAACATGACAGATAACCAATCAGGTTGGAGCGCTGCCACGTTGAAAAATGTCTTTTTTGCGCACAATATGCATGAGAAGATCTGTGATCAGGCTGTTTTTTCCCCCTACAAAACTCCTATAATGATTGTATAAAAGGGGTGTATATACATGTCTCAATCACTACAGCTGTTGAAGGTCCGGTCCAGCTGTTGGATGATTGAATGCCAAACTTTAATGACTTTCTTTACAACAGGAGAAATTCTGACAATTTTACATGCAATTGCAATGCATGTTATGAAATCTCATTTAAATATCATACAATTAATCCATATGCTGTATATTCCACATATTTACTGTTACTTTTGATCAATTTAATGCATCCTTGCTGAATAAAATTATTAATTTTTCTCTTTTTTTATATTACCCCAAATTCTTGAACTGTAGTGCGTCACTGTTTTCACAAAAAAATATGGTGCATAACTGTTTTCAACATTGATAATAATCATAAATGTTTCTTGAGCAGCAAATCATATTAGAATGATTTCTGAAGGATCATGAAGCCTGGTAGCATGACGTCGTCATACTCAATTCTAGTCAGAATATGAGTCTGATACTGCTCCTTTGGGCTGTGATTATGGGGCTTGTTTCAACCATAGACCGTAAAAAAATATGGACGACGCGACTCCATTGACTTCCGCTGACCATAGTTGAAGCTTTCATAGGCCCGCTCACGGCGCTGACATCTTGGGACCGAGTCTGCGCAGTAGCGATCTCGGGACCGGAGTTGCGCAGTAGAGAACAGGAAGTAGAGGCGCGATTATCAAAAGCCCGCCCACACTGTCGCAGATGCAGAATAATTCATTGTGTTGGTGTGAAATAAACAGTTATGGAAATGTAGAAATTAAAGCTAAAGCTCCAATCTCCTCCCAAAAATCCCGAAAAAAGTCTGTTAGTGCCTCAGTGACAACTTCACTCAGAGAAGCCGTCAATCTCAGCTGTCAATCATGACGTCACACCCCCCGTTTTTAAAGCATCAAATAACTCACTAAAACTAAATTTATTTAAAAAACGAACACTTGAAATGAAATTATCGTAATAAAAACTGCCTAAAATGACAGAAACCATCTTTAGGAAACAATTATTTTAAGTGTATTTGAATTGTTTAGTGTGTCCATTCAAATACATGGAGGTTTAGGAGCTATACTGGGACCGGCCACCGGGGGGCGATCGAGGCGCGGAAGCTTCAATTTCTGACAGGAGCACTACAGGCTTGGTTTCAACCGAACCAGGGATAGACCTACAACCAATCAGAGCAACGGAGCGACGCACAACGTTAGTTGTCAACAGAACTCAACTGCATGCACGCTGGAAGAAGTAGAAGAAGATGAGTGTAAACGATCTTTGCCGGGGTTGTAAAAAATAATCTGATCAAAACTATTAAAGATAATGACCAAATATGACTATAAAACGGCAATCCCTCAGAAAAACACATGCATCATTTTCAATGTCAACAGTAAGATCAAGCCAATTTAAGTGCAAAAAGTGCCCAATATAAGAGATCAGAAGAAGCCATGTAAATAACAGGCATTCACACACGGACTACTTACCAACACGAAAAAAAAAAAATAGTAAAGCATATGAATGCATATACGAACAAGTTCTCCGTTTAGGACGTCAATGCTTACGTTACTGTTTATCATATGTCCATCATCGTATATAGCCCGTCCTGACAATTTAATTGGTCCGAACAGCTCCACTACGGATCAATTCCAGACCGAATTTCCCAAACTCAAATGTTGTGGGCGGGGCTAAATTCGGCTGGCATCCAGGCTAGAAGACTGGAGTAATGATGCTGAAAATTCAGCTTTGATCACAGGAATAAATTACATTTTACATTTTTTTTAATTGCAATAATATTTCACAATTTGACTGTATTTTTGATCAAATTAATGCAGCCTTGGTGAGCTTCATTCAAAAACATTAAAAACTTTTGACCGTAGAAGGTGTGAGCTAACCCATTTAACACGTTAGTCTGGACGGAAATCTCCTGGTCCTCAGATGATGGATTCGGCGTCTCTTTATCTACATGCTTCATGACGCCTCTCCGAGTAGGCTACGTCTGTCCAGGTGGGAGGGGATGAACCCTGAACTTTCCTTTTCATGGGATGACGCCAATAAAGAACGAGATGTCAATCATACGCCACGGCTATGGTGAGTCGTGGCCCGTCCAGCTGTCCTTCAGTCCCTGAAACCGTCACTCAACGTCCCACCATCCAGCCTCTCAACGCTGGCGGCAGAATCTCAATGATGTTCTTAAGAAGTCACATTCCCTTTGATAGGACGTGAATTACGGCCGCCTTTAAGTAGGTGTTGAGGACCGGCGTGCTGACGGTACTTTTATTAATCAGCCCTGACACGTTTCATTGTTATTCTTGTCCACTGACATGTCTCATTGTTTTGATTCGTCCTCCGCTGCCTGTTTTGCAACAGACGGGTGAAATTGAAAGAGCATCAAGTGGAAAAAATCTCTCTGAATGTCTGTGATCTCTGGTCAGAAGCATGAGGAGAAGAACGTTTAATTGGCAGTAAACCAGCACATTCGTTGTGTAGAGGTGAAAGAACAAAAAAATGAGCATAGAAACACAGTTTTGTGAGGTTACATTCATGCATTGATATTTGGTATATTAAGGCTTTGATGAAGTTTATAAGAAGATTTATTGAATACAGCACAACGAACAATATAATTTTGTTTGAAATAAAGTGTTATTGCTACATTTTTCATAGCACAGCTGGCCCAAAAAATGATTTGAAACATGTTTGTGGACAATAGATGGATTTACATCCACATCATTTTTTTTTTTATTTTGCTGTATTGCTTAAAAATATTTTTTGAAATCGTAATTATGACCTGCTGTTTGTTCAAGTACTTTTGGTCAGAATAAATGGGAAGTGTTGGGAAATGCCATTCCTTTTTGTTTCCCAACAAAGACCTAGAGTTTTTTACTGCTAGTTCACCAAAATGAAGAGCAAATTTATGGCATTTGTTGTGTAACTGATGCGTTATTTGATCATTCTTGTGCTGCTTGATCATTCTTCACTATTCTGTACACGATACGTATTTGTATAGTGAACGTTCACTATTAAAATTGATTATGATCAGTACCAATTTGCTTTCCACCTTTTAATTGACACGCCCCCAAAATGGAAAGTTGTTTCTGATTGCTGGATTGACTTTGTTTCGGTAAATACATCATATCTGCTGTCCATGTTTTTGCATATAAAATAACATATAACGGTAAACGAAAATGACTTTTTCTTCATCCACCTGGATAATCGGTCCAATTAGACAACATTTTATTTGATTTCTGAGTGACAGTCGTAAGGGGCCGTTCACACATGCTCATGCTTTTAAAAATGTGTTTTAAACACAATAGTGTCCAACCACAGAGCCACAGCACTGACAAATAGAGAAAGGTTTTGAGATGCGCTTTAAAAAAACGCAGCACCCATGCACGAGACGCTGAAAAAACAGCAGCTCATGTTTACATAATCAGTTCAAAACAGTGAAGTCCTTTTCACACATGATATTGAAACTGGTATTTGTAAAAGCCCCAATTACCTTGGTTTTTATCCAAGAACGTTAAAAGAGCTTATTATGCTGCTTTATACAGAGCGCAACAGTCTGGTTCCGCAGGTAAAAATTCCATTCATTTTCTCCATTGGAAAATTATTTTGAACGTTAAATTATAATCCTTTAAAGACAACCTTAATGTGAGCTACGAGGTTGTTAAGCCCACACTATTTCAACTTAGTTTTAAAATGATTCATTTAACAGTGGAATCCATAGTGAAACTACATTACCCATGATGCTGTACAAAAATTCCACCAATCAGAGAGTGGAAACAAGGAACACACGCCAAAAGATCTCGCTGTGAATGACGTAATCAAGTTTTACTTCATTGTAAAAAAATAAATACAGATCAATGCTTGCAGTTAAAGGTATAATCCTTATTCAGTCAAGATCAGAGAGTGATTTTCTTTGTCTTTTGTTCTTTGATTAATATAAGGCTGCTGTCACTTTAAGAGTTTATGCACGGATCCAGAATACTGCATTATCTTTCTCAACTATTTAACGTGCCAGAACTGACTGTGTTTAATTGAATACTCGCCAAGCTGGGCATTTTGACATCATTTATTATGTATTTGATGGTTTAAATGCAGTAGTAAGCCACTCATTTTGGTACTTGCGACTCACAAGCTGTTTGAGACTGAGAAGCGCCCCAAATATAGATCAGTGGCTTTTGTTGTGAATGCGAAACCTGCAGGAATGACTAAAATTATGCGCAATACAGGCACTATTTAACCAGATGATACTGACTGTGAGTGAGTGAGAGGAGGCGGTGTGTGTCACTCGTCAGAGAGAAGAGAGCGAGAACGCACAGCTGATGTTATTGCCTCGCCGCTGGCAACAAAACAGACCGACTCGCAATCGGAAAGATGTGTCCGGGCCGATCATGCATCCGAATCTGGTCCCTGGCCGGTCGATCGGTGCATCTCGTAGCTGGTTGACTTGGTTCATGGCTTATAATTCTTTAACAAAGACTTTTTATGAAATTCCTATGGGAGAAATGAATGGAAAAATACTTCCAGAACCAACACCACTGAAAAAGTGGGTGGGAACCGTTACACTCTGGGCCCTATTTTAACGATCCGAGCGCATGGTCTGAAGTGCACGGCGCAGGTGCACTTAGGCCATGTCCGAATTTACTTTTACTAGTTTAACGACAGAAAAAAGAGTCGGCGGGCCAGGCGCATGGTCCAAAAGGCTTGTACCTAGTCTCTTAATGAGTCATGGGTGTGTTTTGGTCGTAACGTGCAATAAACCAACCAGAGTCTCATCTCCCATTCCCTTTAAAAGCCAGTTGCGCTTGCACCATGGAGGATTCGCTATTTACCTGGCGGAAATTTGTGAGCGGAAAGACTGAACGTGTTTGAAAAATGCCCTGTGTGTGTAATAAGCAGAGTGTACACACGTTGTGTACCTGCCTATAGGTGCATATTACTAACGCGGCCTTTAAATAACACGAAAAATACTGCTCTATTGACTTTAGACCAGGTTTTTGTTGGTCAATGGCGCAATTGTTTTCAGTTCCTCAAAATAGCAACGATGCGCCTGAACACACCTCGTTTTCAGACCAGCACGCCTATGGGTGAACAGATGGGTGCGAGTGCATTGGCTAATGAACAATGTGCCGCTGGACGTGAAAATGATAACTGCATCGAGCTGAAACTAGCAAAAAATATTTGCGTCGCGCCTGGCGTCGTCACATTGCGCCGGGTGTATGATAGGGCCCTCGATTGCAAACTGGTATATCTTATCATATCATTTAAATTGTTTGTCGTAATGACAAACACACTGGTTAGTTTAATGCACTTTGAGATTCTTTTATGTACTCAATGCGGCTAATGAATCGGAAGTAGAAAATAGCTTACTTCCACATTGCAAAATATAGTTTCGATATTTTATTTGATCTTCTTGACTGAAAAAAACATCCGTAAGATGTCATATTGGAGTGTGTTTATTGTGATCTGCTGAACTGGACGAGTTAATGAACAGAATCGTCTTCTATCACAAACTCCCCAAACACACTGGTAGCGCCGCACTAATGATGCAGTCGGGCTCAGGTAGCTGTCAGGATGCTGTGATTAATTAAATACAAAACTAGGCCAATTTGTCACTTTCTGTGGTGTGGTCGGATAAAGAGACTCGTGCTGCCGTCTCTTCACTCTTCCATACGTTACTCCCTCAATATGCGGCCGGGAGATTTTTCATGACGTCTTAATTGCCGCATTGAAAGGGCTCAGCGAATGTGAAATTCCTTTTAAAAGACGTCTAGTCGTCGGAGCAGCCAAGCCAAACACGCGTTGAATTGCCTGACCTACACCTAGAGGTGACTTTTTGCCAATATGACTTTTTGCCTAATAAATCAAGAGCCGACTCTTGATTTATTAGGCATGTGAATGAGACGGTTGGAGATATTCTTCTAAATGTCACAGCCGGTGCTGTCGGGGATTTGTTTGATCTCTTTGCTCATGTTCAGTCGCTCTCTGACTCCCTGTTAAATCTGTCAGCACTCAGTCCCGATCGCCGATATGCAAGCGTCATCCAGCGGGTCTCGTTGAAGAAAGACAGGTGTCTACTGTACACAGCCGTCATTTTAGTCCGGTTATCCTGGCAGATGACTGTCAAGACCGTTCCTTCAGCGTCTGAGGATGAGAGGTTCGGAAAGAGAGGTCATCTCCTCCGCCGACCCCCACTAGGTGTGTCAGGCAGCTTGGCGTTCTCTCACGCCACTGAAGTCAGATGCTGGGTTTGAGGGATGTTGTCTTGTTGACTGCCGACGCAGCAGAAACGCTCCACTTCCATCCACTGTCCTGATGGAAGAAAAGCAAAGGAGGAATTCCAGTACAGACTCGCATAAACAAACTACACACATTTTCACAGAATCGTAACTCCTTTATGCATTATTCCATGTCTTTTTTTGGTGATATTTTTTCGCTTTACAATAAAAATTGCTAACTTTTTATACCGTACTGTTCTTTCAGTATTAAATAATATACATATATTTTTAATTCCACAAACATCTGGGATAGATTACATGGAAAATGCTTATGCATATGATGCTTTTTAATGTTTAAAGCTCATAGTCTTCCACAAAGAGATTTATTCAGTCTAACAGAGAACAGCTCCAGTCCTGCCTTGATTGATATTACTTCCATAAACGGCCATGTCACAGTGTGAAATATTAGCATAATGCCCGACCAAAGGCATACGCAAAGAAAGAAGACAAGGCTTTGTGTTTCGGTGCAAATATAAAGCCGCTTTGTTTGGCCTTCGGGAAAACGGATGAAATTTGGAATCAGAGGTTACGATTTATTAATATAATTGATAAATATCGTTTATCAGTAGTACGATTGATTTAGCTTCTCTCACTCTATCGGATGAAAACAAAGTCTGAACTGCATTTACAGTCAAACCAAAATTATTCAGACACCAGATATCATTTTTTACTAGTGTGTGCAGGACACTATAGTTCATTTATGTAAGTGAGGAGAGCAAAATAAAGTAAACTGTGATATATTATACCGAAATTTTCTTCATACAGTGGACTACCAGTAGAATTTATAAAAATTTGGGACCAAAATTATTCAGATTCTTAAACCCCCTTGAGTCGGCGGTCGCGCCGGCGCGATCGGCTCTCTTTTTTTCTTATCAGTCGTTTTTTTATCATTCAGGCAAGTGTTATACATCATTATAATCTGTTACATTTCAATTTTTTGTGTACAGTCACAATAAAAACAAAATTTTTTGCATTTTGCAAAATAAAGAAAACAAACATGATGCGCGATCTGCAGCCTCCCTGTCAAAGACGTTCATTCAGATAGTCTTCAGAAAAGGAACTCGTCTCACAAACATGAAACATATGTTTAAAGAAACGCTGAAATATCAGGTTTTAAACAATGTAAACCAAATCGAAAATACAAATATTCTGTGTTTATGTAATCTGTTTGAAAAGCGATAGATGTCAGTCACCCGCGAGCCACTTCATTATCCGTTAATGCAACCTTTTACACCACAGACTGAACAAAATGAAGCATTGCTTGGTCATTGGTTGATCTAAATTGGTATTATCTAATTGTGTACTTAAATTGAACAGCTGATTGGTTGATTGTAATCCATTACATACCTTTCTATCAAAGTTATCTGACATTATCAAGATGAATTTGTTCTGACACAGTTTAAATGTTGTCATATTTTATTACCATTTTCTAAACTATAGCGAATAAACTGTGATAATGTGAGAAAATGTTGAAGTTGTCTGAATAAATTTTGGTTTGACTGTAGGTGGATAATGACACTAACTTTGCAACATCGACACCTTTATTGAATGTTGAAGAATGAGACTATTATCTTCTGATTTACAGCGGAAATTGAATTTGTTTCAAAATGTATTTAACACTCACACTGTTATTAACACTGTTTATTAATGTGAAGCCCCTTTGAAAAAATCATTAGCACAATATAAATAAATGAGACTTGACATACATTCGAGTGTAAAGGGTTATCAAAAAATAAACGAATGTTGGTTGGCGTCAGGGTTGGTCGCTAAAATCGCACGACGGAGAATTCAACAAGAATTATATTTAATAGCAAATACTCTGGAATCACAATCACGACCACGTCAGCATAAACGCAAATGAGGCCGAACACAGAACTGGGTAATCAAGAGTAAAACAGAACGGGTGTAAATGACTGATCAAAACCCATTGTAACTAATGAAGAGCGGGAAAACAGAATATAGGGAACAGGAAACAATGAGAAACAAGAACTAAACGTGACAGTTGGGGACTTGGTTCAATCCATCTGTTGTTGATTTAGATTTGGAAATGTGGGTGTTGCGCAGTGGTGTAGTCCTAAAAAATAAGTGGTGTACTATTACCTAGTCGTTGAGGGACATGATGCATATAATTAAGTGATAGCTTAATTCACTCACCACCGTATTTCTTATGCTGTGTCCGCTGCAGTTAGAGAACTAAGCTCAAAACACAGAGCGTCAAAAATCATTGAGCGGTGTTCTCTCACTGCAGCACGAACATGCACCGTCGTTGATGGAAGGGAAAAGGTGGAAAGGTGCATTAGCACTTCTATCAATTGCAAAAAAGAATCGCGAGTTTACACAACAGCATTGGACACACAGTTAAAGGGGAAGCTAACATGACAGAAGATTATGGACTTTCAAAGCAAATATTGATCCTTAATACGCAAACAGCCCTGGGCAAAAGTAAGCATACGGCGTATGTGTGCGTATGGCCCAGACTACACCACTGGTGTTCCCCTTAAAAAGTACTAAATGATTGGCGGAGTCTGGTATACGTCACCAGAGGGAAGTCTGATGTTTCAGATCAAGTTATTTTGGTTAAACATAAATTAATATTCCATGCATTTACAAAATGGGGGTGAATTTTATGTTCTGCTCAGTTTGAGGTGTATTGCAGCGATCCTTAAAGCTACACTGTGTGATATTTTCTCCCATCTAGCGGTGAAAATGTATATGACCATCCAGTGAATATTAGTTTCTGTTCCTCACAATTCCGATTTCGTTTTAACTCCTATGGTGGCCGATTTAGTCCAAAATTAACATGGCTTCCAGTTCGACCTCGTCCACATTCGACACGGTGCCATCGAGTGTTAAAACGCGAAAGGCGAAGCTTGAATTTACGGGTATGTCCCTCTTTTGCTGATGTACTTTCAAGATGGAGGGGCAACATGGCGACCCGCATTGGAACCCCTCACCCGTATGTATTTTCAATGGCATATTATAAACTTACGAGAATACTTTATTACTTGAAAGAAGTAAATATACATTAATGAGCACATATATTTTTGAAAGAACTAAGTGTTTTTAGCTAAGAATAAACTAAGAAAGTTACACAGTGTAGTTTTAAATGAGAGAAACCCTTTCATCTTTCCAGGCAAAACTCATTTTAGCATGTTAACATTCCTCAGAATTCTCCAGATTTTCCACCAAAATTAGCACGGGACATGCCATCGCGCCTGGACCCGCTCATCAGCAACACCGCATTTTTGAGTTTGTTTCTTCGTGTGTGTAAACAGAAGAGAAACGTCTAACAGAAGTTTAACTTGTCACTTTATGGGCAATTTCGGTCTTGACTCTCCCGCTGTTTAGACTGCCAGAATATGACACGCTTCCACTCAGAGGTGACACGAGGCGGTGGGAGCCAAATGACTAATGCAGAGCCGCATGTAGATCTCTCTCTCTCTCTCTCTCTCTCTCTCTCTCTCTCTCTCTCTCTCTCTCTCTCTCTCTCTCTCTCCGCAGCCAACACACACATTTCCATTTCCTGCATGCATGTTCCTTTCCTTGGCATTTCAATTGATCTGTAGTGAAGCTGACAAAGATGGCTGTGTGTTTAATATATTCCAGCGGGCACATTAACAGCGGGGTCCGAGCCGTGCGTTCACGTTAATCATTTAATTGCAGACGTGAATGTAGATGTTGTTGCTGCCGCAGACGTATGGTGATGGATTTTTCTTGTTTTGAATCGTTATCTTACAGTAGATTTTACATCATGGTCATGGTATATATCGCAATAAACGTATTTTTTGATGACAATTAATGAATAATATATTATATTATTTATATTACATATGATACTATAATAGAATTATTAAACTATTTTTAAAGAAATTATATTTACTATCATGTGGTAATGTCTATTATTACATAATCCAGAGAATTAAATGGATATTTTCTATTTTTATTTTTATTTAATTGAAACAAACCAAAAATATCTGATTATTCATCAAATAAATGTTACCTCTGTTAAAAAAACCCCCAAAAGATTAAAAATTATATTACTTGGTGAAAGAAATGTATTTTTCCGGTGATTTTTTAATAATAATAATAACAATATAACTATTTATTGAACTCTTTTAGAGTGGTTTTTAGTATCATTGATTTTATGTTATTTTTTGTTAATTTAAAAAAACTGTATTCACTTTAATTTTAGTTCAAGTTTGTCATTTTTGTGTGATTAAAAAAAAAAAAAAAAAAAAAAAAAAAATATATATATATATACCTGTATAGTTTTTATTCATTTTTGTTTATTATTTTTATTTCATTTAATTTTAGTATTTCAAGATAAACCAAATGAAAGGGAGAAATGCTGCTTTGGCAACTAGTTGAAATAAAATAAATGTTATTTTATTTTATTTCAGTTAACGTTTATTTTGTTTCAAGTAAACAAAATGTTTTTATGATATTATTTTTAGTTAACGATAATAACCCTGGTCTTTCATTATTTTAAAAAAAAATCTTTGTTTTGTGTTGTGCTGTAGTAAAATCACTATAATTATAAAACCGATTTAGAGTTGTGATTGGATGAACCAGTTTGGGCTCCGCCCCTAATAACCGGACTTGTTTGACGCACACCTCTGCATTTATTATTCTATATCTCGTGTAACTAGCAAAAAGTTGTCCTGCCCACGGAGAGCCGTGCAAATGCAATGTCTACCACGGTACAAGTGCTACAGGAACTCATGTCGCCCAGATCTCTTTTTGCTTTCATCAGCCCATAATAACATGCGGCTCAGAATCACGCCGAGGGTCCCGGAGGCACCTGGTGTGATCTTTCAGGGCCTGGAGGTCTTCTTCAGACCCCGCGCTCGCCGTCCCTTTAGCCCGAACCTTCACTTGCTGACAGCGCTCATGTTTATTTCATCCTGTGTCTGGGCTGTCTCGTTTTTCTCCAGCCTCCGATGTCATTAACGCCGGGAGAGAGGACCCTGCAGTGGCGCGGCTAATGAATTCCACTGCGGCTCCTCTCTCCTCACCTCGTTACCCCGGCTCAGGGTGTCAAATTAAAACTGCTGGAGAAAAGAGCGCGCGTGTGTGTGGGTGGCTGGGCGAGTAGTCATTGTGGCTTCAACATTGTGGTCAATAATCAACAGCGTGTGGTTGCTAGGCTGGAAATTGCGGTCGTGTTTGAGGAATGAGTCAGGTTGATGGTCGTAGTGGGCTGAAGATGTTGATTGTGGCACAAAAGTAATGAGTTCCAGGCTAAGACGGATTTAGAGACGCTTACTGAGGGAATCGCAGTGAGATATTGTGAATGCACTGGACTAGTTTTCCTGGCTGCATCTCATTCCACTCCCTCGTCCCCTAGATAGGGACACGTTTGGCCTTTTTTGGAAAACTCACAAGTGTACTTAATTTGTCCGCTAACCGTGTCAAGTCATCTTTTATTCAGAAGTGACTGAAAATACTAGGGATGCCACAATTCTCAATATAATATTGAACCGTTTGGTACGGAATTCACGGTTCAATACGCGCTTGTGAAACACGGTTTTGCATTTAATTAATTATTTTTCACATCCACATCACACGTTAGTGGTGGAGTTATACTCACGGAACACTATAGTTATTCACAATCACGAAAATTCATTATTTGCATGCGTTTTAAAGCCTTCATTCGCGTGCAAATGCACTGTTTTAACATGCGCTTTTACCGAGTGTGCGCACTAAACGCCTGTCAAACACTGGACTAAGTAGTCGTCTTACTGAGCTAATACTGTCAAATACACACAAGGTTAACATAAACACAGTCGGTTATGTCTAAAGTGAAAGTAAAATCGGCGTGTCTGTATATTAGATGCACGCAGGGCTTAAATTGACAGCAGCGCAGCCTATAGTAAACACGCTATCCTTAAAGGGACAGTTCACCTCTAAAATTGTCATTATTTACTCACTCTAACATTGTATTAATTTCTCGATGACAGAATTTTCATTTTTGAGTACAATCCCTTTAATGTTAATACAACAACAAAAGACAAAGAGAAAATCCCTCACTGCTCTTGACTGAAGAACTTAAATACAGTAGCTTTAAGAATCAATGTATGTTTTATAGTGAAGTCTATGTAGTGTTTTATTTTTACATTTATTCATTAAAGTTCAGTGTAAATCTTTATATACATTTATTTTTTATTATACAATACACTAGGAATGTGTACTAAGGTTTTTTTTTAAGTAAAGTTTTAAGTTTAAGTAAGGTTTTTCAATTCTTAAAAAAAGAAAGAAAGAGTATTGCAATAAAAAATAGACTTTTTTCTTCTTAACCTCTTGCTGTTCCTGTCGCCTAAGAATAGAATAGCAAAAAACTGATGTGACAAGCCATCAGAATCGAACCAAACCGAAAACCGTGGTTAAAAACCGAGGTATGTATTGAACCGTGGACTAACTGTATTGTTGCATCCCTAGAAAATACATATATTTTTTGCTTGTGCTAGCTGTTGAAAAAAACATCATAAACACAAAATTAGTGTACATAGTTTTGAGCCAGAGAGCAGATTGAGACACATTCACGGTAAAATTAGCTTCTCAAATTAATATCATAAATGTCAAAAGCAATGTATTTAAAGATCACATTCTGTTCATCATACAATGAGAGATTGAAAAGCCTCTTCATACAGCGTGATTTAGGTCATTTGTCTGATTTTGATGGAATAGTTAGCTCTTAGCATGGCGTGCTAATTGTGCTGATTTAGTTGTCATGAAAGAAGCGTGACGGATGTGGACGTGTTATTGAGTTGTGTGGTGATGTTTCAGTTCTGCTTTCCCTGCTGAGAGAGTTTTAGTTTAATTAAACAGTTTAAGGTGGTTTACAGGTCTAGCTGGTCAGCCATTTGCTGACAATCGGCCAAAACCACTTTAAAACCATCAACCCAAATCAGTCAGACCAGCTAGATCACCTTAAGCTAGTTCAAGATGTCCTGAATAACCACTGCTATTTCATTCAGATTACCATACAATCACTGTATAATGATGCCTTCATATAGGATATTTTGTAAGGATAGAGATTAATATAAATCCTGCCGTTATATTTTAATGATGTGCATGATTTCAGTGTTTTGACCTGACGCAGGTAAATGGGTATGGTGTGTGTTGTGTAGAAATCGAGCAGAAATGGCCCCTGTATCTCTTTCTCTCTTTCTGTGATAGCACTAGCAGATGGAAAATGGTGTCAATCAATTCATCAGAGTTGTGCGTCTCCTTTGGGAGTGTGTGTGTGTGTGTGTTAGCGGACGTTGGAGGCGGGGCTTAGAGATATAGAGAGATTCCTCTCTAGAAATGAAGACTCAGGTTGTGTACAGAATCAAGTGATAGCTTACTACATACTGAATTCTGCACAGTATACTTTATACTATATTATTTTTCAAAAAGAGTACGGTATGTGAAGCAGAGAACATTATTTTAGATAAATGTCTCAGAAGAATCTCATAAAATAATATATGTACAGACACATATATAATATAACACAAACTTTTGTTTGATGCGATTCATCGCGATGATTCGATTTTGACAGCCATATATATATACTGTATATATGACACTATATACAATGAGAAAATGAAAGTGTTTCTTTTATCCTTGGAGGAATGTAAACCTATGGTAGGAGACTCGAAAACAAAACTAGGAATCCTTAAGATATTAGCATACCTTTTTACAGTATGATCACATAATGATTCACAGTGGAAACTTCTAATTACTTTTAATTCATTAATTCATCATCATGCTGGTCCAGTGCATTGTGGGACACATTTTCCAGTGCAGTGTGCTGTTAGATACTGCACAATTTAGCAAATGTAGCAGGTCATCCAGGTTGTCCATGCATTCAGAAAATGTGCAGAGTAGATGCTAATACTGCAGAAATAATAAGTCTAGTATGTTAGCATGCTTTTCAGAACGTAGTGGCAGCAGCCGGTTCAGGCCACACCCCTCATTACTGGGAGGGTTCATTATGCAAATGATGTAGCTGGAGCAGTATCAAGGAGAAGCACACGCTCTGTTATCGTTTGCTCCGCCGGGGCCTCCCTCTCCCAGATCACTCATACGGAATCATGGCCTAATAGCATCCCATTACCATAATTGCCAACACAACTAGTGTTCCGTGTCTCAGTGCTTCTGAGCCGCTTCAGCACACGAGAGAGAGAGAATATTTCAATAGCCAAATGAAGGCCACTCTGATGTGCTTTTGCGTGTTTGCATGCGTGGAGAAGGGCCGTTTGTTTAGTGATGACCCCGTGAGGACCTTCGCTCTTCACGGCACTTCATATTCCGCTGATGAGTTAACGGAAGGCCCCGGTGCTGAATTCAAAATCACGTTCCCGTTCCTTTTCAATTAATGCTTAATTCAAATATAGGAATCAATTGTAGACGCATGCATTTCCTGTGAAGCAGCTTTGAAATGATATGTATTGTGAAAAGCGCTATACAAATAAATGTGAATTGAATTGAATTGAAATATACCATGCATCCAAACCCAAAAATCTAAATGCAGAGCATTTGAGGATATTTACATATCATTAAATCATTGGGCCCTATTTTAACGATCTGAGCGCATGGTCTAAAGTGCACTGCGCAGGTGCACTTAGGGCGTGTCCGAATCTGCTTTTGCTACGACGGAAAAAACAGACTTAATGAGTCATGGGTGTGTTTTGGGCGTAATGTGCGATTAAACCAATCAGAGTCTCATCTCCCATTCCCTTTAAAAGCCAGTTGTGCTTGCACCATGGAGGATTCACTATTTACATGGCGGAATTTGCGAGCAGAAAGACTGAACGCTTCTCCAGAGAGGAATCCTTTTATTTTTAATAGTACGCGCATTTTGCATCGCCTATAGGCGCACACTACTAACGCGCCCTTTAAATAACACAAAAAATACTGCGTTGCTATTTTGAGGAACTGAAAACTAGGGCTGGGTAAAAAATATAGATTTCTCGATTTTAATCGATTCTCACTTTTACAAAACAATATTGCCGCAGCTCAGCTCAAGAGAACCGGCAGCGCGGAGCAAACATGAACGGATCTTCTCTTCCGCCTTAATACCAGTTACAGCGCGAAATAAACATGAATAAGCATCTGAAAGTGTGTTAAAAGATACAGGACAACTTACTGAAATCCGTATCATGTCACATAGAATAGCTCAAGTGTTTTAACCGCAGAAAGATGTTAGTAAAATGGCTTGTAAACAATGTCATGTAATGTCACATATAGCTCAGAAAAACCAGATCCAGTGTCCATAAACTAGTTAGTCAGCTTTAGTCAGCTAGAAAAATTAACTCTAGAGAGGAGCATTTTGCTAATTATATGCACCATTACATAGGCTATTGATTGTCATCTTTAATGTTCTTCAATATTTAATGCATGTAGCCTATGAATAAATCTGGCAAGTTTTTATGACAGCCAAATGTTTATATAAAAAAAAAACTAATTGGAGTAGAATTATGATTATATAATTGTAAAGTTAATATTATAACTTTATTATTATAAAAAACTAAAATCATTTAGTGTAATTTAAGTGTTTGTATACAAATCCGTTAATTTTTACCTTCACTATTAGTAGGCTAATGTAGTACCAAATGACTCCCATTTACAACATTAGTTCAGAGATTTGTTGTCCTTGAGAAAATTGGCCATGTATTGTACCTGATATATATCTAAAATAATCTAAATTGGATTGAATCGAAAAATCGAATCGAATCGAAAGCTTGTGAATCGAAATCGAATTGAATTGTGAAATTTGTGTCAATACCCAGCCCTACTGAAAACGACTGCGCCATTGACCAACAAAAACCTGGTCTAAAGTCAATGGCGCAGTCGTTTTCAGTTCCTCAAAATAGCAACGCGCCAACAATGTGAACAGATGTGCACGAGTGCATTTGCTATTTAAACAACGTAAAGCAGGATGTGAAAATGATAACTGCATCGGGTTACTAGCAAAAAACACTTAGGTTGCGCCTGACGTCGCATTACGCCGGGTGTATGATAGGGCCCATTGTGTCTTTGGACCATAGACTGTAAAAAAATATGGACGTAGTGTCCGTGACGTCACCCATTGGATTCTGAAGAGCCGCTCTGAAGCGCAAAGTAGGGACGAGCTGGCCGTTGCCATCTTGGCAGCGCATCACTCCGAGATAATAGAGAATGGGCAAAGAGGCGGGACGTTGGCGGAGCGGAGATGACGCGATGACTAACAGACAGCAGATAAATGGCTATCCACCTGTCACTCAAAGTGGCCACGCCCTTAATTATGCAGGAATTTAAGGCTTTATATAATGTAAACAAATGAGTTATAAAACAATTCACCCCCCTCACAGTTGTCATGAAGGGCAAAATTAGCTGTATAGACCAAAACCACAATTTGTACCAGGCTGTAAACGTGTTTTTTTTTCTGCTGTAAAGCTGGCCATTTTAACATGGAGCTCAATGAGATTCTGCTCCCTTCTGGAGCCTGTCCCTAGCGGCCAGTCGATGAATTGCAGTTTAAGTCCCTTCAGTATTGGCTTCAAGAGAAACTGCGGGAGGTTGCCGCTTGCTTTGGACAAACCAAAAATTGTCAGGATGCAGCAAGGTGGTTGGCTGAGGCTATACATTCAGAATAGCCATACTAGTACTTTTGAAATATATAATATGTATGCAGGAATGTGCACGGTTACTCGGACTTGACAGTGATCATGAAAACGTATATACAGTATATATTTCAGTTTTTCCCAGAGTTTTATTGCTGCATTTTGGGTGGTACCTGAGGTCTAATTGGTTAGCGCTAGGACAGCATGCCGTCCAGACCGGCGAAACAAAGTGTAACTATGGGTTTGAAAGCGCACACTGATGCCTGGAATTACTTTGATCATGAAATACAGTTAGTAAGTGCAAGATGTGCAGCGACGATCTGCCATATATAACTTTATAATGAGAACAATATTGTAATAGAATGTTGTAAATTCGTTGTGCTTTAGTTCCCCGTAGATCCACAACAAGAGTAACACTTTCTGGCTACATAACTGGCTAGTTGGCTACATAACATACGTCCTTATGTGCGGATACAAGTTGTAATGCTGTGTTTATGTTGTGCACCTAAGGATATCTGATTAATCTTATGTGTGTGTCATATAGAAGGGGCTCGTTCATTCATAACTCATATTCAGTCCTCAGCTTCACCTCATGCAGCATTGATGCATTATTGAAAATATAGCAGTGTTGTTTTTCTAGTCATACTTTCATATTTTTATTTGTCAACATTATTATTCATAACAGTGTTTTAATTCAAATATTTTCATATAGACAGACACGCCCCACCCCTGAATGCTTGAGTACTCATTTTTGAGACCGTCTCCCATGATGCAACATGGCTGAACACATCTTCCATTTTTTGCAGTGAACCCAGCAGCAATAATGATAGCGATCGTATCAGGCGTGATGAGGCGATGTCACATGACCCTTCAGCAATCATTCAAAAATGCAGATTTACTTCTCAATTATTTCTTATTTCTATCAATGTTGAAAACGACTACAATTGTGCCTGCTAAATGTTTTTGTGGAAGCCATGTTTTTTTAGGATTCTTTGATGAATAGAAACAGCATTTATTTGAAATAGAAATCTTTTGCAACAGTATAAATGTCTTATGTATGCGCTTTAAAGTTTTGTAGTATTTTCTGCTGGCTATGAGGCTCAAGCGACTGAATTTGTTACATAAACGGCTGATAAATATTGGTTTCAGATTGTAGCGTTCTTCATTACTTTGGCCAAGCTGCTCTCTCTCTCTCTCTCTGTGTGTGTGTATTGATGTTTTATTCCCGTTTCTGTGTGTGTTTTGCGGTGGAGGGCCTGTCATTCAGCGGATATGATCCGAACGCTCTGGACTCTCAGGGGGAGATATTTAACACCCACAGCCCCCGCTGTTTCTCTCCGCCTTCTTTTTTCATTCTCCCTTAATGAGAAATCCTCCTAATTATTTCAGTGGCTGTTATTGGGGACGGATCAGGAGCTCAAGGACGTGACTGTGATGCTGATGAACACTCACGATCAATAATTTAGGTCTGAGCGGTAATGACAGGGCCAGTCGAACACAACACATCAGAGATGTGACACTTCCAGATAAAACCAGGAACAGCGTCTGCGTCAGGAATATCAGCGTGTTTTACGCTTAGTGGAAGTTTTAGCTCCTCAGGTTTATTTTTTACTTATAGTAGTATATATTTGAGCTTATTTTTCACTTTATCTGGTTCACACACACACAGCGTATTCTGGTAAATAAGAGACTGTCAGTCTGATCAATAAAAAGGGACCAGCCTCAGTAAGTGTCTGCTAGATGTCTTTTAGTGATGAAGCAATGATACCATAATGATAAACATCAGAATTTTTTTTTTTGAAAATGGCTTCGTGTTAAGGCTGCATGCTTTTGGTGAAATGTTTTTTTCTTTTTTTTTCATATATTTTTTTTCAATTGTGAATTAAAATGCAATTCTCAGGTTTGCTGTGCTTGTTAGTGCTGCACAATTTGGCTAAAATGTTGTGATTATTTATCAAAATGGCTATAATAATAATAATATTACTAAATACTAATAAATACTAAATAGTATAAAAATACTATATAAAACAAAATGGTAAATATTGCTTTTGTATTATAAAAATTTAATAAATGTATGGATGGATGATTGGATGTATGTATGGATAAGTGGATGGATGAGTGGATGGATGGATGTATGATTGGATGTATGGATGATTGGATGGATGAATGGATATATGGATGATTGGATGGATGGATGGTTGGATGGATGATTGGATATATGGATGGATGAGTGGATGGATGGATGTATGATTGGATGTATGGATGATTGGATGGATGGATGGATGGATGTTTGGATGGATGAATGGATGGATAGATGATTGGATGTATGGATGATTGGATGGATGAATGGATATATGGATGATTGGATGGATGGATGGTTGGATGGATGATTGGATATATGGATGGATGAGTGGATGGATGGATGTATGATTGGATGTATGGATGATTGGATGTATGAATGGATATATGGATGATTGGATGGATGGATGGATGGATGTTTGGATGGATGGATGTTTGGATGGATGAATGGATGGATAGATGATTGGATGTATGGATGATTGGATGGATGTATTGATGATTGGATGGATGTATTGATGATTGGATGGATGGATGATTGGATGGATGTATGGATGGATGATTGGATGGATGGTTGGTTGGATGATTGGATGGATGGATGATTAGATGGATGGATGGATGATTGGATGAATGATTGGATAGATGGATCATGGATGGATGGATGATTGGATGGATGTATGGATAGATGGATGGATGGATGATTAGATAGATAGATGGATGGATGTGCATCTGTAGGGGTTTTAGATAGAAATGATACACACACATATATTATATAAACACAATTTTTTATGTTAAATGTGAATTACCGCAATTCATTTATTTGACAGCACTAAAAATAATGTAATAATTTTGCCGGGTGCCCTTAAAGCTTTGATTTTCACTAGTTTGGTTTTATTTTCGATTAATTGTGCAGCCCTGTGAATATTTGTACATAAATTGTATAAATCGCCGGAGACTTTGTGCTCTGAATTTCTGTCCACTCTAAAGTTCTTTTCATCCTCCAATTAGTTCCCAAATGGATAAAATCAAGTTGCGCTCTCATTCAATACCCCGTTCCACTCAGAAATATCCCGCATTATGAAAATCACATGGGTAGCAAATGGCATTTCATGTTGACTTTAAAGGTTTTCGAGTTCATCTTGAAGTTTGAATCGATGCCCATGTGATCTGGCCCAGCCTCTCCTCTCTCCAGAGACATACATCTTTTAGAGGTACTACCCTTCAGACAGGCCTTGCCTGTAGCCTTCCGCTCAATTATTAAAGTCTGTTTCCTGCGTTCCCTCCCTCTCAGCCTCTTTCCATGCAGGAGATGGAGCAAGTGTGCTCTGTAGTTCAGAACCAAAACCCAAACTCCCTTCAGCTTCACCGACTGCACTCCCAAATCAAGGACAGACCAAAGAAGATCCTGAGAACTGGAGGATGAAATAGTCAACAATTTTCCAGTAGGGCTGGCTGGTCGTGGTGTGATGCTACGCTGTGATTGTAAACATTTTGCTGGGTATACTTTTCAAAAATAAAAGATTTTGTAGTGTTTTTGAAGATAGTCTCTTCTAGTGCTGGGCGGTATACCGATTCATACCGAATACCGGTATTTATTTTTGTCATGATATTAATTTTGATTATACCGCAATACCGGTATATGTCGTTTAAACAACGTTCGGAACGCGGCGCAGCGCAGCGCAGCGCATCACCGTTTGAGTGGGGTCCCGTTTCACTGTTGCACTGTAGTGAGAGCACAGCTGAGATCGCATTCATAGCCTATGGCTGAATCCGAAATCACCCCCTAAAGCCTCATTCACTATTCCCTACGTTATCCACTTATATTGTTCACTTGAAGGAGTGAATGAAAACGAGTGAGTGAAGGTGGACAGCCGTTGAGTGTACTCCATTTCAGAAGGTGGCGGTAATGTGCATTAAAAAGTTGTTTGCCAACCACCATAAAAAGAAAGAAGAAGAAGAAGAAGCCGTTGAGTGTACATCGGCTGTTTATTGCGGTGCAATGTGGGATTCTATGAGTGCACTCAATGACGTCCACTATGGTTTCGGACACCACTACAAATGGCTGCCCCCTCAAATAATACCCTATTTTATGGTTATAGGGGTGATTTCGGATTCAGCCCATGATTACAGCGGAGAATTCAAACTACACGTGGCGCGCGAGAGAGAGCGGTTTCTGCGCGGAGAGCAAGCCTGTAGTGCTCCAGTCAGAAATTGAAGCTTCCGCGCCTCGATCGCCCCCCGGTGGCCGGTCCCAGTATAGCTCCTAAACCCTGCCTCTCCATGTATTTAAATGGGCGCGAGACACACTAAACAATTTAATTACACTTCAAATAATTGTTTCCTAAAGATGGTTTCTGTCATTTTAGGCAGTTTTTATTACAATAATTTCATTTCAAGTGTTCGTTTTTTAAATAAGTTTAGTTTTAGTGAGTTATTTGATGCTATAAAAACGGGGGGTGTGACGTCATGATTGACAGCTGAGATTGACGGCTTCTCTGAGTGAAGTTGTCACTGAGGCACTAACGGACTTTTTTCTGGATTTTTGGGAGGAGATTGGAGCTTTAGCTTTAATTTCTACACTTCCATAACTGTTTATTTCACACCAACATAATGAATTGTTCTGCATCTGTGAGAGTGTGGGCGGGCTTTTGATAATCGCGCCTCTACTTCCTGTTCTCTACTGCACAACTCCGGTCCCGAGATCGCTACTGCGCAGACTCGGTCCCAAGATGTCAGCGCCGTGAGCGGGCCTATGAAAGCTTCAACTATGGTCAGCGGAAGTCAATGAAGTCGCGTCGTCCATATTTTTTTACGGTCTATGGCGGAGAGCCGTGATGAGATTAACAACGTTCTCCACATGGATCATATATCACTTATATAGACCGGAGCGAGCACGTTTACGTTTTTTTATGGACCTATTTCATATACTCTAGTGATGTAAACATGAACCAGCAGGGTGTATGCACACATATTTCATGACATCGTCTTCAAATGAAATGTATGCAAAGGACTCTGATACCCCCCCCCCCCAGATAATAGCATTTATTTGACATAAAAATCTTTTTAACATTAAAAATGTCTTTACTGCAACATTTGATCAATGTACTGCATCCTTGCTGAATGTATATCCTTTCAAATCTTTTGACACAAAGTTATATAACTATTGAGCGTGATGTTTTACACATGATAATGAATAAACAATATATGGTTATTTGGTTGATGTGCACTACAAGTGTGCTTTGGCTGTTTTAAAACAACTTCTGATGTGACTCGTCCAATCAAAGTTTTATAATATTAGTTTTGAATATTTTCTTTGGCGTATCGAATGATCTGACCTTTTAGTAAATTCCAAATAAAAAGAGTCTCATACAGAATTTGTTATTAAAAGAATGACTCATATGGTGATATTTTAGTCAAACTGGGCATCACTGAGGGAAGCTACACAACTTCCTGAAAGATAATCACACTAGTTTCCACTCTCACAAAGGCTTATGCTAATGATTTTAGTAAATCCAGCTCTGTATCTGTTGGAAATATGGATGAGCTTCAAGCGTGTTTCATATGGATTTAATATCCCAGACTCTCCCTCTTCAAACAATATGATGTATTGTGGGTTGAGCTACAGTTTTCCATCACTCTGTTGTGTGTGTGTCTGTGTGTATGTGTGTGTGTTTGTGTGTATCTGTGTGTGCTGCAGTACATGGAAAATGTGATTGTGTGACTGTCATATGAGAGACACATTTGTGCTCTTTGATTAATGTGTGGGGTCTTGAGATGCTCCACTAATTAAACCCAAATGCTTTAGATTGAAACGTTTGTTATTGACCCGCCGCATTACTAACAGACTCGCATCAGATACGCCTGTCGCTTGAGCGTTCTGAGCCTTAGATTTTGAAAGGCAAAATCTGATGCTTTCTACATGGTTTCTATCTCGATATGTTTGGAAAGGGTTGTCAGGCTGTTTTGTCTTTTATTAAAGGGGACGTATTACTCCCCTTTTTACAAGATGTAATAGAAGTCTCAGATGAGTCTGTGAATTTTTATCTCAAAATACCCCACAGATCATTTATTATACCAAGTTGTAAATGCCCATTTTTGAGTGGAAGGTTAAACATGCTGTTTCCGTGCATGTATCTTTAAATGCAAATGAGCTGCTGCTCCCAGCCCCACTTTCCAGAAGAGGGCGGAGCCTTTGCTTGTGCCGATAACACTCTGCCAAAAACGAAATCTGCTTGGTTTTGATTATCATCTCTATCACGGTCACGTTCACGTGACATTGCAGTTCTTAATCATCATGAAAGTGTATGATCAGCATACGTTTTACAGCCATATGAGTCTAAACTTCTGATATATGGTTTTCTGAGCGCACACACCCGAAGCACGTGCACAGAGAGCTGGACTAAAAAATAAAAAATAAAATAAAAACAAAAGCATTAGCCTATATTTGATTACCCCATTATAAATGTCACTTTCATAAAAATAAACTTAAAATTCCACATATGGCACATTTATTGTCCAGCAACAAATATTTTAGAAATATATACTTTAGTAAGAATTATTGCGTTCCTGTTCTATTGTGCTCCATCTGTTTGGCGCGAATGCACGTGGCATCGCCATAGACTGTAAAAAAATATGGACGTATTGTCCGTGACGTCACCCATTGGATTCTGAAGAGCAGTTTTGAAGCGTAAAGTAGGGTCGAGCTGGCCGTTGCCATCTTGGCGCCGCGTCATCGCGCGTCACTCCCGGATAACTGAAAATGGGCAAAGAGGCGGGACGTGGGCGGAGCTGAGATGACGCGATGACTAACAGACAGCAGATAAATGGCTATCCACCTGTCACTTAAAGTGGCCACGCCCTTAATTATGCAGAATTTTAAGGCTTTATATAATATACTTAGTATATTATAAACTTAGTTATAAAAAAATTCACCCCCCTCACAGTTATCATGAAGGGCAAAATTAGCCGTATAGACCAAAACTACAATTTGAACCAGACTGTAAACATGTTTTTTTCTGCTGTAAAGTTGGGCATTTTAACATGGGGATCAATGAGATTCTGCTCCCTTCTGGAGCCTGTCCCTAGCGGCCAGTCGATTAATTGCAGTTTAAGTCACTTCCGTATTGGCTTCAAGAGAAACTGCGGGAGGTTGCCGCTTGGGCGTCACTCATTCACGGAAGCCTGAATTTTTGCGGAGATTCACATGCAGAAGGCTCGTCCTCTCCTGACAGCAAAATGGACATATCTGCATGACTTTCTAACATTTACAGATGGAGAATATACCTGTGAAATGCAAGTTATGCACTGAGGAAAGCACCACATTTCAAACGAATTAAAGCATGTTATTTATCTGTCTGTCAGCACAAGTAGCCTCTCAGTAATCAAGTAATCTCTCAGAGCATCTGACAGGGCAAGCTGCTTTAAACTATACATGTTAACTATATCTTACCAGTTATTTTGAAGCCCTTAATATAAAGCATGTGTCATGTTTGGGAAAAATTGTATCATGCACTTTCCTTGCATCAGCTCATTCTGCATTGGCCACCGTAGCCTACACCGCTATTTTACAGATGCGTTCGTATCAATCTACTGTATATCGATATAAACAGTATTGCCTCATTCCATATCATTTCTAAAAAAGATATCGATATATTGTACAAACTCGATATACCGCCCAGCCCGACTGTGGCATCACAAATGCTAAAATCTGCAAACGGCTTATTCTGAGACACTGCTTATGATTTATGGCGATTTAAAAAAAAGGAGGGGGTGGATTTTCACCATTATAGGGTGGTTGCCGACACATATTTTATGTTCAAACACCATGTAAAAGCGAATTTTGCATAATGGGTCCCCATTAAAGTCTCACAATCTAGAAAATGTGTGTGCTTTTCATACATGAAAGTGTTAAACCAGGGTCTTTGGTTAGTGCTGTTTAAGATTTCACACTGTACATTTTGTAAGCCATGGGTTAACATTTTAATTTGCACATAATGATAATAATAACCACAATTCAGATCTCTTTCGAGGCTCATTGTGCTTAAATGGTCACTATCACTATGACATTGTCAATATGCATGTGATTGTCAATGTGCAATATTGCATTTTTAAAACTTTCGGTAGACATCTCTCTGTGCATTTATTTTCTGAGATTGACGTAATATCAATGTTTGAATAAAATATTCATGTTTTGTAAACTGGTTTAATTAAAGTTGCAGAGTTCTCACCAAAAGTAGAAAAGAAGAAACGGCTATTAGATTGAGATATGGCTTCTTTCTTGCCCCTCTCTGCAGTCTGTTGGCATGACTCATTCTGACAGACTTTAATATTCAAGCGCTGAATTAAAATAGATGTGGCTGCATTACTCGACATGCTGTCAATATGCCGGCGGTGGGAAGATACTCTGTCAGCTCAATGTCTGATGTCTGTACTCGCGTCTACAATCAGATAATTGACAGAGAGACACTGGAGACTAACAAATCGACAGCTGCTGTTAATCAATGTACGGTGACTTCATGAAATTCTTGTCGTCGGAGAGAAATATGACCGTTTCTCATCGCTCTGTTCATCTGTGCCTCGTGATGATTTTCCACACTGGGGCTGTCGAGCTGTCCCAGGTTTTTGACTTCAGGAAGCTCTCGACAGTCTTGGAATCAGCAGCCAAAGTTCAGGAAAACAAATGCTGCTCGCGCATATCCATAAAGAACATCAGCTTTTCCATCAGACAGTTTTACTTTAGAGTCTCATCGCTATCACTGCAAAACACCATTTCTTACGCAGTATTTTTGTTGTTTTTTGTCTTTTCTTTCCGATTTATTTTTCTTCTTCACAGAATATATCAAAGTTTATTTTCTTCTCTGGTCAACTAATAGTTTTTTTTGCCGGTTTTAAACATAAATCTACCAGATGTTTTATGAACAAAGAACTCTTTACTCTTTACGAAATATATACAGTTTTTTTTTTTTACTGTTGATTATTGGATGGATGGATGGATGGATGGATGGGTGATTGATGGATGATTGGATGGATGGATGATTGATGGATGGATGGATGATTGATGGATGATTGTATTGATGATTGGATGGATGATTGGATGGTGGATGGATGGATGGATGGATGATTGGATGGTGAATGGATGGATGGATTGATGGATGATTGGATTTATGGATGGATGGATGATTGAAATTTGGATGTATGGATGGATGATTGGATGTATGGATGGATGGATGATTGATGGATGGATGGATGATTGATGGATGGTTGTATTGATGATTGAATGGATGATTGGATGGTGGATGGATTGATGGATGATTGTATGGATGGATGATTGTATGGATGGATTGATGGATGATTGGATTTATGGATGGATGGATTATTGAACTTTGGATGATTGGATGTATGGATGGATGGATGATTGGATGGTGGATGGATTGATAGATGATTGGATTTATGGATGGATGGATGATTGAACTTTGGATGGATGGATGGATGATTGGATGTATGGATGGATGATTGAACTTTGTTCACAATTTGAATGTTCTTGTTTCCATTTGTTTAATTTCAGGGTCTGAGGTGAATTATCCATTGTTTCTAGTGTGGCTACAAAGCTGGTAGCTCTAAATGATATTCAAAGTCACGTTTAACATTAAATAAAGCACATAAACATCATCATTGCCATACTTTGTGTTACATCATAGTCATAGAAAAATAGATTAAAATTGTTTCTAAAATTGAATCGTGGCGTGTCCCCGTCGCGGCTGGTTTACGACAGAAAATCTGATTAAAGTCCCACTGAAGTGCCTTGAAACTGGCAGCATTATTCAGTGTGTTGATGTAATTTCCACTGAAACGGAAGACAGGGCGGGACATATCGAACAGCCCCTCCCCTTTTTGTAAAACAGCCAATAGCATTTAATTTATATCACAGCTCAGTCAGAGCCGTTGAGCTCGGTAAAGCTGCAGTTTCCTCCTAATCTCTAACCGTTTCGCCTCCTGATCTCTTCCATATCACTTTTAAATACAGCATTCTGTGAAGAATTCAAAAGGCTACGATACGTTTTCTGGTCTGTGCTGACTCGATCATATAATCCGCTCTGTGCTATTGTGTCTCTGGACCGGAGCTGCGGTGGTTCGAGTGACACAAAACCAGACTTCAATCGCCCCAATGGAAAGCATATTTACACTGAATCGTTCCCTATCTATCTTACACTGTAGATTCTTGAGAGCATTTGATTGAACAGAAAATCTGATGAGAAGCTGAAGTCATCAAAATCATTGAGAGACTGTAAGCTTTGCATGCTTATATCTTCTAAATGTGAATTTTGTAATTGTTTTGTTTTGGATTTTGCATTGTTTTGGATCACACTAGCTTATAGATAACAGTAAGACTAACATATTCATACTAAAAGCCAACAACATTTGATTTAATGGGGACCTTAACATGGAAAAGATACATTTTATCACGTTGCGGCTTTTGATTGTATTTTATAACACAAGTAATAATATAAATATGTAAAAAAATATATAAATAAGTAAAATAAAAAACAATAAAATATATTTTGACATGACTGTAATGCCACATTCTAAATGGTTGTCTTTATGCAGAATATAATCAAATGTGTGTGTATATATATATATAATCTTTTTTTCTTTTTTTTTTGGCTGGAATTATGACACGGAAATTTCTTCGAATTTTTGCAGCATATTAGTGTGTAATAAGGGATCAAAGCCGCCCGCTGTGATTAAACCTGTTACACTGTGAGATGTGTTTTCACATGATTTATATGTGCCAAATGGCAAATTGTCTCTAAATAATTACATCCCAGTTTGAGCTCAGAGTTGGAGTGTGCGCTTGTAATATGGCGACTGTTCGTCGTGATTACGAGAAAGATGTGCAGTGTTGAAGGAAAATCATCTTCTGAATGGGCAGTGAGGGCAGTTTCTAGCAGTGAAAGAGGTTGTGTCCGTTATGTGAGTGTCATGGTCTCTGGTCTGAATGGTAAAAGCAGAAACAGCCCCCTGAGAAGGTCCATAATGACAATAAAGTCATCAATTACCCCCAGGATGACCGTTTCAAAGCGCGTTTTATCGCAGGTCCAAGAATAAAAGACTTTATTGGTATGTTTAAATGGATGGCGCGTTGTGCTGGGTCCGTTTTATGACCCTGCGGTGACATCTTAAACTTTATAGAACGAGACTCTCAAATCAGCAGCATGAGCGGAAATGCTCATAAATCCTCTTTTGGCATATTAATGCGCTGGACATCCAATTGTTGCATGTCCAGCTCTTCATTTCCCATGCATTCTGATGGTCTTATGTTTTTAGCATTAAAGTGAACCACAGTTTTTGTTTTTGACTGTATTTAATTTAATACACTTAATAGTTCAACAAAAATGATGGATATTGTTGGCATTTACTCATTCCAACTTGCTATGTGAACTATATTGTTATCATGAAATAAGAATTTAGTCATATAAAGAATGAAGTTTGGTTTCATGGTGACTTTAAGACCAGCTAGTCAACTACTTTTTCCCACTGACTTGTAAGATTTGCACATCCATATTTAAAACACAATATCGGCATATCCGTGTTTACCAGGGCTGTTTCTCTGACATGTTTCTGTTTGAAAACAGGATGCTGCATTTGAAGCTCTTCCTCCTCCTCATCCTCATTAAGTGTGTGCTGTTGTTCCTGTGGAGGTTCGGCTGAATGTCTGCGAGGTGATACTATGCAGGGGAAACCAAACCAGGAAGTCAATAGTGCTTGAATCTTTTATGAAGGCAGATATATTCAGATCACAGACTGGCAGAGCAGGAGACACAAGAGGACCGAGATGCGTTTCGTTTTAACCCTCCACTCATTAACGCTCAGCTGTAGACGTCTACTAGTTCTCATATATCAGGACGTTCTTCCGTTCCCTCTCTCCATGCCTCATCATTACAGGAGAGCACAAGCACTTTGGTTGCTTCAGCTGTATGAAATATTCTGTTTTTGCTCCAGTGTAATATATTCAAATGGGTCTCTTCACTATGTTTCATGCAGTGCTGTGCGATCGGAACGGTCAGTCGTGCCATGCTGTCTTATAGATAATTGGTCCACACTGTGCAGTTCGTTACACAAACGAAAATGATAGGGCTTGATCAAAAAACGTAGCCGATTTTGTTGTCACAACCAGTGCAAATAAAATGGAATCGCAGAAAAAAATGAGCAAATGGGTGATACAGTAGGTTTTTCTATTTCTTATTGTGTATATACTGTATATACACACTGGCATACACACACACAAAATAAAATATATTATTTATATAATTTTTATATATATATATATATATATATTATATATATATTATATTATATATAATATACGTGTGTGTATTAGTCTCAATATTAAAATACAACACTTATGGATATATTTACTTATAGATCATATTTTAGTGATATTTAATTTGGGAAACAATTATTTAATTTAGTTGTCTTTTACAATTTGAGTTATAATTTCTCACTCAGAATAAATGTATATATATATATATATATATATATATATATATATATATATATATATATATATATATATATATATATATATATATATATATATATATATATATATTTGTTTTTGTTTTACATGCTTTTATATTTAAAGGGGCTATTTGCGTTTTTCTGAAATTTAAACTCGCGACTGACACCTGTGGCCAAAAAACAGAACTGCTCTTATTTTCTGCTCGCTCTCGCAGCGGTGGTGACGTCACATCCGCAGACAGCGCGGGAAAAGACGACCCGCCAGAAAATAGGAAAAATAGGATACAGGCTTATAGGTGCACCCACTGTGAGCGGACAAGGTGTCAGTATGCTCATCAGGAGATGTTTGAGTCATAAATGGTAAAATAAAAAGGCTATTGTTACGTTTATTTTGGGGAAAAAGTTACATATAGCCCCTTTAAAATCGCCTTGACATTGAACAGTTTGATAACCCCTGGTCTAGAAAACAAGAGCTTTTTTTTGCTAGTCTCATATTCTTGAATTCCTTTGTTGCACCTTCAGTTTCTGGTGTTTCTTCTATCCTGACTCTCGCTGATGGTCTGTTCCCTCCTGAGTCATTAATCTAGAGGGAGAAGCCATTTTTAACATCAGCGCTGAAGCTCAGAGAACAGGCCGCCGTAGCAATCTAGTGCAGGATGGCCAAGGTCGCCTCACCACGGCTCAAAGACGTCCCATCAGAGCTCCCTGGAGTCAAAACAGACACCTTGATGCTGGTGCTGATGCTGGAGCGCGATATCGCCACACGTGCCACAACGAGGTGTTTGTTTAACTCTCTGAACTGTATTTGTGCAGCTCTCCATCTATACGGATGCCAAAGTTGTTTTTAGTTTTGACTGAATGCGTCGTCTGCGGATGTTTTGCTTCTTATTGATTAGCCAAGTGTGTGTGTTTGTCAGCCGTCGTTCACTCTGCTCCTAGATGACAGCTCTTTGTCTCCCTTAAATGTGTTTTCTGCACAGTGCTAGCGGATTCATCTAATTTGCCATGCAGATCAACACAAACAAGCAACAAAAGCCGCAGAATGAGATGGGACGGGGAAGAAAGAGCCTATTGAGAGTGGCAGAATAGACATCGGGCCCTTTTAGCGCTGCCAGCACCCTTTTCATAGGTAAAGACGTGCGCCAAAAGTGAGCATGCAAAACAAACCCGGTGCGTCCTTTATTTTAGCACTCAATAGTGATTCACTTTAGAGTCAATATAATGCGTTTTGCATGCACACGTGTGATTATGTATGCGTTAGGCGCTGTGGTGTGTCAGTCAGATGCTGAGGTCTAGTGTGTGTGTGTGTGTGTGGCCCATATGTTTGGGTGCTGATAGTGTGTGGATTTGTGTGTTTGCGCGGCAGATAACAGGCTGTTTATAACCTTGGCAGAGTGTTGGGCTGTAATCTGGTGGCGGCATATTTCCCCTCACCGGCCGATAAAGGGCTGCTAGTGACTTTATCACACCGGCAGATAGAGCGCACACACACAATACACAGCGTTCGGATGCCTTATTTTTAGAAAGCTCGCTCTACCCCCCTCCAGTCCCCTGGAAAGAGCAATCAATTTCTACATCTGCCTTTCCAGGCTTCATGGGGACAATGCGACAAACCGAAAGGCCCTGGTGGTGTCATTAAAGGGTTTATTCACCAGCTCTTTTGTTTTTATGGAAATCCCGTCACCTTTAAAGGCAAATGAGCTTTTTTATTCAGAAAGCCCCTGTCATTTTTGCCCATTTATAATTTGAATGTCTCCCATCATCTGGTGTGAATGTTATGAGGCAAAGATGGAGTTGTGACGATCTGTTTTATTTTATGGCTATTTTCACTCAGATTTGATGTTTATGTCATTGCCAAGGGCGGTACAGAGCAGGGATGCATGGGAAGTGACTTTAAAGCGGTCGTTTGCTAAGCTACATGCAGTTAAGCGACAGTCAAACCACCCTGGTTTTTGGGGATAAAGTTAGCTTAGACACATTTTATAGATTTGATTCGATTTAGCTTTTTTGTTGTTTTTAATATTGAATATATATATATATATATATATATATATATATATATATATATATATATATATATATATTAGGGCTGTCAAAAGATTAATCGCGATTAATCGCATCCAAAATAAAAGTTTGTGTTTACATAATATATGTGTGTGTACTCTGTTAATTATTATTTATATATAAATACACACACATTCATGTATATATTTAAGAAATATTTGCATGTATATACTGTATATACATTATATAATCTATAATATATATAAATATAAATGTTTTATATATAAAAATATATTTTTTTCTTAAATATATACATGCTTGTGTGTGTGTATATATAAATAATAATTAACAGAGTACACACACATATATTATGTAAACACAAACTTTTATTTTGGATGCGATTAATCGCGATTAATCTTTTGACAGCCCTAATATATAATATATTTCTTTTTAAGGTGTGATGCTATCTATTATCTATTCAAATTATAAATATATAAATTCCAAACTCACTCTGACAGGGTTGAAGTAATAGAGTGAGGAGGCTGAGGGTTAGTAAAATTATCCGTTTAGGTACTACATTAACATTTAGTGTTTTGCATGTAGCAGACACTTTCATCCAAAGCGACTTACAAACAAGGGCCAAAAGCAGTTTGCCAAAGAGTATTTGTAATATACTGTACACTAACCGACCGCTTTATTAGGCAAGCCTTGCTAGTACCGGGTTAGACCCCTTTTGCCTTCAGGACTGACTTAGTTCTTCGTGGCAGAGATTCAACAAGCTGCTGGAAACCATATTGTCATGACAGCGTCACGCAGTTGCTGCAGATTTGTCGGCTGCACATCCATGATGTGAATTTCCCAGTCCTTCACATCCCAAAGCTGCTCTACTGGATTGAGATCTGGTGACTGTGGAGGCCGTTTGAGTTTAGTGAACTCGCTGCCATGTTCAAGAATCCAGTTTGAGATGATTTGAGCTTTGTAACATGTGCGTTATCCTGCTGGAAGTAGCCATCAGAAGATGGGAAAGCTGTGCTCATAAAGGGATGGACATGGCCACAGGTAGACTGTGCCGTTTAAACGATGCTCAATTGGCCCAAAGTGTGCCAAGAAAATATCTCTCACACCATTACACCACCAGCAGCCTGAACCATTCATTCAAGGCAGGACGGATCCGTGCTTTCACGTTGTTTATGCCAAATTCTGACCCTACCATCTGAATGTCGCAGCAGAAATCCAGACTTATCAGAGCAGGCAATGTTTTTCCAATCTTCTGCCCAGTTTTGTTGAGCCTGTGTGAATTGTAGCCTCACTTTGCTGTTCTCAGCTGACAGGAGTGTCACCGGTGTGTCTTCTGCTGCTGTAGCCCATGATCTGCTTCACGGCTGGACGTGTTGTGCATTCCGAGATGCTCTTCTGCAGACTTCGGTTGTAACGAGAGCTTATTTAAGTTATTGTTCCCTTTCTATCAGCTCAACCATTCTCTGTAAACCCTGGAGATGGTTGTGCGTGAAAATCCCAGTAGATCAGCAGTTTCTGAAATAGGCTACTACCGACTGGCACCGACAACCACGTCACGTTCAAAGTCACTTAAATCACCTTTCTTCCCCATTCTGATGCTTAGTTTCAGCAGATCATCTTGACCGTGTCTACATGCCTAAATGCGTTGAGTTGCTACCATGTGATTGGCTGATTAGATATTTGAACAGGTGTATCTGATAAAGTAGCCGGTGAGTGTAAAATGCCATTTTTTTTTAAGTGAACAAAAGTAGCTACTGTACAATGATATGCTATTTAATAAAAGAAGAATATATTTTATTATTATTATTATTATTTTCTATCAATAAAGAGTAATATTTTGAAATATTGAGATTCTTTGATGAATGGAAAATTTTAAAGAACAGCACTTTTTGTAACATAATTGTCTTTACTGTTGCTTTTTAATGCATTTTTAATGAATCCTTGCTGTATAAAAGTTTTAATTTCTTATTAAAAATCTCACTGACCTCAAACCTTTGAATGGTAGTGTGCTTAAAAGCAATTTCCTTAATATATAACCATTATAATGTTATGGTATTCTTTGAAATACCTTGGATTACAATGCAAATGCCCTATCATTTGGATCCATGGTACCATTGTATTATTACTTGATTGGTTCTAATGAAGTGAATTGCTTGATTGTGAAAACCGCATTTCACAAGTTTACTGGGAAAGCTGCACTAAAAGAGTTGCACTGATAGATTTGTGTTCCGCTGTAGAAAGAAATTCATAAAGTTTTGGAATGACATGAGGGTGAGCAAATGATGACAGGCTTTTCATTTTTCAAGCGAATCATTCCTTTAAGTTAGCATTGTCACTCAGTAGCAAATTAGAAATCCATGCTTGATTCTGGAACAGCAACTGGAAATACAAATGTGATGACCAATGGGAGTGCAGACAGTGATCCAGCACCTGGCCAGGTAGGAACGGCTGTCAGTGCGAACAGGGCTTCAGTTAACTCTGTGTCATTATGAACCTGTTTCTGCAATTCTGTCTGCTAAAATGGCACATGTTGCTTATTGCTAGCAAGTGTTCATCACTGTCAGAGGTTCTTGCTCCGTAAACGAGTCTTCATCTTTCCATGATGCCGCTTCGGCACAATTATAAAGTGGCGTCTTCTCAGGAAACGGCAAAATTGTCACCCGTGCTACAAATTGCCGGTGCTCAAAGATTCTCCATCTCTCACTGTTTTACACTCACAGTTCTTCCTCAATCTTCTCTCTCCAATTGGGAAAAATTCTCTCGTAGGGTGCACTTAAGGGTAAATACAGGCCGTCAGCATTAACATAAGATTATTCCAGAGCCTGTCAGACCTGTGTGTGTGCGTGCGTGTGTGTGTGCGTCCTTTCCCAACACATCTGCCAGCGTTTCTTATTCCTATATGTTTTTTTTTTTTTTTTGCTTGAACACACAATGCATCTGAAATGCTCCTTCTGAATTCTTTATTTTTCCTCCATCATGCGTTTTCTAGCCCGAACAAGGACTGTCAGTTTTTCCTGGAACTTTCCTCTGTCAGCGCAGACACCGCTATACTTTTCTACCAACATCACAAGGTTCTGTTGAAGGAGAACAACACGATGGAGCGCGATGATTGACTAGGACAACGGCATACATGCATGCATAGAGGCATCAGAGTATGTGCGTGCGTGTGTATTTTTATATATGTATATATCATGCGCGCACGCACACACACACACACTAGTGCCTGCTTCATAAATTAGAATTACGTATTCATAGAGCGCAGCGGCAGGGAGGCTTGTGAGAGAGAGTCTCATGAGGGCCGCAGCATCTAGGTCAGAGTGATTTTATCATTCAGCGGGTATCTGCAGAACGCTGGAGGAATCCTTCAGAGACAGCTGGAGCCGGTTACTTGAGAACGTCTTCAAGTTTCTCAGAATAAGACAAAAGCATCCCAGAATGTTATTAGCCTCTGGAATCGATCACAGAGAGACACTTTTAATTAGTGGGCTTTGCTGAGGTTCAGAGTGAGGGCTAAAGTCAACAGAATATTATTGTGACCGATTCACAATGAACGTAAAAAGAATGTCTGTCTTTGTAATCTTTTATCAGAAGGTAACGACTTGCTCCGCCTCTGAAAGGCCTTCTCGTACGACAGTAAATCGACAGTAGGCGTAAATCGCGGGGGGTCAGGACCCACCCCATCTGAGAGTTGCCCCTCCACCCCCCCTACAAATATAATTAAAAAACACATTGTGTATTGTAAATTATACAATGATATATACTTAAAATAATTGTGTAAGTAGTAAAACGATACAAATGCAAAAAAATGCTTTTTAAGTTTAGAAACATTTTGAGTCCCCCCTCTCTTGCCTCAAACCCTTTTCCACCAAGGCAGTTTGTGTGCTGGTTCGGAGCCAGAGCCTAGTTTCAAATCGGTTCTTTGTCTTTCTACACCCGAAGCACCAGCTCTAAACCAGGAAAAGTGGTTCTTAAGTAGCACCAAATCATTGCTGGTCTAGAAGTAAGAACCGCTTGTGCCAGGGGCTGTGGGCTTTTATTCTTTTTCATTCTTTTAGTGAAAAAAATGTAAATATAAACAAATTAACTGGTTGAGACAAAATTAACTGTTGGATTTTTAGTCAATTGTTTTGGTATGTTCAACTCAAAACATCAAGTAAATGATATTTAGAGATTTTATTAAGTTAATCAAGTTAATTATTACTGTGATATTTACTAAGCCACTGAATTATTTTTTGAGCTGCACGAATGCGTTGGATTCGCTGTGTTTTGATGCTGATGTGGGTTCGCAGAGCCATGTGCATCAATAGTAACGCAATGTTTGCCATTGTTGATGGAAGGCTTGTTCGATATGCATCGCGCTGTGCAGACTGATCGCCGTATGACACCAAAGTACAATGAGAGCATACGACTCCTTTTGATTTTGAATCGCTCATGCGGTCTGCGCAACATCGATGCATCTTGGTGTGTTTGTGTTTCACGCTAGAGCTGCAACTAACGATTATTTTTTCTGTCGACTAATCTAACGATTATTTTTTCGATTAGTCGACTAATCTAACGATTATTTTTCCGGATTAATCTTATGATTCTTTTTTACTGATTATTGTATTTCAAAGAGGTTAGTGAATTTGTATATTATTTTAACATGAAATCAATGAATGATGACAATATTAATTGTATTTCAGGAAGGGTAGTGTACATAGTATGCCATTTTATAATGAAATATATGAACAAAAGAAGCTTTTTAAACATAATATATAATGATACTATTCATCATAAAATGTATACAGAGTAGGCCTAATTAGGAAAAGTTGTTTACTATAGTAGTTGAGTATGATTTACTTATTGATTTGTGTCAATAGTAAACGAAAATGCACTTGTATTTATCTGCAAAAGGTTCACATACAGGAGCTTTCAGCATAGTTTTAATATAGTATAACTAGTCGTCTATTTTGAAGATACATGTGCATAAACAACGACTAAAGCTGCCAGAAGTGTTTACCCAAACTTCAAAGACACATTTAAATGATTAAAGCTAGAGGAATATCTTAACTTTAATGTTACTTTAATCATGGAAACTACCTCTATACAGCATGTTATTATGCATATGTGTTTGAGACAGAGGGGAACCAGGTCGCATTAACAGGAGATATATGCAGCCCAAAATAAATAAAAGCACGAGACGTACTGGGGTCGGAGAAGAACCCCGGAAAATGTGACCGTCTGTTGCAATACACGCGCCACGGTTCACACTGGCAGCAGGGTTTCCAGGTTTTCACAACAAAACCCACCCATTCGTTACTCAAAACTAGCCCAAAACAAGCCCAATCGCGTTTCGGGGAGGTTCTCTGGTAAACATCGCGTTCGGGGGGTTAAATATGTGGGGGGGGGGGGGGGTTTTCAGGGCTGCCTGCTAAAATTCTCATTCCTGGGGCTAAATATCACATAGTTGGGATCGCTTCAACCCGCGGACATGAGACACAGCCCGCGGCAACAGTGTAGAAGTAGCCCAATTCCGCGGAAAAAACGTGACTTGGCAACATTGACTGGCAGTGTGAAAGCTCCCGCTCTCCACGCGCACAGCTCCTGCTCTGCCTCCGCGCGCAGTGTGAAACCGGCATTACAGAGCGATCAAAGCACAGTTTTACTCGGCTTCTGTTTAAAGTACTCCCACACTTTTGAATGTCGCGGTCTGGCTTTATATGATAAATGATCATTTTCACTATGCCCGGGAGCAGAAACTGCCATTATTCTAGATCTTCTGTTCCATTCTAGAACGTAAATAATGTGCCGCCGACGCGTCGACGCATTTCACGCACGTCGACGTATTTTCGTGGTCGACGTCATCGACGACGTCGACGCGTCGTTGCAGCCCTATTTCACGCTGACTTGCTAGCGTTGCTGAGAACGATGAGACGTATGCAGTGATGTAAGACCTGGCTCTGTGGTGGCTCTCTAGCCCGTGGAAAGGCAAACCGGTTCTTAGAAGGCTTGTCTAACTCATATTTAAACAACTATTGCTTTGTATTGTTGACCAGAGAAAATGACAGAGAAAAGAAAAATGTGTGTCCCCCCCCCCAAATGTGTCTGATTACAAAGTGGCAAACTATGATGTATAAAGTAAGTTTGGGATCAGTATTGTCTCTAATGTTCACCAAGGCTGCACTTATTTGATCAAAAATGCAGTAAAAGCAGTAATATTGTGAAATATTATTACAGTATTAAAATGTAATGTATTCCTGTGATCAAAGCTGAATTTTCAGCATCATTACTCCAGTCTTCAGTGTCACATGATCCTTCAGAAATCATTCAAATATGCTGATTTGCTGCTCAAGAAACATTTATGATCATTATCAATAGTTCATATTTTTGTGGACAGTGGACATTTTTGTCAGGATTCCTTGATGAGTAGAGAGTTCAAAAGAACAAGAATTGTTTGTAACATTATAAATGTATTTTACTGTCACTTTTGATCAGTTAATGCACCCTTGCTGAATAAAATATTAATTTCTTTAAAAAAGGATAAATAAATCTGACTGACCCCAAACTAATTATATGACCAAACATCACTTCACTCCTGGTCTGGATCGCATTAAAGCCGTTAATGACTTTGACTCAGAGGTTTTAATTTGCTGGAGGTGTCCTCTGTGTCTCATGACCTTTGACCTCTGCTCGCCTGGTGTAGGCTCTTCTAATATTCATCTCTTCCCCTCTCCGATGACCTGTGATCCAGCCGAGCAGGCGTGATCTTTCCCTCTCAGCCTTTCGTCATTTTTTTGTGCATCTTGATTGACAACAGGAGTTTCCCGTGACCTACATTTGCATCTGCTCCGTGACCCAGATAGTGCTGGTGTAATGAGTGTCCGGCTCCTCCTCGTCTTGGCCTTGCGTCGGTGTGTTGAAGTCCTCCCGCCGCTGATGGAGTTTGTCCCCAGGGCCTGTGCTGTCTGGGGTCCGGAGAGAAATATTCTCATCCGCCCGGACTGCGGACACTTTGTCGGGAGGGGGAGTCACGCATTACTATTCATGGGTTTGAGATGACAGGATGGTGGGAGGCCTCTGCTTGATGGAGCCAAAACACACGCACACATCTTCACCTGCTCCTGTCGTGCGACTTTCACAGAAAAAAATATAGATGCCTTGTTTTAAACGGCATTATTTTATTATTTAATGTAGATAATATTATAGTATTTATTAATATTTTAAATTGGCTTTTATGTTTATATTTTCAGCTTTCATTTTAGTTTGCTTTAGTAATTTCATGTTTAGTCATTTTTATTTTTTATATAAAATGATTTATTTTATATAATTTTTTTTTTCATTTTTTTTTAGCAAATTTGGTATTTAGATTTTAACTTATTTATTTTTAGTTAATTGTCAAGGCAGCATTTTTAATTTTACCATTTTATATATTTTTTTTATTATTTAATTTTAAGTTTATCTGTATATCTGCCATTTCTTCTATTTTTAAAAAGAAAAACTTTTTTAGTTGACCTTTTTTATCATCTAAAACAATAATTTAATAACTTGTTTTCATCTCAGTCAAATCTCAAAATGAATATAATTTTTTTATATTGTACTTGATGATATTGTGATGCCTCAATTCACCTTTATAAATGATTGATGTTTGTTTTTGGTGTTTTATAAAAAAAAAAAAAAAAATTATATTTAAATATATTTATTTAATTTATTGGTATCTGCCGATATTGGATATTTAATTTGACACTCTCATTTATCTTTTTTCTTATGTGCATGATCTTTTCTATTATATAATGTTCACATTATGTTCATTTACAAAACTTTATCCAAAAATGTAATAACACTCTTCATTTTCAAATCAATCAATCAAATGAATATCCATTTTTCTTATTGCACATTATAATATTGTGCTGCCTCAATTCACATTTATAAATGATTGGTGCTCATTTTGCGGTTTTATTTATTTATTTTTTAACTTATTTGGGCAAAATAGCATAGAGTTTTTTCCATATTGTTTCCATATTGATTTATCGACCAATATTACAGATTTTTTTAAATTGGTATCTGTCAATATTATTATTTAATTGTGCACACCCATTTCTCTTATTTTTTTAAGTTTCTTATTTATGGGTTTTGGTGTTTTTTTAAGTTCTTTTGATAAAAAAGCAGATTTTTAATATCGTCCCCCCAAAAAATCATACTTTTGCATTGAAGGAGGGACCTAAGCCATATCTAGAGACCATAATATCACAGAAACTTGAAAGTTGGGCTGTTTTGACACAAGTAATCGCCTTCCAATTGCCAAGAGAACCCTAGCAACGGCATAGCAACACCCAGCATTTCGATGCTTAGTTTTGCGCGGACTAGCACTGAAAATCTGGTTTTATCCGTATCGATTCACAAGTGTTGCATCGTGCTTCCTGCTTGGCGGTGTTCAGGATGTGTTGAGATGTTGTTCTCGGGGTATTTCTGGTCATTTTGAAGTCTCTCCTGTTTATGTGGAGGGTTGTGCGTTAATGGAAGGTGACGTGTTTTGATGTGTTGTGTTATACGTCTCTGAATGGCAGGAGGAAAGTCGTTCTGCCAGCGTCTCCAGCACAAAGTAACCCAAATGGAGGACCCGCGGGACTCTCGCTTGCTCGTTCCCTCTCTTTCCCTTTCTCTCTTTCTCTCTCTCTCTCTCTCTCTCTCTCTCTCTCTCTCTTTCTCTCTCTGCAGCTGTGAATCTCATCTCAGAGACGCTATCAGACAGACGCAGACAGAGCTTCACTGGCAAACACAAAGAAAAAGATATTTATGTAGCACCAAATATGAACAACAATGCCTCAATCCAAGTGCAGATATCTCAGTGCGTCTTGCTGCGGTTTTACCCTGTTTTAGAGTTTTCCTTATACACGTCAGATGCATTTTATTGTCATAGTTGCTCCATTGAGGCAAAGGCTTAAAATAGACTTTCTCAAAAAAGGTCGTAATTAAAATGCTTGTGCTCATGTGGGCCACATGGAACAAATTTAATGTCTTGATTTCTTTCTAGGAACTGTTTTAAAAAAGCTCACAGAGTGGTCTTATGTGTTAATGTCATTTGCCTGACCTTCGGAGTCATTTCCCATTAACCAACATTCAAAGTTTGTCTTTTTCTACACTCTAAAAAAAAAAAGGTTCTATATTGCACCAAAAATGGTTCTTGGCTCGTAATCATTGGGGAACCTTTTTTAGTGCTATATAGCACCCATTTTGGTGCTTCAGTGGTTCTTCAGCGGTTCTTCAGAGGTTCTTCACCGGTTCTTTGACTATGGTGCTATATAGCACCTCTGAAGAACCGCTGAAGAACCACTGAAGCACCAAAATTGGTGCTATATAGCACTAAAAAAGGTTCCCCTATGATTACGAGCCTTTTTTTTTAGAGTGTAGTTGTGTATGATGATTGTTACCTTCAATGAATGTAGTTGCTTATTATTTTTATCACAAGTGTTACAGTGATATTTACAGTGGTTAAGAAGGTCTTTGACCATAATCCTTAAAGGCACAATATGTAATTTTCACCACTAGAGGGCGCTTATTCAAAACAAAGGCGTAGCTTGATAACACCTTTTCTGATTGCTAACAAGAGACAAGCATGACACACGGCTCGAGAGAAGTAGAGCTTTAAATATGCAGCAGACAACGCTTCCGCTTCTTCTGCTCATGCATATGTGGGGGAACGCGTTTGCTTGGCGGCTACTATGTGAAACTTGTTCACACTGCTTAAAGCTAGATGGATATTAGGCATGGTAAAACATGGTACTCACAGTACATCAAGAAAACCAGATTTAAACAATAAGACTAAGGGTGTACTCACACACCGTGCCTGGGCGCATTTGACCCCTAAAGTCTGGTTCAGTTGACTAGTGTGAGTGTCACTAATGGGACGATATCATCGTAGTAACGGATTGCGAAAAGTGCGTGCAACCTATTGGAAAGCCCGGATGAGTCATTAGTTAGGTTAGTAAAATAACGAAATTATACTTTTTAAAAAAGATTTATGTAAAGAGATAGGCCTATAGTAAAATATATCCTTCAACAGTGTGAGTGTGAGTACACCCCTAACTGTGTTGAGCTATAGGCTATAACAATATAGTTTTCTGTGGATGAATGTATCCAAACAGTTGCTCACCTGTCTAATACAACACATAATATATTAAAGTGTCTGTGGTGTTTCCATTGTTTATACAAAATAAAAACGTAACGCATGTATGATGTCATTGATTGGTGACGCACAGACACGTGTCCTGTTTAAAGTGGTTTATTTCTCTGGATTTAAACATTCTTGGAAACATTTGGGATAATGTAAGTAAAGTCAACAATATTTTTAACATTGTTCTAGTGGTTTTTGGATATTTGAATCCAATAATCTTATATATTGTGCCTTTATGTGGCTTATTGAATGTTGAACATAAAATGTTTAGTAGGTTAAAAGACCTAAATAATGGATACATAATGAAATGACCATGCGAACGTCCTATTATAGAGCTACACGATTCTGGATAAATAGACGAATCTCGATTCTTTTGTTTCAAACAGAGATCATGATTCTTGATCTCGATTTAAAAATGTTGAATTCATCTGAATTCAAAAAATGGTTTTGAATGAATGATTCAATGAATGACTCATTATTGGACGAATCAGCGTTTTTGAACGAATCTTTTGAACGAATGATTCAACGACAGATACGATTTTTTTAGTCACATGTTGCCACCTACTGGATTGGGACAGTTGGTATTTGAAGCGGCAAGTTTGATTTTGATCGCTTTCATATACATCAGTGTTTTTATCCGAACTATAAACTTTTATCCCTGTACTTCCGTGATCATTTGAATGTTTGTAACACAGAAATAACGATGATGTGTTGTTGATAGGGCTGTCAAACGATTAATCGCGATTAATCACATCCAAAATAAAAGTTTGTGTTTACATAATAAATGTTTGTGTACTCTGTTAATTATTATTTATATATTTAAATACACATACATTAATGTATATATTTAAGAAATATTTGCATGTATATACTGTATATACATTTATATAATCTATAATATATATAAATATAAATGTTTTATATATAAAAATTATATTTTTTTCTTAAATATATACATGCTTGTGTGTGTATTTATATATAAATAATAATTAACAGAGTACACACACATATATTATGTACACACAAACTTTTATTTTGGATGCGATTAATCGCGATTCATCTTTTGACAGCCCTAGTTGTTGAAAATACTGACTATGAAGCTGTTTCATTACTATGCATGATAAATACTTTCTCTGGCTCAGCGACAGCTCCAATCTGAACGTTTGCTGTGATTTTGTCAAAAGTTTAATACACAGTTAGGTGAACCGTTGTCATTTAGGAATGCAAAGTGTTTGAATTGAGATCGCAATCTATTAAAGATTAACCGTGCAGCTTTACGTCCTATTGAATCTTCCCTCATGACGTTGTTTCATACTCTGAATTCATTTCTACATGCTCTTTTCATGTGAGGCGTTTAAATCCTGTAGATGTTGTGTGCCGTCCCACAAGCCTCGTGTGATGTTTTAATGAGAATTAGAAGCTGGTAGCACTGAGCGCTCCGCTGCGTTTCCTTAAACTGCCAAGTAAGAGCCCCATTAATAATGCAGCTCATTAAAGTGTGTAATTAATCGGGAGCGGTGTAACGGGGAGAGCAGGGGCCGCTCAGGGAGCCGCAGCGCTCCCCGCAGAGAGAGAGGCTGCAGCGCCACACGCCTCCGACTGATGCATTATTTATGTGCCAGAAAAGAGGAGCCAGACTCAAATGAAATGAGATAGATTTGCTCGGCCTCCGTCACTGCTGGCATGCTCCAAGACTTCTGCTGGCGTTACGACCCATCCTGCGTGCTTGCGTGCTTGCGTGCGTGCGTGTGTGTGTGTGCTTTGTACAATAAATATTGAAGACTGGCTTCCATTCTGCAGCCTCTGTGTTGGACTGGAAAGGTCAGTGTCTTGGCTGGTGAGTCTTTTGTTCTTGAGTGGTGAAATCGCAGCAGGTGATTTTGACGGATGCATACATGTCGGGCCCTGTGCAGCCTGTTTTACTTTGTGCCAAATTCCATGATTTCTGTTTTCGTTACAATTATATGTAACCATTTAAAGCTGTACTGCGTAATTTTTGTTTATGGTTCAAAATGATCCAAAATAAATTTGAGCAAGTACATAACCAGCCAGTGTTAAAAACTCCTTACCTTAGCCCGATTCACAACGGTAAGCTTGTAATAATGTTATAATTTGAGTGGGACTGGTAGCTTTCCGCGGGAAATACGAGTTTCCGCAGTTCGTCTTTGCGTCCTTATGTCACGTTTGTATACATAAAGAAGTTCACATAAAGAAGATGACTCTGCAAATAGGCTAACTGCAATTTCAGGGTTCAAACAGAGATGGCGACAAAGAGGTAAAACTTAAGGTCTGCAGCTTTAAAATACATTAATAGGTGCCTTAAAGGCATAGTTCACCCAAAAATTTAAATGAGCCCATGATGTACTCACCCTTAAGCCATCCTAGGTGTATAGTACATTCTTCTATCAAACAAAAACAATCAGAGTTATATTAATAATAGTGCTGGGCAAATTAACGCGTTAACGCGGGTGATTCATTTTTTTCATTTTAACGCATTAAATATATTTAACGTAATTAATGCAGCGTCTGTTTTTATATACATTTTTGCACTTTATCTTATCACACTTTTATTCATGCGACAAGACAGAAGAGAACGCGCTTTATATCAGTGTCCTGTCTTTGCGGCTGCGTCTCAATCAGATCCCTAGTTGCGCCAGTCTCGTGCACACATTGAGTTCTCTTTCGCTCATGAACAAACAATAACAACAACACAGAGAATGTAGCCAAAATGTCAGTTTTGTCGAGTAGGCCTATTCTCATAATAGGAGTCTTAAATGAGTTAAATAACGTCTTAAATGAACGTGAGAAAATGAGATCTGCGTCCTGTTCGGCAGCGGCTGATCTTAAAGTGACAGCAGCACTGATGATGTCTGTCATTAATGTTCATCAAAGAACAAAGGTAATAGAGAAAAGATGATGAATCTATATTTCATTTATTATTTATGCAGTTAAGAAAGGTGTTTGATAACTATTACATTTCTGTATATGTCTAACAGGGAAGGCCACAGGTAAATATAACATTTATTATAATGGGGTTATTTAAAGATTGTTTTAAGTTCACTTACATTAAAAGTTGTTTTTTTTAAAGCCTAATAAATGTTGAAACTGGGAGCTTTCAGTTAAACTGTAATGTAACGTCATTAATGTTTCATAGACACATTAAAATCAGTGATACTGGCCTTCATTCATAAAAAGATGCCATTACAACAAATATTTAAAATATGCTGTCTTTAAATTGTTTCTACATTAATTTGGAGAGTAACTGAAATTATTACAATATCAAAATATTAAAAACTACAAAAAAAATTAAAAATATGCGATTAATCGCGATTAATTAGTTAAAATCGATTCCCAGCAATAATTAATACATATCCTGACTAATCCAAGCTTTATAATGGCAGTGAATGGGAGCCCAAAATTTGAAGCCCAAAAAGTGTATCCATCCATTATTATAGTAATCCACACGGCTCCAGGGGGTTAATAAAGGCCTTCTGAAGTGAATCGATGGGTTTTTGTAAGAAAAATATCCATATTTAACACGTTATAAAGTAAAATATCTAGCTTCTGGTGGACCGCCTTCCATATTCAACTAATGAACTCCATTCAAACACTCACTCAATCTCAATCCTAAATGCCAATGATTCGGCTCTGAATCAAACCGGAACAACCCGATCTGCGTTTGCGCTGCCGCTGATCTTTTCAACCACACATTATCGTTATTTCGGTGTTACAAATACTATATAAACACTGATGTCTACGGAGTCAATCACCTTTTGAAAGTAACTTGGCGCGTCAAATAACGATTGTATCGATTGCATCATCGCACCAATAGGTGGTGACTAGTGGCTGTTAAAATATGCATTTGTCATTGAATCATTCATTCAAGAGATTCGTTCAAAAACGCTGATTCATCCAGTTGTTAAACAAGTGAAGACTTGAGTCATTGAATCATTAATTCGAGAGATTCGTTCAAAAACACTGATTCATCCAGTACTGAAACAAGTGAAGTCTTTGAGCGAGTCATTGAATCATTCACAAAAAAATAATTAATTCAGATTCATTAAACATTTTAAATAGACTGCAGCAATTTTGTCAGAACCTCTAGTAAATTTGGTTATTTTGTTTAGTTCGTTGTTTAGTTTTAATCGTGATCTCTGTTTGAAGAAAAAAAAAAGTGATTCCCAATTTCCAAAGAATCTTTAACGCAGGGGTCTCCAAACTCGGTCCTGGAGGGCCACTGTCCTGCAGAGTTTAGTTCCAGCCCCAAATAAACACACCTGAACCAGCTAATCAGTGTCTTACTAGGCCCAAGTAAGACACTGATTAGCTGGTTCAGGTGTTTTAATTGGGGTTGGAGCTAAACTCTGCAGGACAGTGGCCCTCCAGGACCGAGTTTGGAGACTCCTGCTCTAACATCAAGTCATGGGCTATTTTGTTTTCTCTATTCAGTTTCTCTCATACCTTACAGCCGACTTTAGAGTGTGTCGCCTCCGTTGTTTATTCTTTTGAAAACCGTCAATGTGCAATTAGTCCAGTTTTTGAAGTACATTGGACACTTGTAATCACACTTACTTGTTTAAAAGGGGGAATCATCCGAACATCCTTCCACCCCACAGAGCATGAGATGAGTCGTGGGTAAGATGTTCTCACTTTGTGAACAGGTTCAGCTTCTCCCGAACTAATGCAAACACGCCTCCTCTGGAGCTGCTCTCCGTCCCGCCAGTGCTTCACATGTGCTGCTGTAATTTACTGCGACTTGGCTAATCAGAGTAATTATGGCTTAATTACGGTTAATCACTTACATAAAGTTGTTGGCTGAGAGAATGATGCTTTATGAAATGTGCCACACATGCGCACGCTTGACAAAGAGGCTGAGAAGCTGAGTTTCTCTCCGACATCCTGAGCTCAACGTTTACCTGAGACTTCATGCTTTACAGAAAACAGAACGTTTGTCATCCTGTTTATGCACTCTTTTACTTCAGCTGGTCACACTTTGTATTCCTGTATTGTCTAAATGGAAGTTATTAGATTATTAAAGATGAAGATTCTTGCTCTAGTTTAATGTGTAGGGCTATATTTCTATCTATATATACCACGGGCCCTCTTACAGTAAAGTCAACATTTTGTGCCGCCTTGTTTCTACGGTAGACCTCTACTTTAGTCTATTTTTGTCTCTCTGCTGTCTCCGACGACATTTTTGTCCTGTGTCGGCCACCGTAGCTTCTCTATGTGCTCTGAAAGGGAGGGGTGAGCGGTGGGCGTTTGTAATTCACAAAATCTTGCAGCCATACTGTAGAGTCAACTATAAACAATCAATTGGCGGTTTGACTTCCTCAACAATAAACATTTGCATGTCAGTTGCTGGCTCAACCAGTGGATGGAAAGAGTGACTTAGGTTAGTGAGAAACCTAGTAACCACATAGTCAAAACCTAGAACACCCTACACTCTAAAAAATGCTGGGTTAAAAACAACCCAAGTTGGGTTGAAAATGGACTAACCCAGCAATTGGGTTGTTTTAACCCAGTGAATGGGTCATTTTAACCCAGCGGTTGGGTTAAATGTTTGCTTAAAACAACCCAATTGCTGGGTTAGTCCATTTTCAACCCAACTTGGGTTGTTTTTAACCAAGCATTTTTTAGAGTGTAGTAAGTACATAGCAACACCCTATCTACCACCCACGTATCATCAAAGCAACTTTTGCACTGGCAATCACTCAGATTTAATTGATAAAATGTTTAAATTATTTATTTTTTAGTTAAATATTCATTTTAGTGCATCTACGCTCTAAAACATGCTGGGTTAACCCAGCGTTTGGGTTAAATGTTTGCTTAAAACAACCCAATCGCTGGGTTAAAAGTAAAACAACCCAATTGCTGGGTTAGTCCATTTTCAACCCAACTTGGGTTGTTTTTAACCCAGCATTTTTTAGAGTGTAGTTACACAGTTGACCTTTAAGGTGATTTGGGACCTTTTAAGGTGGTTTGGTATTTGGCAGATGCTGTTTATCCAGAGTGACGTACAGATACAGTCGGGACAGTTTCCCTAGAGTAACGTGAGGTTTAGTGCTTTGCTTATGTCAACACGGTGCTGGTGAACTCAGCAAGTTCACGGAGTTGCTAATCTAGGAGTTGAAACCTGGATCTTTAACCACTGCACCACCACCACCATCTATGAATCAGGGATTGACAGTCACGTGATCTCAGTCTGATATTGAGTTCTGTGCCGGTGATCCGTGCGGAACGGAACTGACTCACTCTGATGGGGGAAATGAGCGCCGTATCATTGGTCACCCTGCCCTCTGTGGCTCTTTTGGAGACTGACGTGTCTCTGGCGTCCCACAGGAATGACTTTAATAAAGAGCTGCAGGGCAGGTTTTAATGACACGCTTGTCTCTGGCCGTTCGGCCCCTTGGGGGCCGCTGAGAAATGGACGCTTGATCCAGTCTGAGGGGGGACTGGGCTCTTCATACAGCTCAGATTTGTATTTTGACCAGCACTTCACAGAGCTGACTGTATATTTAAATGTGTACACTAGCAATTCAGATAGAGATACATCTCTGATTATATCAGCATTGGCCCATATTTTTCTGTTTGTTATTAGTTTTCTTGTTCATTATTGGAATAGGTGCATTTTTCAATCATTATTTATTCATTTTTAAAATTTTAAATGATTATTATTATTTTTAAATGGATTATATTTATCTCCACTATTCCATGCAGATAATGTCAGGGCTTATTTATTACAAAAATAAAAACATATATATATATATATATATATATAAAATATTCTGTGTTTCTGTAGTACTGAAGAGTTATTCATATTTTGCAATAAAATGTTTAGATGTCTGATTGTCACTGAGTGTCATTAGTAATCTATACTGTAAAAAATTACATGATCGATAAGTCATGACAACATGTTTTTTTACATTACTTCAACTCATCAAAATAAGTTAATCCAACCTTTATTTTTTAAGTTATTGTCAGTTGATGTAATTTAAGTTAAAATGACTTGCACAGCTAAGTAGATTGTACTTAAAAATTGTGTCTAGTAACAGTGTTGTGGGTGGTTTTCAGGGTGTTGCTATATGGTTAGCATGGAGTTGTTGTAGCATGTTGCTATGCAGTTGCTAGGATGTTTATGGTGGTTACCAAGAGTCAAAAGAGTCGGCCTTCAAGTCACTATGATATTTTGATTGGCTAAAACGTTTCTGTGCGTCTCTGGAGATTCGTTCAGCACTCAAAAGTAAGGCTTTTTTCTGCAGGCCAGTGTTTATTAATTAAATAATAAAATGTAAATATTACAAATTAAATTTTTTTTTTTTTTTTTCACTCAACGATTTCTTTACTACACTCTAAAAAAAAAGGTTCTATATGGCACCAAAAATGGTTCTTGGCTCGTAATCATAAGGGAACCTTTTTTAGTGCTATATAGCACCAATTTTGGTGCTTCAGTGGTTCTTCAGCGGTTCTTCAGAGGTGCTATATAGCACCTTAGTCAAAGAACCGGTGAAGAACCTCTGAAGAACCACTGAAGCACCAAAATTGGTGCTAGATAGCACTAAAAAAGGTTCCCTTATGATTACGAGCCAAGAACCATTTTTGGTGCGATATAGAACCTTTTTTTTTAGAGTGTATAAACACTGAGCCTATAGAAGTAGTTCAGCATTGAAAGTGTGTCCTGCTTCCTCCGGCTGTGCTCATGCATGTCCACCGACCGCAGCCCTGATTAGCTGCAGCTCATAGATCACATACATTTAATAGGAATATGTCTGGCCCGAGGCGCAGGATGCTTTGAAATGAGGAACACTATTTTCCTAATGAATGACTTGACTCTCTCTCCATCTCGATGTCTATCTGTCTCTATCTCTGGTTTCCAGCTCAGGCTGTGTCATTACCAGCTCGCCTCGGGCCTGGCCGGCCTCTAATGATTATAATTAGCATTATTAGAGTCGACTCTAGAGGTGCCTGCGCGGGCCAGACGCAGAGCCGCGTCTCGTGCTGGTCCACTGGGCTGGAGCTGCTGGTCTTGGGCTGTGGGGATGCGTCTCTTGAGGACACACACACACACACACGCAGAGCTCCTGTCAGCTCTGTTTAAGCGCCGTGTCACACCTGCACATGTACGCTGGGGCTTATTCTTTTAATTGACTTTCTAATTTGTGATTTTATTCTGTTTTTGATTGAATAATTACCCTCATGGTACCTTTCTCTATGTGTCCTCTGAGATATGTCCTGTGCAAAAAAAAAGGGGAAAACAAGAATTGTTTTGTGCATTAAATATCACAAACTATTAATGAGTTTTGATTATATGCAAAGCGATTTATCGAAAAATTCCTAAAAGACCAAAAATGTGTGTGTGTGTGTCTGTGTTGTTTTATTTGTTGTTACATTTAAGTGTATATATATATTATATTTAAAAAGCAACTATTTTATATAAGAGAAACATTTATATATAATTATAATATATAATTAAATATTTAAATATAACAACAAATAAAGCAACAAAAATGTATGTATATTAAAAATAATAAAACAAAAAATATTGGCCATATATTGAAAAATATATGAAGTTATTTGTTATATGCAAGTGTATATATATATTAGGTCTGTCAAAAGATTAATCGCGATTAATCGCATCCAAAATAAAAGTTTGTGTTTACATAATATATGTGTGTGTACTCTGTTAATTATTATTTATATATAAACACACACACAAGCATGTATATATTTAAGAAAAAAATATTATTTTTATATATAAAACATTTATATTTATATATATTATAGTTTATATAAATGTATATACAGTATATGCATGCAAATATTTCTTAAATATATACATGAATGTGTGTGTGTTTTTATATATAAATAATAATTAACAGAGTACACACACATATATTATGTTAACACAAACTTTTATTTTGGATGCGATTAATCTTTTGACAGCCCTAATTTATATATATATATATATATATATATATATATATATATATATATATATATATATATATATATATATATATATATATATATATATATATATATATATATATATATATATATATATATATATATATATATATATATATATATATATATATATATATATATATATATATATATATATATATATATATATATATATATATATATATATATATATATATATATATATATATATATATATATATATATATATATATATATATATATATATATATATATATATATATATATATATATATATATATATATATATATATATGTATATATATATATATATATGTATATATATATATATATATATGTATATATATATATATATATATATATATATGTATATATATATATATATATATGTATATATATATATATATATATGTATATATATGTATATATATATATATATATATATATGTATATATATGTATATATATATATATATGTATATATGTATATGTTTGTGTGTGTGTGTATGTATCTCTCTCTCTCTCTCTCTCTCTCTCTCTCTCTCTCCATAGATAGATAGATAGATAGATAGATAGATAGATAGATACGTGTGTGTGTGTGTGTGTGTGTGTGTATGTGTATATGTATATGTGTGTGTGTGTCTCTCTCTCTCTCTGTGTGTGTGTGTGTGTGTACAATAATTCTAATATTCTAAATAATTCTAATTCTAATTCAATAATTTTAAAATCCCCTTTTGGTTGCTTGCTAATTTACATCATATAACACTGAAGTATGTTTTTCGAAGGCTTTATCTGCTTAGAGTGATTGTGTTTTCTTTTTTGATGCCTTGTAAACACGTTTCCCAGCATTCTTACTGTCTAGGGTTGTGACAGCGGTGGCCTGGTTTAACAGATCGAGTCCTGTCGCACCCTTCCCGGTGTGTGTAGTTTTCCTTTCCGTTCCGCTACACTTGTGACTGTATAATGAATAATGCCGCCATTGAATTAGCATGTAGCTGTCGTCTTGACTCTGGTGCCTGCGTTGTGACGGGACCACCACTGCACACGCCGCCGTCGACCCGCCCTGATTTATCAAGTGCTGCAGCCACACACACTGAATCACCAACAACAAACAGGGCCAGAGCTGTCAGCGTCAATCTGAGCCCACCGCTTCAACACAGCCCACTAGAAAGGGTCAATCAGGCAAAGGGAATCCGACCGACACAGCCCTCGTGATTCTTAGATTCTCGTGTTTGGAATTTCAGAAGTCAATATGAAAAGTACCAGTGAAATTGCAGTGTTGTCGTTATTAATGTTGATATAACAGAAAAAAATATAATGTTACCATATTTAGTGATATATATATATATATATATATACATTTGGAAATTTGAAACAATTCATTTAGCTTATTCTATAATGGCTTATTTCAAATCAACAGAGCACATGCAAATTAAATGTTTTTATTGATATTTTGCTTTTAAACTGATTAAAACACAATTTGAAAACATGAAAAAGTAACTTTTATACAAAGAAAAGAACCAAAGACTAGAGAAAAACCGCGGATAAGGAGGATGACGTGACGAAAAATTATATTTTAAAATATAATCGGGCGGGTGGCACTTGAACCAATCGTCAGCAGCGCCTTGCATCGCCCATAGACCTTAAAACAATCAGCGGATGGTGGGCGGCTGCGGCTTTGAAAATCGGTCAAGAAACGTTGGTGCGGATGGATGGCGGACGGATGATGAGTTTTGTGATGCGGTTGCGGATTAAATAATAGCCCATCCGCGTATCTCTAAAGACACAAAAAAGTAGTGCACTGAAAAAAACAATAATTACATTTCACAAATGGAATTAAGTAAACTCTACTTAACTAAGTTAAGTAGAATTAACAAAGAAAATAAGTCATTTTAACTTGGCCAGTAAAAGGTTGAGTAATTTCTACAGCATTTTACTCCAAAAATATAACTTTGAATTAAACCACACTTTTAAAGTGTATGTTTTGCTTAGAAATATCTAAGTAAATAACACAATAGATGTTGTGTAGATACCATATCTACATAATAGAGTGGCACCTGAACACAGAGACTCAATATTGGTACATGACACACAGTGACAGTAACATTTGATGGATCGTGAGTAGTAAATGAACTCCAAATGTCACAAGACGGCAAGTTAATAAACCTAACAACAAAAGCAATGATAAAACAGTGTAAATGCAGCTGGAAAATCAACCTCCTTAATTATTAAAACCCCAGTGCATGATGGGAACACCAGTATCAGAAAACATTTTTTTTATAAGTTAATTTTATAATGTTGATATTTACGCTTTAATTTCTACAACCTTGAATTGAGTACTAATATAGAATTAACTTTTTAAAATTCTTGCCTGAACTAACTTTTCATGTAGTGTATGTATGTATGTATGTATATATAGTAAAATATGTTTCTCTCATGATGTTTTTGTGCTCCGTTATAGAGGAGGCTAGACATGTTTAATTGTCCTTTATCCTTGCCAGAGCAGAAGTATGTGTGTCTTTGTCCATGTGAAAAAAGCAGATGCGGCGTTCCCCCCAACATCACTCGTTCACCATCGGCATCTCACTCCTATCTGAGAATCTCCATGACAACCGTCTCTGTTGACACGCCTGCATACATTGGCAGAGGATTACGCGATCTTCCGGCTATTGACAGCCGTGTGTTATCCACAGCTAATCAGACAGGATAAGAAATGTGAACTGCCGTTCCGTTCAGAGCTGAATTACTTCGGGAGGAAACTGATCCTGCCGTCAGACCACTGACATGAATATAATCTCATGCATTTCTTTCTCCAATTTGACAGAAAAAAGTGAATGTCATAAATGTGTTTTTTATGACAAGTTAAAACTAGTGTTCTGGTGTGTTGTGTTCCATTCTGTTGCATTCAACGGCTTTTTTTTTGTCATCAACTAATAGTTTGGACACCTACCGGACTAGTGCATTTTTGAAACATTTTGTACATTCATCCTAATTCAAACTATAGGAGGGACAGTTTTTATTTGTAGAGTTTCAGAAAATGGCAAGCTGTAAGTGTCAATCACTATTGTTTGTGCAGTTACTGGCCGTTAAAACTGCCTATTTAAATTTGAGGTAGAGTGGAGAAAATTTTCAGGATGTATGTCTGTTCTGGAAGCTTTGTTTCGAGAAGGAAGTTGCGACTTTTTATTTCCCAATTCTGACTTTCTTTTCTTGTTGCAATTGTACGTTTATGGGCCCTATTTTAACAGACCTGAGCGCATGGTCTGACGCGCATGGCACACTTAGGGCATGTCCGAATCCACTTTTGCTAGTTTAACGACGCATGGTCTAAAAGGGTTGTAGTGTCTTAATGAGTCATGGGTGTGTTTTGGGCATAACGTGCAATAAACCAATCAGAGTCTCATCTCCCATTCCCTTTAAAAGCCAGTTGCGCTTGCACCATGGAGGATTCACTAGTTACATGGCGGAATTTGCAAGCGGAAATACTGAACGCTTCTCCAGAGATTAATACTTTTATTTTTAATATCTAAAAATGTTTGTGTGTTGCTGCGTGTCCCTGTGTGTGTAATAAGCAGAGTGTACGCGCGTGGTGCAACAGCCTATTGGCGCATATTACTAACGCACCCTTTAAATAACACAAAAAATACTGCGCTATTGACTTTAGACCAGGTTTTTGTTGCTCAATGGCGCAGTCTTTTTCAGTTCCAGTTCTAGTGCATTTGCTATTTAAATAACGTGCCGCTGGACGTGAAAATGATAACTGTGCTGGGCTGAAACTAGCAAAAAAAACACTTGTCGTCACATTGCGCCGGGTGTATGACAGGGCCCAATATCTCACAATTCTGAGAAAATAGAAATAAACTCAGTTCTGACAAAAATAATTTTCTTTCTCGTAAATGTGGGAAATAGTTATAATTTTGAGTTAGAAACTAGCAATTGCGTGAAGTCAGAATTGAAAAGAATTGCAATTGCGAGAAATAACGTCATAATTATAAACTCATAATTGCAAGTTATAAGGTAATTGCGCAATATAAACTTGCAACTCTGACAAAAAGTAAATTGCGAGAAATAAAGTCAGAATTGCAAGTTATAAACTCATATTTGCAAGTTATTAAGTCAGAGTAGTGAGTTTGTATCTCACAATTAATAGAAAAAATGCCGAATTGCGAGTTATAAAGTTATTGTGCAACATAAACTTGCAATATTGACAAAAAGCTAATTATGAGAAATAATCAGAATTGCAAGTTATAAAGTTCGAACTGCGAGATATAAACTTGAAACTTGGACAAAAAGTGAATTGCGAAAAATAAAGTCAGAGTTACTCATTATAGTTTTAAGTTATAAACTCGCATTTGCAAGAAAAAGTCAGAATTTAGTTTATATCTCACAATTGCGAGAAATAAAGTCAGAATTGCGAGTTATAAACTTACAATTGCAAGAAAAAGTCAGAATTGAGAGTTTATATCTCACAATTGCGCTAAATAAAGTAGACCGGAGCGTTGTTAAATGGGACGGTATAGCCTACGCTGGATTGTTCTTGTTGCCTAGCAACTGTGACAGATGCCATTGATGAGTGACAGTAACGTTTGTACTGGAAAGTTACATTTAAACTGTCTGAAAACAAAACAGGGTTCACAACTTATCAAAATATGTTCACCTTGGTCCATTTATGAACATAATAGAGTATTAACTATAAAAAAACTACTATTGGTAAGATATGTCAACATGTGATCCACTTTAAAGTTGTTGGTTTTTTTACATTTGTATTGTTAGATAATCGAGTAAGTTGAAACACAACAATTGCTTTTAAAAGTGTAATCCGGCATGTTCTTTAAAAAAAATCCAGTTGTCTCTGGCATGCAATGTATGTTGGGATAGGCTAGGATGCGAAGGATCCACTCGTTCTATCCTTCGTGGCTTGGCAAACGAAGGACGCATTTGTAGGCCACATTCAAAGGAGCCTTCAAAGAATACAGCCTCTGAATTGGGACGCAGCTAAAGTCAGAATTGCAAGATGTAAACTCGTAATTGCAAGTCGTGATATAAAGCCGTGGCGGAAACAAGCTTCCATAGTCTTGAGTAAAACTACAAATGCTACGCAGTCTCTTTACAGATTTAAGGAGGTGTCTGCTGAATCTACACCACTGCAGATGATCTCCCTTTGTCCTGTTGGACACAATTCAGTCACAAACTGCCATTTGTGTCTTGCGCTTGTTCGATTAAGACGGGGCCGCGGTGGCAGGGTTCAGCCGGAGTCATCACTGCCTCCTTTTATAGAAGTTCAATTAATATTTCAGTATCTGTGGGAGCCGTGGCTTGAAGCAGAACCACTTGATGTTTGGCTAATGGAAAATACAGAGGACTCAGAGTACTAAACATCCTGCTGGGGGAAAAAAAAAGAAAATACAAGGCTTTTGGAGAGGAGCCACCTTGAGAAAAGGTGCATAAATCCTGCATGTGCCTTTCCTCCAATAACACGACTCGGTTTCTCGGAAATTAAACGTATCGTCTCCGATAAACAAGCCAACGGAGGAAGAAATCCATTGTCTGGTCAGCCTGTGGCCTTGGGTTTTTATTAAATATTGATTTGATTTGTAAAAGGCCACACGCTGTGGGGTTGAGCAAATGTCACGAACTCCCGTTTGTTTTCTGTTGAATTGAACATCTGATGTTTTGGGTCGGTGGCTCAAGCGAAAAAACAGCCAATCTCCTTGACCTTCCGAACGCGGATCTGGCAAAGTAAGCCTGAATTTGCTATTGGCAAATATCATTCCTGTTGTGCATGTGGGATATAACTCGCAACAGCTGACAAAACAAGCGCGAGCAGAGTAAATCTTCAGTAATGTCAGGTAAATGTCTAGACTGAGATGTTTGCACGTTTCACGGTTCACTTGATCTCCTATCTTAATGATGGAATTACAGTCGATAGTTTTATGGGATTCATGGGATTAGCTCGTTCCTGAAGTGCATACTATATAGTCTTATACCCTTCCACTTCATTAGGTTGCTTCTGAATGCAGTGAAAATGATGCTTCTTTAAAAGACGAGGCTTGCTAAAGAGAGAACAACTGGTTTGAACAAGGGTAGAGATGTCTTTTCTCCGAGGCGCTGCCCTGCTGGAAGGAATCATGCAGCTCCGACACTGGAAAATATTAGCAGGAATCAATTAGCCTGCCATTATGGAGTAAAGTGGCCTTCAGTGAGTCGTGTAATTATGACCCACAGCCAAGCCGATCCTCTGCATGCAGGACCCTTTTCCCTCATTCCGCTTAATTGTATTTATTTAAGATAATCCATTCAGTGGTTTTAATTATGTGCTCTAGTTTACGAGGGAGATAAATAAATCATCATTTGTCTCGGTGAGACGTGGTCTTGTAGGATGTTCCTGCATGCGGTTTATCCGTGTGGTTTTGACTCTTTAGCCAAGTGTCAATTGAAAGTAAGTGCGTAAAGGAGTGTTATTTAAAATGTAATCCATCAACGGAAAAGAAATAAGGGAAATGATTAGAAAATGGAGCTCATTTAGAACAGTATTTGGGCAAACCCAAACCCCAATATTAAACTTCAGCGCATAAGTTGTCCCGCACTATTTGTGCTACAAATGTGAATGACTCTTCAAACCACACGGCTTGTTGAGGAGAATTTTTCTGTTATTTATTTTTTATTTTTTATGTGATCTGACTGGCAAATTATTTTATTCTTTTATTTTGTTTTATTTTTTATTACAATACTAGAGTCTGATTCGTTTTCTTCAGATGATATAAACATTTTTATTTATTATTTTATTTTTATTCTATTTTATTTTATTCAGTTTTATTTTATTTTATTTGTAGCCTAGAGTCTGACTCGTTTTCTTCAGAAGATGTAAACATTGTATTTATGATTTTATTGGTATTCTATTTTATTTTATTTGAATTGTTTTGTTTTATTTTATTTAATTACAAGCCTAGAGTCTGTTGTTTTGTTTTGTTTTGTTTTATTTTATTACATTTTATTTTATTGTTTTATTTTATTTTATTTTATTATAAGCCTAGAGTCTGTTGTTTAGTTTTGTTTTGCTACAAGCTTACAAGTCTCATTTTCTTCAGAAGATATAAACATTATTGTATTTTATTTTTTTATTTTTTTGTAGCCTAGAGTCTGACTCATTTTCTTTAGAAGATATAAACATTTTTATTTATAATTTTATTGGTATTATATTTTATTTTGTTTAATTTTTTATTACAAGCCTAGAGTCTGACTGATTTTCTTCAGAAGATATATTTTTTTTATTTATTATTTTAATTTAATTTAATTTAATTATTTAATATATATATATTTATTTTTTTATTTTTTATTTTTTATTTTTTTTATTTATTTTTTTATTTTTATTTGTAGCCCAGAGTCTGACTCATTTTCTTCAGAAGATATAAAAATTTGTATTTATTATTTTATTGGTATTATATTTTATTTTAATTGTTTTATTTTATTTTATTTTATTACAAGCCTAGAGTCTGTTGTTTTGTTTTGTTTTGTTTTGTTTTATTACACTGTTAACGATTTTCTTGTATTTTTACAGTACATTACTGGCAGCACTGTTGCCAGCAAGTTACTGTATTTTGATTTACAGTAATGGTACTAAAATTCAATTTACAGTACCCAGGAACCGTACTGTAAATCTATACAACAGTATTTTACTGTATTTTTACTGTATTTTGCCATTTTGTTCTACTTATGCTGTAATTATACGGTATTGTACTGTAATATCTATATTGATATTACTGCTAAATATTACTATACTTTTCAAATTAATTACTACTAATAATATTATATTAGAATTGTACAATATGCAGTTATTACAGTAGCCTATATAAATCTATATGAAGTAATATTATAATACATTTTATTGTTTTATTTTATTTTATTTTATTACAAACCTAGAGTCTTGTTTAGTTTTGTTTTGCTACAAGCTTACAAGTCTCATTTTCTTCAGAAGATATAAAAATTATTTTATTTTGTTTTATATTTTATTACAAGCCTAGAGCCTGACTCATTTTCTTCAGAAGAAATAAACATTATTTAATTTAATTATTTGTATTTAATTATTTATTTTAAGCCTATCATGACATCACATGCCACTGTTTTTATTCATTGCAGGATAATTTCACATGCCCATAACTTCACATGTCCACACCTTAAACCCATTGAAAATGACAGCGTTTGATTGGTGGGATCGACGCATATGCAGTTTGTGCAGACGGCTGTATGGAGAGCAGCTGTGCTCTCGTTGTTTGGTCTTTTGCTCTGTGTAACAATCAGCTGTCAATGAGGGATGACAGCCGAGCCCAAATGGCGGGATCCTGACGGCCGTCACAGCTCTTCTGACAGATGCAGAGCAGGATCTGTGTGTGCTTCTTGGGTGAAACCGCATCAGGAAGTCTCCCTTTCTTGAGAGCACGTGCGAAACTATAAACAGGATCAGGTTCTGTGCTGTCATGTTGCCAGATCGCCACAGACCGTTTTGTTACAGCACGCTTGTAAACCTGACTTTTGATTTGATAGTACTTGAAGTATTGCTCAATATGACCTCATGAAAATGCTATGGTTCTCCATAAAGGTTTTCATGCTTGTATGTTCAGATCATTTTTTTTCTTTCCATTGACTTTTGATCCCGTGCCATTTTTTTTCTTTCAAACGAGTATATCGTATTGCGTTTGGCTCTGGGTTTGTCGTTCTGTGTCCATCACTGGCCAAACAGCTTTTGGTTTTAACAGACTGATGGTGGAGATTCATCCAGCCAAGTCAAATAAACACCCGCGAATGTGAAACCGGGACTTGGCAGCGGGAAACCTAATCGTTTCGTGAACGGGGGAATTTTTATGTTCCATTTTCGCTTGACAGTCTAGACGTTTTATAACGTTGGGAGGAATTCTGTTGGCCTTGAGTTTCTGTCAAGACTCCCTTGTGCTCACAGTCTCCGTTTTTACTTCTAAAAGCGCCGTAAAACATGTGCTAAACTTGAGTGATAGGTGCGTTTTCTGAAATCACTTTGTAAAACTGGAAAGTTCTTGTTCAGAGTGTCTCAGTACATTAGAAACTTCAGGTTATGAACTGGCTTGATTTAGTTTAGTGCTTTAACAAGCTTGGTCCTAAATGTGCTGTTTATGAGTTGTGAACACAGGCAAACCGCGGTACATTCGGCTGTGTGTTTTTCAGTAATAGAGTGAAAGTTCAGGAGCTGTATCGAATAAGAAACACCTGTTTTGTGGTGTAGTATTGGATTGCTTTTTTAGTAGTGTTTGTGCTTCAGATATGAACGATTCCTCAAATTCTGCGTCTTAATCAGAGGTGTGCTGTTACTTTAGCTACTAGGTGATCAGATTTACAATTTTCACTTGACGGATGATAAAACGTGAAAATCCCACAAAACAATCCCACAGACTCTCATTAAACGCTTGCATTACCTTGCCGTTAGTTTTGTGTTATTTTTTGCATTTTTAATTATATTATTTTGTTGTTTTATTTTAATATTATTTTGTTTTGTTTTATTCTGTTTTATTTAATCTAATTCAGTTTTATTTTATTTTGTTTATTTCATGTTTTTATTTTTTATTTTTTTTGTGTTTTTTTTATTTCATGTTATTTTGTTATATTTATTATATTTTATTGTTTTAATGTTATTTTGTTTTGTTGTTTTGATTTATTTAATGTTGATTGGTAGTCCATGTAATTTTATTAAATATTTCTATTTTTGGTCACGTGATGTTAATCCATGCTATATTTTATCATTTTATTTTATTTTATATTTTATTTTAATTTATTTGATTATATTTTTGGTCACTCAGACACATGATGTTAATCCATGCCTTATTTTATTTATTTATTTATTTTATTTTATTTTAATTTATTTTATTATATTTTGGTCACTCAGACATGGGATGTTAATCCATGCCATATTTTATCATTTTACTTTATTTGATTTTTTATTTATATTTTATTTTAATTTATTTGATTATATTTTTGGTCACTCAGACACGTGATGCTAATCCATGCCATATTTTATCATTTTATTAATTTAATTTAATGTTATTTAATTTTATTTAATTTTATATATTTATTTAATTTAATTATTTTATTTTATTTTATTTTATTTTATTTTATTTTATTTTATTTTATTTTATTTTATTTTATTTTATTTTATTTTATTTTATTTTATTTTATTTTATTTTATTTTATTTTATTTTATTTTATTTTATTTTATTTTATTTTATTTTATTTATTTTATTTTATTATTTTTGGTCACTCAGACATGTGATGTTAATCCATGCCTTATTTTATTTTATTTTATTTTTATTTATTTTATTATATTTTTGGTCACTCAGACACGTGATGCTAATCCGTGCCATATTTTATAATTTTATTAATTTAATTTAATGTTATTTAATTTTATTTATTTATTTTATTTTACTTTATTTTATTTATTTATTTATTTTATTAGTTTATTTTTGGTCACTCAGACACGTGATGTTAATCCATGCTTTATTTTATTTTATTTTTATTTATTTTATTATATTTTTGGTCACTCAGACACATGATGTTAATCCATGCCTTATTTTATTTTATTTTATTTTTATTTATTTTATTATATTTTTGGTCACTCAGACACGTGATGTTAATCCATGCCTTATTTTATTTTATTTTATTTTATTTTTATTTATTTTATTATATTTTTGGTCACTCAGACACGTGATGCTAGTCCGTGCCATATTTTATAATTTTATTAATTTAATTTAATGTTATTTAATTTTATTTATTTATTTTATTTTACTTTATTTTATTTATTTATTTATTTTATTATTTTATTTTTGGTCACTCAGACACGTGATGTTAATCCATGCTTTATTTTATTTTATTTTTATTTATTTTATTATATTTTTGGTCACTCAGACACATGATGTTAATCCATGCCTTATTTTATTTTGTTTTATTTTTATTTATTTTATTATATTTTTGGTCACTCAGACACGTGATGTTAATCCATGCCTTATTTTATTTAATTTTTATTTATTTGATTATATTTTTGGTCACTCAGACACGTGATGCTAATCCATGCCATATTTTATCATTTTCTTTTATTAATTTAATTTAATTTAATTTAATGTTAATTTATTTAATGTTATTTTATTTTATGTATTTTATTTTTGGTCACTCGGACACATGATGTTAATCCATGCCTTATTTTATTTTATTTTTATTTATTTTATTATATTTTTGGTCACTCAGACACGTGATGTTAATCCATGCCTTATTTTATTTTATTTTTATTTATTTGATTATATTTTTGGTCACTCAGACACGTGATGCTAATCCATGCCATATTTTATCATTTTCTTTTATTAATTTAATTTAATTTAATTTAATGTTAATTTATTTAATGTTATTTTATTTTATGTATTTTATTTTTGGTCACTCGGACACGTGATGTTAATCCATGTCAGACTGCATAAACTGTGAGATTTTCCCCATCTGAAGCCATACCACCATTTCAGGTTGGATGAAATATGTTTGTTAATGAAACAGGATGTTTCTCCTGCCCGTGAAGCTCAGCAACACAGAATTGCGCAGTCTGTCTCCCGCTGGGCCCGAGTCGTGAACTCCTGACCTTTCCTGCTCGCCAACACTCTTTGCATTTGCATTTTGACTTAAAGAGGAGGTCAGAATCACGTTACCCCTCCCAAAACCTCCCGATGGCCATACAGCCGGCCTCTTTCTCACCGCCGCGGCGTCCGAAACCGGGCCGCAGCGGTCTGGGGTTAATGCACCAGTGCACGGGCTTTGTCTCTGGATTAATGAAGTGTTCTCCTCCCCGTTTCCTTTCACTCCCAGACAATGCGGCCCATAATCAGCGTTAATCTTGAAGTCTCAATGTCGTTTTTTTATGCCCATGTGTCAGAAGTTGTGAGGAAATTACTACATCTACCTCTGACTCGCTAACTGGATGTGACGTTGGATGAGAGAGGAGAATGTCACTGATAATTAAAATGGAAGGGAGATCAAACCTGGCAGCAGGATTGTGTGCCATTCAGAGCTGAACTGAGAAAGCCTTTCATATTCTACTGTTCAGTCCCTGGATTTATATTGAGATTGAAAACAAGACAAGGCATTGTATTCTCAATTGGAACTAGAAAAAAATACCATGTAATTAGTAGAAAAGTTTAAAATCCTACATAATAATAATGATAATATTGCAGTATCATATACGTATAATTTTTAATATAGTGATATTTGTAATGTGACGTAAGATATCAAATATTTATATACAGTGACAAAAAACAATAGTTTCTTAATGAAATGGTTCCTTTCTAAATAGTGTATTCATATATCGTAATATATAATGGAAGAGCGCTTGATTTCATTAGAGAACTATTTAAGTGTGTTGATCTCCTGTTCTCTGTCTGTTTAAGTGTGTGTGCAGTATATGCTCAAGTGTGTGTGTGTTTTAATACTGAAGTTCAGATGGTCAATCTGATGTAAAATATAAACACTAAGGCCCTCTAGTGTCAAAGCAGGAGAGCGCAGGTATACTCGTGCTGAGATTTACAGCCACAGAGCTTCACCGCTGAGTGGGAAGCTCATGATGTGAATTAGATGAAGTTTTATTATATCATCATACAACTTGGCAAAGACAACTACAGTTTTCGGCCTCAAAGGCAATTTATCAGAAAGAGCAGATTCTCTGTGGATCGATGAGGTCGGACCGGTTGTGTCAGACTCGGTATATTTAAAGAATAACCTTTTCATCTGCTTGTTTTGTTCCAGTGTTGAGTATCCGCGGCGCCCAGGAGGAGGAGCCTCCCGATGCCCAGCTGATGCGATTGGACAACATGCTGCTGGCGGAGGGCGTGTCCGGGCCGGAGAAAGGGGGCGGGTCCGCGGCGGCTGCGGCAGCGGCGGCGGCGTCGGGTGGAGTTGGAGCCGATAACTCGGCAGAACACTCGGATTACAGAGCCAAACTTTCCCAGATCCGCCAGATCTACCACACCGAGCTGGAGAAATACGAACAGGTCAGCAAGCCTGCAAAAGCCAACAGCCAATTTGCCATTCTGAACATGGTAATAAAGTGGTAGAATCACACCGCTTTCAGGATGTGTAATCACTAGGGCTGTCAAAAGATTAATCGCGATTAATCGCATCCAAAATAAAAGTTTGTGTTTACATAATATATTTGTGTGTACTCTGTTAATTGTTATTTATATATAAATACACACACATTCATGTATATATTTAAGAAATATTTGCATGTATATACTGTATATACATTTATATAATCTATAATATGTATAAATATAAATGTTTTATACATAAAAATAATATTTTTTTCTTAAATATATACATGCTTGTGTGTGTATTTATATATAAATAATAATTAACAGAGTACACACACATATATTATGTAAACACAAACCTTTATTTTGGATGCGATTAATCGCGATTAATCTTTTGACAGCCCTAGTAATCACACTGCTTTTTGCAGGAGATTCTACATTTACAGAAGCAACTTATAGTATAAAATAGGGATGAAACTGTATGGAAATTTAACATCACGATTATAGTGACCCAAATTATCACGGTTATCAATATTATCACGGTTTTGTTCAAATGAGATGAAAGTGTTCAAAAAGAACAGATGCACACACTTAAAACATTTCAACAAGTTTTATATTTGAAATTCAACAAACAACAAATAAATAAAGCAGCTCTTTGCACTTTTTAAAGCTATATTCTATTCTGTGGGATTTACTTCCTTATAATGGCCGTCGTCAATAGCAACGCATAAATAATAATAATTTGGTGTAAATATAATCTCTAATATTATCTCTGTAAATATATTCTCAAGCAATATTCTCATCAGTGTTCAGCTATGATGCATTTAAATCTAGCATATTTTGTGTAAGAGCCCAAACAGTATCCTAGGGAAATAATGCATATCCATATTTTCATGATTTGACTGTTTATTTTATTAAAATCAAAAGGTGTGCATCATACCTGACACCTAGATGAACACTTTACAGTCAGTTTTATGACTGTCATTCTCTTCAAATGCTATTGAAGTCAGAAACGCGTATAACGTTACCAATGTTGTATGTAACTTTAGAGACGGTCCCTAAATTCGCCAACTTTATGCCAGTCATATCAGATGCGCTGTGGTTCTGCTGTTTGTTTGAAACTATGTTCGCTGTGGAAATAGAACAGAAACAGTCAACCACGTTATGATGAGTGAATCTCCTGCGAACATTGCATGTTTTGAGTGCAGATTTCAGCGAGTGAGAGTGGCGCGCGCTCTGAACAAAACTCGTTGTTCAGAGATTTTGAGACATTGCATTCATAAACTCAATAGAAACACGTGTGATTGGTTATAATGCGCAACGTGATTATAACAGATGGCTTTTGAGAAGACTATAATAAGTTCAACCGCCAAAGTGGCTAGTGTGCAGCCGAAATAACGTTACACCAGCAAATGGCGGTTGTTAATGTCAAGCCCTGATTATCCCTTAAATGTCACCTTAGTCTTGTCTGAATTTGTTTGTTCATTTCACGTTATTATTTGCCAGTAGTTTTGGTGAGGTCAAAGTCCACTTGCCTTTGGTTTGCAGATTTGAAGTGTTTCCCCTATTACAGTGTTCTCAGGACTTTTGTAAAAGCCAAAATATCAGATTTGGTCCTTTTAGAGTGCTGTCACTGCCATTTCTTCTCATTCAAAAAACAGCGTCGACAAGATTTACTGTGACTTTTCAAAATCGTGATAATCACACGCGGTTTTAATGATAATACAATTTTAAATGATATTATTAACCGTCATTAAATTTTATCGTGGTTTATTGTGAAACCGGTAATCGTTTCATCCCTAGTATAAAGTAAACTATGCTTAAATAACTATGCTATTAATTCACAGACATCTTAATCATCTTAGAACATACGCAAAACTAGCTTTTTGATGAAAAATTTAAGATTTTATTCGGAATAGCATACGCTGATGATTCGTGTGAAGTAACACCAGCAACGTGTACTGAAGTAAACAGTTTCATTTGATTTCATGTTGACTGTAATATCTCATAAATTAGATTAGTACAACATCTGTTTGACTGCCGATGTCATACTTCAGTGTGTGTGTGTGTGTGTGAGTGGAACTCAGCAGGCAGCGTTTCTATCCCAAAATCTGTCAGATCACATCATGATGTGAACAGCGTGTTTAAGATGCTGTCGGTGAAGGGAGGGTTACAGTGGGGCTCTGCTGGCAGAAAGCAGGCTCTTCAACCCTCCTGTTTTAATGTTTGAGATGCATCACAGAGGCTGCCACTGACAGCCCGGCGTTCCCACGCTCAAGGAAAACCGGGAAGCACGCAGGAATGTTGTGGTTAATAAATATAGATACGAATGGAAAGGGAAGGAATTTAAAGTGCTCCTATTGTGCTATTTTAAAGGTTTCAATTTTGTTTCGGAGTCTCCTATAACAGGTTTACATGCATCAAAGGTCAAAAGACACTTTCATTTTCTCATAATATACATTGCACATCACATTTTTCAATGGTTCTCAAACGACTCTAAATCCCTCCTTTCCGCGAGCTACTCTGCTCTGATTGGCCAGATGGCTCAGTCTGTTGTGATTGGTCTACCGCTTGTCGGAAGCTAAACACCCATAACCATAACTGAACTTCAGCTCTGAAGGCTTCCTAAAGCTCAGTGGTTGTACACACTGCAAAGACAGTTACAATAACGTTGATTTTACGGTATCAATCCGAGCGTGAGTCCATTGATGAAACACTGGCAAGGACGATTTGAGCAGGACGTTCCTCAGTGATACACTACTCAGTTTGAGGTACATTATGTGACTCGCTGACTCTTCTCATCCTATGGAAGTGTTTAGAAAGAAAATTGATGGTAAAGGCCAATGGAGGGAATTTGGCCAGGATGCCGGGGTTACACCCCTACTCTTTACGAGAAGTGCTATGGGATTTTCATTGACCACAGAAAGTCAGGACCTCGGTTTAACGTCTCCTATGAAGGATGGTGTTTGTTACAGTATAGTGTCCCCATAGCTATACTGGGGTGTTAGGATCCACACAGACCACAGGGTGAGCGCCCCCTGCTGGCTTCACTAACAGCTCTTCCAGCAGCAACATAGTTTTGCCATCCAGGTGCTAACCAGCCTCAACCCTGCTTAGCTTCAGTGGGAAACCAGTCTTGGGCTACAGGGTGATATGGCTGCTGGCAGTGTGTTATCCAGTGATGTATAGGTGTCACGGAAGTCGGATTCGAATTCCTGACGACTCGTTTAGGCAGTTCAGCAACGATTCTTTCTTTTAAGAGACAATAGCTATGTTTCCATCCACCTATTTTTATGCGCATTCTGGGATATTGCATCAAAAAAGGCTGAATGGAAATGCCAAGATGCGCATAAATTCAAAAAATGCGCATAAAAAACTTATGCGCTCGTTTGAGTCGGATAAATTTGCTATCCGATACGAAAACATGCGCATAAACTATGATTAAAATACGCATTTATCCAATAAATTCCTTGATGTGCATAAAAAAAAATAATCATGTGACTTTCGCAATGTAACAGCATAACTAACCAGCGCAAAAATATTGTTTGCAAAATATCTGAAATGCTGTTTTGGTGATTCAGATGTCTGTTGTCAAAGACGCTCTGTATATTTCCCTCCTAGAACTGTCTTACATGACTGCGTTCCCAAACAAAAAGTTTATTGAGACGCACGACAAGTTACTCTGAGACACAAATAATTTATTATATACGAAAATTATTATATATGGTAGCTTCTCCTATGTTTCTTAGTGATTTTTTTAGCGGTAGTTTATCAGGAAGTGATGATTATGTTCTCTTTGACTGGATGGAAATTGTGCTTTATTCGCAAATGTTTTATGCGATATTGCATTTTTGCGCCTATATTATATACGCAACTTTGGATGGAAACATAGCTAATAACTTGATTTATTATCGTGCACGTTCGGCTTTACAACTTACAACTATTTTACCATAATAGGGGCACTTTAATGATTCTGCTTACGATTCCTCCTATTCTTTTAGTTATTATGATGCATATTTAAAGGGATAGTTCACCCAAAAATGAAAATTCTATCATCATTTACTCACCCTCAAGTTGTTCCAAAACTGTGTATCTTTCTTCTGTTGAACACAAAAGATATTTGGAAGAATGTTTGTAAGCAGATCTCTTAAAAAAATACTGGGGGTGAGATCTGCTTGGTTACAAACATTCTTCCAAATATCTTCCTTTGCGTATAGCAGAACAATACAGGTTTGGAACAACTTGAGGGTGAGAAAATAATGACAGAATTTTCATTTTTGGATGAACTATCCATTTATAACTGCTTTCTTTATTAAAGGAACTTGTATCCACTGTAGGGTTATTATCATGAACTAAAAGTAGTAAAAAAGCTGAAATAACAAGAAATATAAATATTAGATGAAGAACCTTTTGTTTTTTGTTCAGTTTAAGTTGCAGCACTAAAAGTACTCATTTTAACAGAAGTAGTTATTATTCAAATGACTACAAATGTAACTAAAATGAAAACTCGAAAGTGTAAAAAGTTGAATTGTATATAAATAATACTAGACACTGATCCGCTGATTTAAGCCATTGCTAGTTTTTAGAATGATATAATGAGTTTTGTTATTGTTTCTATTAAGAACAGTTCATTTGGACTGATTCATTGAGTCGTTAGATCGATTCAAACCAATTACTCATGAGATCTAGGCAGATTTCTCAGCCTTCTTTGATTCATTCAAAAGGACATCATTGGTGGATGAATCAGACTGCACTGCTCGTGTATGTTTGCGGTTGCGTGCAGCAGGAGAGGACAGCGCAACAGAAAGACGCTTCGGCTATTTGTTGTCTTGTTGTATCATTTCACAGCGTCAGAGTCTTTCTGTCTCGTCACATTGGATTCAGACCGCGGCTCTGCTGAAGCATCATTTCTATTGCTGTGGTGCTGTAGATGCAGAAAATACTGTTCTTCATCTGAACTATAACAGAAATCTTCACGAAAACATTAGATTCTGCCAGTGCTTTTGTAGTTGTATCATATCTTTATTAATATTTAGCTCATGTTAGTTTTAGTTAGATTTTTTTAAATTTCATTGTGTTCTTAATTATATTGCTATTTTGGTTTAATTAATTTGTATGTTTCAGTTTAGTAATAAAATTAAAAGTAAACTATTAATTATTTCAGCTTTATTTCAAATAACAGAAATGTTCGTAATACTTTACATTAAGGTCTCATTTGTTAACATTAATTAATGTATTAACTAACGTGAGTTAACAATGAGCAGTTACACTATTTTAAGGTGTCAGTTGTTACAGTGTGATTATATATTTAAGTTCTGAGTAATAAATAATAACATGCACTTACTATAGGATTAGGGTTTGGTTTAGGGTTAGGGGCATGTAATTATGCATAATGTACTGTTGTACATATAACGTGTAACAAGGACACTGTAAAATAAAGTGTTACCTTATTACTGTATTTATTAAAGCTACACTGTGTAACTTTTTTAGTTTATTCTTAGCTAAAAACACTTAGTTCTTTCAAAAATATATGTGCTCATTAATGTATATTTACTTCTTTCAAGTAATAAAGTATTCTTGTAAGTTTATAATATGCCATTGAAAATACATACGGGTAAGGGGTTCGAATGCGGGTCGCCATTTTGCCCCTCCATCTTGAAAGTACATTAGCCAAAGAGGGACATACCCGTAAATTCAAGCTTCGCCTTTCGCGTTTTAACACTCAATGGCACCGTGTCGAATGTGGACGAGGTCGAACTGGAAGCCATATTAATCTTGGACTAAATCGGCCACCGTAGGAGTTAAAACGAAATCGGAATTGATAGGAAGAGAAACTAATATTCACTGGATGGTCATATAAATTTTAACCGCTAGATGGGGGAAAATATCACACAGTGTAGCTTTAAACTTTGTTAATGTTGATCAAAATCCAGCTGTTCTTTGTTTGTTCATGTTACTTCACAGTGCATTAACTAATGTTAACAAATACAACTTGTGATTTTAATAATGCCTTAGCAAATGTTAAAAATAACATGAACTAAGAATGAACAAAACTTCAGCATTTATTCATTCTTAGTTCATGTTAACTGAAGTAGTTAACTAATAACACCTTATTGTAAAGTATTACCAATAGTTTTCGTTTTAATTAACAATAATAACAATGACCCTGGGTTCTGGTATTTTTATTAAACGGTTCTTGCTTCTCCACCCTGTTAATAAAATCTTAGAAAGTCCTGGAATTTTTCATTGTGAATATAATTATTTCTAGTTATGCTTTAAAATACTGTATTTTCCGGAAAATAAGTTGCACATGCACTGTGAAAAAAATAGATGATTAATAAGTTATGACAACAGAAGTTTTTACACTGCTTTAACTCATCAAAATAATTTAAGCAATTTTCAACTTTTTTATGTTATTCAATATTATACAATACAAGCGCTAAGCTGGTCTGAAAACAAGGTGTGTTCAGGCGCATTGTTGGAGCGTTGCTATTTTGAGGAACTGAAAACGACTGCATCACTGACCAACAAAAACCTGGTCTAAAGTCAATAGAGCAGTATTTTTTGTGTTATTTAAAGGGTGTGTTAGTAATATGCGCCTGTAGGCGGGAGCAAAACGTGCGTACACTCTGCTTATTACACACACAGGGATGCGCAGCAGCACACAAACATTTTTAAATATTAAAAATAAAAGGATTCCTCTCTGGAGAAGCGTTCAGTCTTTCCGCTCGCAAATTCCGCCATGGTGCAAGCGCAACTGGCTTATAAAGGGAATGGGAGATGAGACTCTGATTGGTTTAATGCACGTTACGCCCAAAAACACACCCATGACTCATTAAGAGACTAGGGACAACCCTTTTATACCATGTGCCTGGTGCTGCAACCATTTTACCCGTCGTTAAACTAGCAAAAATGGATTCGGACCAAGCGCTTAGATCGTTAAAATTTTACAAGCATTACTGTAAACATTCCCCTCATTCCATAACAAATCCTTTATGTTTAACGGTATTCAGAACAGAACATGATTGAAAACTGAAAGTATAAAACATGTCATTTGTGATAAACGACATTTATCATAAATGCCAAGCCTAAACAAATTTTATTTAAAGCGAAACTGAAACTACCGGCGTGTGGGAAATGCGCAATACAAATAAACTTGAGCTCACGTACCTCTTTCATTCGACGCGAATACAAATTATTAATGTTTTGCGTGCTTGACGTTTATTGCATTATATAATTTGCTTTGGAATATAAGAAGCAGCACGTTTCAGATGATGATCATTTTGATTTATATCCCCAAAAAAAAATTATAATACCCAATGGCTTGAAATTGAACTTTATGTTTAGAATATTTTTCTTTTATTACTTAAAACAAATCCATTAGTTGAAATGTGTGTGGATCTGGGTTGTGTGTAAAGAGGTTGTTAGTTGCTCAGGATTTGAGTGGTTAAAGCATCAACATCATCATGAGTATCATTCATGTTTAAGTGAGAGTATCAGTCCCTGCGTTACCGGCTCTCAGCGTGGTCGGACAGTAGATCCATCCGTGATGATGAACGGTCGCGACATAGGAGAGGTGATATACTGAAATGCATTCTGGGACAGGGCCAGGTGTCCTCTGTGTGTTTGTTCACAAAAGCACATTCATAGCTGTCATAGAGGACCACAAACACACACGGACCACCCAGCACAAGACCCAAATCGTCCTTCATCATCCGTTCTGTAACTGCTGTTGTCGTCTTCCCATGAGCCCCGGTTCTCCTGACACGCTCTGCTCTCTTGCTCATCTGTTTGTGTCTCTCTGTGAGTAATGAGAACCTCACGCCAATGAGGCCATTTCAGAATTAAGTCACAATATTGAAAGCGTAACGACTCATATTTATGCGTGATTAATGAACTCTAAAGGATCTGCTCTGGAGGAATGAGGGCTCTAGAGATGGATGAGTTTTTATGGACATCACTAGATTAGACAGCATCCACATTCTCTAGCATAATCTTAATCTTCATTCAGGATTCACACGTGGATCTGGAATATGAATGCAGAGATACTGACATTAAAAATAGATATAATTATGTTTGTTATTATGGCTGATATTTGCTGATAAAAACAGTAATATTGTGAAATATTAAGGCCGTATTTTAACGATCTGAGCGCATGGTCTGAAGCGCAAGGCGCAGATGCACTTAGGGCGTGTACGGATCTACTTTTACTAGTTACAAGTGGCGTTTTCTAGACCTATATGTCTAGGAACTATACTCTCATTCCTGCATAATGATCAAGGAATGCGCAATGATATTACACAGCGTCTGAAAATAGGCTAACTTCCGTCAACATAACCAACGTGACAACCTGCTTACACACTAGGGCTGCACAATATATCGGAGTTATCGAAATATCGCAAATGTACATATCGCAATATGCATATCGCAAGGGTACGCAATATCTGAATGATTTTAATAGGCTACTTCAACATTGTGAAAAGTGTACGTTTCAGGTTGACGCATATAGCAGAGAATAGACTGGGCACACGACTGTTACTTATGTGACTTGCTTGACGTCAAAAAGAGTTATTAAACGGAATAACTTGCAAAAAACAACTCCTTGCAGTCCCGCGCTGTCTGCTGTCTGTCACACACAACGAAATGTGCGCACAAGCTGTTCTTTTTTTTTGATACACAATCGAACTGTCAAATACACACAGTTATGTCAAAATGGCTGTCTTGATGAGTATTCCATGTAAACACAGTCAGTTATGCTCTAAGTGAAAGATATCAGTTGGGGAAAGAAATAGATTTTACACACTTAAAGCAATATCGTATCGCATATCGAATATCGCATTATTTAACAAGGATATCGCATTTTTCTTCAATATCGCACAGCTCTACTGGGGACTATTTTCAGGCGCTGTGTAATATCATTGTGAATAAGCTCAAGTCCCAAAAAGTCGGCATGTTCCTTTAATGAGTCATGGGTGTGTTTTGGGATTAACGTGCAATAAACCAATCATAGTCTCATCTCCCATTCCCTTTAAAAGCCAGTTGCGCTTGCACCATGGAGGATTCGCTATTTGCGAGAGAAAAGACTGAACACTTCTCCAGAGAGGAATCCTTTTATTTTTAATATTTGCCATGTCCCTTTAATATCCCTGTGTGTGTAATAAGCAGAGTGTACATGCATTGTGCACTCGCCTATAGGCACATATTACTAAACACCCTTTAAATAACACAAAAAACACTGCGCGATTGACTTTAGACCAGGTTTTTGTTGGTCGCTGCCGCAGTCGTTTTCAGTTTATCAAAATAGCAGCGCGCCAACAATGCGTCTGAACACACCTCGTTTTCAGACCAGCACGCCCATGGGCGAACAGATGGGCGCGAGTGCATTTGCTTTTTAAACGTGGAGCAGGACATGAAAATGATAACTGCATTAGACTGAAACTAGCAAAAAACACTTGCGTCGCGCCTGACGTCGCATTTTGTCGGGTGTATGATGGGACGCTTAGGATTTCAAATAATTTCAAATGAATATATTGTAAAATGTATTCCTTTGGTCAAAGCTGAATTTTCATAAGATTTTTTAATGAGTTTGACAGTCTTTTATGCTCATCAAGGTGGCATTTATTTAAAAAAAAAAAATACAGTAAAAACTGAAATATTGTGCAATTTTATTACAATCGTTAATATGCTTTCAAATGTAATTTATTCCTCTGATCAAAGCAGAATTTTCAGCATCATTACTCCAGTCATCAGTGTCACTGCTCAAGAAACATTTCTGATTATTATCAATGTTGAAAACAGTTGTGCTGCTTCATATTTTTTGTGGAATTTCTTTTTCAGGATTCTTTGATGAATAGACAGCTCAAACAGCATTTATTTGCAATAGAAATCTTTTGTAACATTTTAAATGTCTTTACAGTCACTTTTGATCAATGTAATGTGTCCTTGCTGAATAAACTTATTAATTTATTAAAAAAAAACTCTTACTGACCCTTTGGCGTACAATAGAACCATGCTTAGAAAGTTTGAACACTTTAAATTTAAATAATCTTTTTTTAAATAAAATAAAGTTAGTCACGGCTTTTTTAACCTTTGTTCATCTGCTCGGACCATTGGAATTATACAGACTGTTGCTTCTGTATGTAAATGAGCTGTGTTGTGATTGGCTAACCTCTTCACTTGTAAAATGAGTGACAAAGAGTTACTGCTGTAAAAGTTGCCTAATACTGAATTGTTGTTGATATGTAAATGTGGGCTGTCATATGTTAATGAGCTCACAGTTATGTCATAGCATATAATTACTGAACAAGTCAGTTTTGTAGCTTAGTTTCAATAAATGTCCTTACTGATCTCAGTAAAAATAAAAAAAATCTGAATCAGAATGAGTTTTATTGACAAGTATGTTTACACACACAAGCAATTTGTCTTGGTGACAGTTGACCACTACTGTATATATATTTTTGGCCATATTCTATATATATATATATATATATATATATATATATAGTTGCCAAAAGTATATATAGTAGTGGCCAAAAGTGATGTTTTCCCTATTCATTCATATTACGTATTTGTGCTGGGAGTGAATAGTTATATCTGTGATGATAACACAATGAAACATGACAAATTGTGTGGCCATAATATTTTCAGCCAGGCTGTGAAACAAAGAAATTATGAACACATGCACAAACAAGAGAGAACCAACAAAATATTAATAACTGTTAATGTAGTAGTCAATTTTTTTTCCTGTGAACTTTTTGTTTTTCTGTGCATTTATTTTTGCATAGTAAAATAAAACTGTGGCTATAGTTTGCCTTTTTTTTTTTACCAAATAATTTTATGAGATAAATAGCTTTACTGAGTTTAGTGTTCTGTGCTTTCCTCATATTTCAAATATTTCAAATATATAAAATATTATTCTCATATTTTGATGGTTTATTAGAACTTGTACGGCCATCCCCCCTGGACATTTACTTTTGGCCAGTACTATGTGTATATAAATATATATGTGATAGTTGTCATTTTAACTTATGGTAACATGCATCTGTCTCCGTTTGCCTCTTTCCAGGCGTGTAATGAGTTCACGACCCATGTGATGAACCTGCTGAGGGAACAGTCTCGCACGCGGCCCATCTCGCCCAAAGAGATCGAGCGCATGGTCGGCATCATCCACCGCAAGTTCAGCTCCATCCAGATGCAGCTCAAGCAGAGCACCTGCGAGGCCGTCATGATCCTGCGATCCCGCTTCCTCGACGCCAGGTCAGTGCGTGTCGTTGCTTTTCCGCCGCATTTGTTCTCATTCTTTTCCTCGCGCTCTAAGCGCTAAGCCCATGTATTCCATGTAAACAAACGCTCCTGCAGTTTATTTGCACAGATTTGCACATGCGTTTTCCCGTTCCTGATCCTTCCCGGGGGAGTCGAGGCCCCAGACTTGCGCTTTCAGGGCCACATCCAAACCCACACACGCTTTGCCGTGTTGAGTCCATCCCTTTCTCAGTGTAATCGCTTGTTCTCTTTGAAACGTGCCTGGGATTTGCATACATTTCTTTGCGGATAAATCGCACTGGAAGCCTGGAGTCGGAGGCATAACATTTAAATGAGCTTCATGTTTCCTTCCAGCACTCCGAATCCATTCTCTGTCTCTTTGGAGCATGCTCAGTTCCTCTGATTAATCCTCTCTTCGGCTGAGACCATGCTGTGCTCATTTGCATTTTGTGAAGAGGGGTTTTGGGGAGGAAATCGGCTCACCCTCTGTTCCGGCCCTTCAGTGCTGCATATGTAAAGCCCCCTGAGACGAGCTCCAATCGCACACTCTTCACCCACAGATGAGTGATGCCGAGAGGAGGTAGAAGTCATTGGCACCGAAAGCTCAATTTACTGTCGTTTTAAAGCTCTTCTCTTTGGAGTATGTGTGCGGTCTGCTTTATTCCTCTTTTCCATCTGCCTGCACAATTTGTCTTTGCACGTTTGAATTCATTTGGCACTTTCCAGGAGTATGCGGAAGACAGTTTATCTTTCTTATTTTCTTAAGTTGTCAAACTCAGGGGGTCAAACTAAATATTAAATGTCATGTTTCATGTATTTGATGTATTTCATGTTACCGTTTGGGATTGAGATTAATCAGCAGTTTTGTTATTTTCCAATAAACATTGAAAAACAATAAAGTAAAATAAATAGGTAACAGGGTTGCATATTCAGTAGAGGGCTAGTTATTTGGTATGCAATCATTGATCAATTTACTGTATATTCCCCATAAATAAAAGGAGAAAAATTGCTGTCAAATTAATGCTGTCAAATTGGTTAATCGCAATTATATATATGAGGGTATATATTATTATATTTATATTTATATACACATACATATATATATATATATATATATATATATATATATATATATATATAATATATAAATATAATAATATATATATACACAAATATATCATATAAACAAAAATGTTTATGTTAGATGCGATTAATCTATTTTACAGCACTAATATATACATACATACATTCATACATACATACATCCATATACACATATTTACAAATATTTATACTTTGACAATTAATTGCATCTAGTTGTGTGTTTATACATATGTGTAATGTGTGTGTGTGTGTGTGTCTGTGTGTGTCTGTGTGTGCCTGTGTGTGCCTGTGTGTGCCTGTGTGTGCCTGTGTGTGCGTGTGTGCGCGTGTGTGCGTGTGTGTGTGTGTGTGTGTGTGTATGTATGTATATGTATATGTATATATATATATATATATATATATATATATATATATATATATATACACAAACTTTTATTTTTTCGAGTTAGATTAGTCAAAGCACTAAAAAAATATGTGTTGTATAATTTTTCCTAAAGTAACTTTGGTAACTGGTTTGAATAATCACGTTTTTTTTTCTGGTACTTTTCATGCTACAGTAGGTTTCTTTTTTTATCCAATTTGTTTCAATTGTACTACTTTATCACACAATGAATAATTATCACAGCATCAAAAGCATGTGGTTTGTGTCTCTAAATCTCTTAAAGCAATGGGTCACTTAAGTGCACATGGCCAACGGCGGTTAATTTCTCCATATTTACCAGAACGTTTGGCACAAAACATTAGAATCAGAAGGAACTTTAATGCCAAGTATGTTTATGCACACAAGGAATGTCTTGGTGAAGCTTCCATTGCTGAAAAATAAGTACAGACATATATAGGGATAAAGGAATGATAAAAATAGGCAATATCATTTAATATAATACAATACAATACAAGGTACACACAATAACAAATAAACAGAAATGATGTATGTAATAATAAACTGAATTGCATATGCACAGATATGCTATTACAGGCGCACAGTAAGAGAAATGATGCAACAAAACAAATTCACACAAGTTCTGTTAAGATGTCCACATCTGATCAGTCTGTCGCTCTCTCTGTCTGCACAGGAGGAAAAGACGAAACTTCAACAAACAGGCCACAGAGATCCTGAATGAATATTTCTACTCTCATCTCAGTAACCCGTATCCCAGCGAAGAGGCCAAAGAGGAGCTGGCCAAGAAATGTTCGATCACGGTCTCCCAGGTACGATCCAGTCATTATTTAACTCCCCAAATATTATCACAGTTCAGTGATAGTGATATCATGCCTCTTTTCTATTCAGTGTAGCATGGTTCTGAATGTTCATCATATTCCTATACCGTGTGATTTCAAACGAATACCGTAGGATTACTATCGCACGCTTTCCAATGGTGTCCAAACATGCCATCTAGGCAGGCAGCTCACTAGATGTTGAGACACAGCCCATGTTTGTTTCCACCTGTTTTGCATGTGAAATCTATCAGCAATACTCACGTGAGTTCAACCTCATGCAACTCGAAAACAAAATCATTTGCGGCATGGCACCGCATGCCTCTTAGCATTTTTCATCTTCTGCGCTAAATGCGTAATGCATTCTAAACTATTTAATAAATTTAGCTGAAATGATTGTATGATGCATTTAGGCCTGGTTTTCAGTCAGGCTCGCGGGGATGAGTGATGACCGCAGCGCCGTTTGTAATATAGAAACACCTTTAGCCTCTCGCGGGAACGGGAAGCTTAGCCGCAGGATTGATTAGCTTTTCATCGTAATGGTGTTTATCATTAGCACAGAGCCTCATCCGCTGGTGTATTAGCAGTAATGGGCGTTAGTGTGTGTGTGTTGAGTGATTGCTGTCAGTGTGCGCTGTGATCATTGCTGCCAGCACACACTGACATACTGAGATTGGTATAAGTGATCGTTTTATTCTGATGTTAGTGTTAGTGTGTGTGTCCATCGTGGTTAGACCTCTGTCCTTGTGGCCATCACAAGTCCTGTCCATAACATCCATCATTGTTGTGACATCAACCAGGGCTGTTGCATTTAGTTGCAACTCTGGGATCGAAATATGCCGTTATAATCAAATCGACATGGAATATGTTTTAGCAATCGTGCAAATGTTTTTTTTTTTAGCAAAGGATGTACATTAAAGGATTAGTTCACTTTAAAATGAAGATTTCCTGATAATTTACTCACCCCATCTCATCCAAGATGTTCATGTCTTTCTTTCTTCAGTCGAACAGAAATGACGTTTTTGAGGAAAACATTCCAGGATTTTTTCCAAGATTTTTAGCAGATGGTTTCGCTACATAAGACCCTATTCCTCAGCTGGGATCGAAGCCCTTTGGCCCTTTGAAACTGCATTGATTTGGACCTTCAACATTTTGGTTGCCATTGAAGTCCATTGTGTGGAGAAAAATCCTGAAATGTTTTCCTCAAAAAATGTAATTTCTTTTCGACTGAAGAAAGAAAGACATGAACATCTTGGATGGCGCATTCAAGTGTGCTTATGATGGAAATGATTTGAAGGCAGCAATAAACGCATAACTTGATATGTTTGGAATGTTATGCTAGCATACCCATTATGCATTGGGTACTTGCTTTAGTTTAATTTTTTTATTATTATGTTTTCATGTTTAATAAGTTGTCATTAAGTTTAATAAGTTGTCATTTTGTGAATAAAAGTATTTTAGTAGCTAGAGCAAATAAAGTTACAAATTGAGCATTTACATGTGAGTGCATTGCATCATACACTGCCATTCAAAAGTTTGGGGTCAGTAAGACTTTTTGAAAGAAATTAATACTTTTATTCAGCAAGGATGCATTAAATTGAACAAAAGTGACAGACAGTAGAGACATTTATAATGTTACAAAAGATTTTTAGGTTACACTTTATTTGGTAACACTTTATTTTACAGTGTCCTTGTTACATAAGTTGCATTTACTTACCATGTAATAACAGTAAATTATGCAAAATTACATGCAACTAACCCTCAACCAAACCCTAATCCTACCCTAACCCTATAGTAAGTGCATTTTGTTCATTAATATTACTCAGTACTTAAATATAATAATTCAACTGTAACAGTGAAACCTTAAAATAAAGTTAACAGTGTAATTATCCATTTAAGTACATTTAAGATATTAATTATTATATAGAGATATTATATAGATAAGATATAAATATGAATTAACTTTAAAATGAATTAATGTTCTTACTATAGGGTTAGGATTAGGTTTGGTTTAGGGTTAGTTGCGTTATGCATCATTTATAGTAATTTACTATAGAAACACGTAACGTGTAACAAGGACACTGTAAAATAAAGTTTAACCAATTTGTATCTCACATAAATGCTTTCTATTCATCAAAGATTCCTGGAAAATCAGTTTTAACAAAAATATGAAGCAGCACAACCGTATTCAAGATTGATAATAATCATAAATGTTTCTTGAGCAGCAAATCATATTAGAATGATTTCTGAAGGATCATATGACACTGAAGACTGGAGTAATGATGCTGAAAATTCAGCTTTGGTCACAGGAATAAATTATATTTGAAAACATATTAACGATTGAAATAATATTTTACAAAATGTTCTGTTTTACTGCGGCCTTAGTGAGCAGAAGAGACTTCTCTCAAAAACATAAAGAAATCTTACCGACCCCAAACTTTTGAACGGTAGTATAATGTATGAATTTGATTGTAATGTGTGACTGCCATGTCTAAAATCCTGTTTATTTTTAATATTCCTTCATGATATGTACCCTTGGGGTTCAAGAGGATACTGTTGGAAATCACATGTCGTTTATGATGTTTTTGCGGGCAGGTGTCCAACTGGTTCGGAAACAAACGAATCCGATATAAGAAGAACATCGGAAAATTCCAGGAAGAAGCCAACATGTACGCCGCCAGAACAGCCGTGACCGCTGCGAATGTGTCCGCACACGGCAGCCAGGCCAATTCCCCGTCCACTCCAAACTCAGCAGGTGAGATCATAAACTCTACACCGATTTCCATGATTCCTGATGAGACGCAGGACTATAAATATTTGATATGTTTTCACTTGAAACAAGACAAGTGCTGTACGGATCACAACATGTCCTGCTCCTGTCTCATTAGTTCACTTTGTGTAACTCGAAGGACTTGTCTAGCTAAAAACAAGCGCTTTGTGTTCCATTAAAGCCATGAGAACATGTGACTATAGACTAAAGGGAGAGTTAATTCTACACAAATGAAAATAAGACTGTGACAGTCTGTTCAAAATATCGTACTGAGGGGCATCAATCCTTCAGCTGATAAATTAAAGGTGCATTATGTAAAAATGTTTCAGTAAAATATCCAAAAACCACTAGGCTAGTGTTATATATTTTGTTCAGTTCAGTACTTACAATATCCCAAATGTTTCCAACTATTTGTAAATTGTGAGAAAATTTCTATTTTAACCAAGGAACCGGGACGTGTGAGGAAGTCGCCTGTCGATTGCGTCATATCTGCGTTACCCTCGGTTTCCGCTTTTATTTTGCAAAAACGCTTTACTCTCACTGCAGTGTGAACAAGTGTCATAGCAGCCGCCGAACGAACGCACAGAGTAATGTCATAACATCATTTTCAACACATTCAGATGTATCTATGGGTGATTTCACACTTGGTTCGATTGCCTGGACCGAACCCGAGTTCGATTGCTCCCCCCTCCCCTTGCCCCCGCTGGACTGTGTTCATATTATATTATTTGGTTCCGACCTGGGGTGCGTTTGCGTCATCAAAGCAGCAGCTGTTTACCCGGTTGCTTAGTAACGACAGCGAGCGTGAAGGCGGTATAGAAATGCATAGTGTTGCTCACCTCACTTTTATATTTTAGTTTTTTAACTGTTGGTTTTATTTCTAAAGCTGCAGTACGTAATGGCACTTGCGTCTATATGCCGCAAAATGTACTGCAAATGCTCTAAAAAACGCTGAAGACGAGCAGAAATTAGATTTACAGCTGTCTGCTTGCAGTATATCAGTCATGCTCGTCAGGAAAATGAGTGAAACACACACAAACACACATTTTTATCAAATCATACGTCATTAATAGCGGTTCACTTCCGCGATTTAGTATAATTGCGTTCACATCAGCAGCGAACCGTACCGGAGTTCACATGAACCGTACCCCAGACCACCCTTTTTAAGCGGACTCTGGTACGGTTCGCGGGTGCGCACCCGAGTTCGGAAGACCGCGTTCACATCATCCAAACGTAGCGAACTCTGACATCAATCGAACCCGGGTGCGCACCAAAACTGCTAGTGTGAAAGCACCCTAATATGATAGACAGAGCTACGTTACCTCATGACCGGAAAAGCGTAAATGACGGCGGCGACTGTGGCATAATAAAAGTCCAGCTGCTCGCGAGGCGTGTGTTGCGTTCATCTCATTAACAATCGCTCCAGCGACCTTGCTCAGCTCACACAACACTCGCTCCTGCTCTGCTTCATACTACAGTAACGTTAATAATCGCATCCATCAACATGTGTCCTATCCCAATTCCTTTCCACCGGCTGTGAGGTGAAGACCACATGTCCCAAGATTCTGCGCTCAAACTTGGCGTCATTAAACTATGCCTTTGTTTTGCATAGGCGACCTCTAGCGGACGGAAAAGTTACATATTGCATCTTTAATAAAAAAAATACACTACTGTTCAAAAGTTTGGGGTCGGTAAGATATTTTTTTTTTCTTTTCTCAAGGCTGCATTTATGTGATTAAAAATACAGTAATAAAAATATAATATTGTGAAATATTATTAGAATTTAAAATAGCTGTTTTCTATGTGAATACATAGTAAAATGTAATTTATTCCTGTGATCAAAGCTGAATTTATCATCATTATTCCAGTCTTCGGTGTCACATGATCCTTCAGAAATCATTCTAATATGCTGATTTGCTGCTCAAGAAACATTTAATATTTATTAAAAATTTTGACAATTTTGGGGCTTCATTTTTGTGGAAATCGTGAAAAAAATTTCAGGATTCTTTGATGAATAGAAAGTATGATTTTTTTTTTATTTCAAATAGAATATTTTGTGATATTATAAAAGTCTTTATTGTGACATTTGATCAATTTAATGTGCCACATTAAAGTATTAATTTCTGTCAAAAAAAAAAAAAATCTTACTGACCCCACAGTTGGTATTGTCCATTTCCAAAAACAAAAACAAAAAAAAAGTTACACATATGATGTGTTGTAAAAGTTTTTTTTGTTTGTTCTCAGTGCAAAGATCTGTTTCACACGAAAATATGTAGTCAGATGATAGAAATAAAATGAGATTCAAATGATGTCTCAGCATATATACTGTATTATAGAACAGACTTTACATACATAGCGAGTTCAAAATGGCATCTATAATAGGTCAATTGTTTTGGAACATGCTTTGCAATGAAAAATGAAAAATCAAACTCGCACAAATCTGAGCTATTATCTGTGGCGTCGAGCTTTCTCTTGCTGCTAGCTCAATCTCTCCTGCTTTGCAACAATTCTTTGTCTTCTTCACGGGCTGCTTTATGATCTTAAAGCTTATCTAAAATTAACTCTGCATTTCTGCTCTTTGGAATTTTTCAAACTCATCTTCTCTGGCTTATTCTGTCTCTCTCTGTCATGTTTGTGCACCTCTCAGGTTCTGCTGGCTCTTTTAGCATGTCAAACTCTGGCGATTTGTTTATGAGTGTTCAGTCTCTGAACGGGGACTCGTACCAGGGCTCTCAGGTGGGAGCCAATGTGCAGTCACAGGTATAGTGCCAATAAATCACTACAGGAACACACACACTGCAGCGCATGTCACGGGGTTGTACAGCAACATGATCATAGTTTCTAGTGCGTGTGTGTGTGTTTTTTGGTTATACTTTATTTTGATGGTCCCCTTTAGACATTCTGTTGACTATAAGCAGCGTTACAACTACATCTCAACTAACTCTGTAGTATTAGTAGACGGATAGGGGTAGGGTTAGTGTTAGTAGAATAAGGGGTTCAGGTTAGTAGAACAAGTCGACATGTATTTCCAAAGTTACTTAGTTGCTATCAGTTGAATGTCTGTTGGAGGACCATTAAAATAAAGTGTTAGCAGATATTAAGCAGACATTCTACTAATACTTTAATGAGAGTGAGTTGACATGTAGGTGCAAAGTTACTTATAGTCAACAGAATGTCTAAAGATGAACATCAATATAAAGTTACAGTTTTGAAGTAAAATTTTAATGTTGAAAAAGAAACCATGTGAACTGCCTCACTGTCTGCTGCCTACATAGGAAGTTGACTGATTTTGAAATACTTTACATAAGACAGCAACTCAAATAATGACTTCTGTTTGAACACCATTAAAGCTACACTGTGTAACTTTTTTAGTCTATTCTTAGCTAAAAACACTTAGTTCTTTCAAAAATATATGTGCTCATTAATTTATATTTACTTCTTTCAAGTAATAAAGTATTCTCGTAAGTTTATAATATGCCATTGAAAATACATAAGGTAATGGGATCTAACGGTGGTCGCCATGTTTCCCCTCCATCTTGAAAGTACATTAGCCAAAGAGGGACATACCCGTAAATTCAAGCTTCGCCTTTCGCGTTTTAACCGGTTTTAATATGGCACTGTACAAAATTCTCTGCCTCGCGCATGTGCGCGTCAACTTGTTCAGACTTGTCTGGTGCATGCGCAGAGAGTTTTCATTTCAGCAGCGTCCAGTAACAGAGTTATATGGAGTTTTCCTGCCTTGTTTATTCCTCAAAAGTCTGTTTTTCCTTGTGTGGTATTTCTGTGCGTTAATAACTCCGTAAGTAATAATAGTTATTTTCATTGTAGATGTGTTTCAGAGTGTGTCATCGCGTAATTCAGTTGATGTCACCTCAGAAGTATTTTTGTGTCAACATACAATAGCGTAATGCTCACCTATTTGAATAATCATTCAGTTATTTTGTTTTCAACAATGTTTATTCGTTTTTAGAAAATATTTGCTTGTAATGTATGTTGATGGAAATATGTATCAGGTCTGATCGGCATATTAACAATTGTTATACAGAGCGCACTGCAGTGCTAACGCGCCGCACACACTTTTGTAACCGGACACCGCTTGTTAGCAGCGGCAGCTCAGTTCCTTTTAATGCAGCTGCATTTAGCGCCTATATATGGTACAATAAGCTCTGGTTTATGGTTACATTATACAAATGTAACTTATAAGTATAGTTATACAGTTCAGTGTATGTATATTTACCATTCTTATTTGTTCTCTCACAGAAACCACATTTATGTACATATCCACGCAAACCTGTTTATGCCTTGCAATTGGATGACTGAATAAACATTACTATCATCAAAGTTCACACTGGATTAGCTGCAGTTCTTTCTAGCCGAATAATTAGGCCAGTTGAGTTCTAACCATCCCACTGCGCACAGAATATCCCACAGGCACCGTGTCGAATGTGGACGAGGTTGAACTAAAAGCATAGGACTGGAAGCCATGTTAATCTTGGACTAAATCAGCCACCGTAGGAGTTGAAACGAAATCGGAATTGAGAAGAACAGAAACTAAAATTCACTGGATGGTCATATACCTTTTCACCACTAGATGGGGGAAAATATCACACAGTGTAGCTTTAAGCATAAAAAATACAGGGTACACACAAATATTGTGTAAACTATTACATTTTAATCATTATATACTGTATATTCAACTTTTTTATCGATACTTTTCATGAAATAAACACTAGCGTTAAAAAGTTTGGGGTCAGTAAGATTTACATTTTACAGAAATTAATACTTTTATTCAGCAAGGATGCACTAAACTGATCAAAAGTGACAGTAAAGACATTTATAATGTCACAAAAGATTCTATTTAAAATAAATACTGTTCTTTTGAACTTTCTATTCATCAAAGAATTAAAAAAACGTTTTTTTCTGAAAGAGTTTTCAACATATAATAGGGGTGTAACGGTACACAAAACTGACGTTTCGGTACGTACATCGGTTTTGAAGTCACGGTTCGGTAAGGGTTCGGTACAGCAGTTTTACAAAATTGCTTTTTATTTATTTGTATTAAACAGTGGTTTACTGAAGGGGAAAAAAAGTGATATAAAGATATTGCTGTAAACTATATAGGGAGCCCTTACTTGCACATTAATATTAAAGGTTAACAACAAAGCCCAAACTATTAGCCTAAATTCAGTTGCTTTTTTTTTTAGGTATAATAATCAACACTCAGATAACAGTACGGTTCGGTACGAATATGTGTACTGTTACACCCCTAACATATAATAATCAGAAATCTTTCATAAGCAGCAAATCAGTATAATAGAATGATTTCTGAAGGATCATGTGACACTGAAGACTGGAGTAATTATTAATTTATTTAATTACATTTTTATTTACACAGTTGACACTTCCCTTACACCTAACCCTACCCTTAAAGGAACACGCCGACTTTTTGGGACTTTAGCTTATTCACCGTATCCCCCAGAGTTAGATAAGTCCATACATACCATTCTCATCTCCGTGCGTGCCATAACTCTCTGACACACCCACCGCTAGCCTAGCTTAGCACAAAGACTGGAGGTAAACGGCTCCAGCTAGCCTACTGCTCAATAAGTGACAAAATAACGCCAACATCGTGTACTAAGACTGACGGAAAATGAAAAGTTGCGATTTTCTAGGCCGAGATGTCTAGGAACTATACTCTCCTTCCTGCGTAATAATCAAGGAACTTTGTGCCGTCCCATGGGTGCAGCGGCACAATGATATTACACAGCGCCTGAAAATAAGCTAACTTGCGTCAACATAACCAACGTGACAGCCTGCTTGCACAGAGAGCGCTGGGGACTATTTTCAGGCCCTGTGTAATATCATTGCGCCACTGCATCCATGGTACGGCACAAAGTTCCTTAATTATTACGCAGGAATGAGAGTATAGTTCCTAGCCATATCGACCTAGAAAATCGCAACTTTTCATTTTCTGTCGGCCTTAGTACATAATGTAACTATACACATCACAACATGTAAATAGGAAAATGTTCGCGTTATTTTGTCACTTATTGGGCAGCAGGCTTGCTGGAGCCGTTTACCTCCAGTCTTTGTGCTAAGCTAGGCTAGCGGTGGGTGTGTCAGAGAGTTATGGCACGCACTGAGATGAGAATGGTATGTATGGACTTATCTAACTCTGGGGGATACGGTGAATAAGATAAAGTCCCAAAAAGTCGACGTGTTCCTTTCAACTTACCCATTACACCACAACTTTACCCGTGTCTCACCTCAATATCAGCAAAAGTGATTTGCAATACAATATGAACACAATAAGTACATTGTACTTATATTTCTATATATACTTACTATATATTTTATATATAAGTACATAGTAGTTAAGGCCACCTAATGTAAAGTGGTACCGCTATTTTAAATTGTAATATTATTTCACAGTTTTTACTGTTTTTGATCAAATAAATGCAGCCTTGGTGAAACCCCAAACTTTTGAACAGTAATGTGGGTATATTTTACATAACATTTCTAGGAGTTTCGTCCTCGATTTTGGATTCTTTTTGATGCAATGCATTCTGGGGTCACGTTCTACCACAATGCTACTGCAGAATTGAGATCTTATAGGGCAGGATATGGAATACGCATCTTAAAATGCTGTTGACTAGGTAGGCAGCTCACTAGGTTTCAGACTGGCTTTGTAATTTGTTTTATTGTTTGCATGTCATCTTGTGTTTGTACGTCTGTGTTTCATCGTGTTTTCTTTGTCTTTTATTGTTGTTTGCTTTCTTTGACCTTGCTTTCTTCTTTGTCGTGTCGCCTGACTTTGCTTTGTTCGCGTGCGTCGCTTCGTCCGACCTTGCGTTTGCGTTTTTGTGCGCTCTGACCTTGCCGTGTTGTTTTGCGTTTCAGGTGGATACCCTTCGCCATGTTATCAGCCAGACAGGAGGATACAGTGACGGCCTCGCAGCAAACCAGATGTACAGTCCGCAGGGCATCAATGTAAGGCGAGAAAAAAACACTTCTTTTTTTTCCCCCCTTCCTCTTGCTTTGCCCTCTACCAATTATTTCAAAGCCATAGGGCTCAGAATGCCACTTAGTGGGACTTGTCTGGGAATCGTGGTCACTTAGTTGATTGCCTGTGTGTTGTGAACGCCACGGGCGGCGCGCTGCCCAGCGAGACGTGGACACGAGACCGGCCCGGCGTCTGTCTGAGCCCATCACATCCAATCAGATCGGCCCCGGCACCTGCAGCCACGCGCCCCGCTGACGGGAACGGGGGCGAACAGGTGACACCGGCTGCAAATATATGAGTCCTCGCCGTGCCCCAAAGTCACCTGACCCTGATTATCCCCCGAAGGGCGGCAGAGAAAAACACTCTGCGGACAATCTCGCAGCCAAACGCTAAAAATAAAGCCACGCGCCCATGGTAAAACACTCGTAGGAGGACATCCTGTGTGTTTTTCGCTCGCGTTCGGGAAGCGGGGGAACGGGAGGGGCGCTGCTGGCAACTTGGCGCAACGAGAAAATTCACAGCGACAAGCCGTGTGGTAAAGGGGAAAATCAATACGACAGACACACGGGGAGCGGAGTGTGGACTTGGGACAGCAATCCAAGCACATTGCTCAGATCAGGTTCCTGCCGAGCTAATGGGCTTGACAGCGAGCCGAGTACGAGAGAGAGAGAGAGAGAGAGGAGGGGGAGGCCGGTCAGCATCTCCGTCCCGCTTCCTTTATGCCGCGCTTCGCTGGCCGTATGTTAATGAGATCATACGCGATCGGGGGCGAAAGCAAGGATGTATGCAAATCCTGCTTTTTCCTGGATCCGTGTGGAGATCTGCGGGATCAGAGACTTTGACTTTGATGAGCAGACACAGAGAACATCGCTCAATTCACATCAATAGCATTTGATACAGGACAGTCTTTTAATTGCAACCTGCACAATACAAAGCAGTATTATAAATTAAGCATAAAATGATTCAATTCTGGAAATATAATCAAATAGAATTTTGGGCTCAGTAAGATTTTATTTTTATTAAGCAAGGATGCATTAAATTGTTCAAAAATGACATGTTATTGTTTCAAAAGATTTCTATTTGTAATGAATGCTGTTTTTTGAACTTTATATATTCATCAAAAAATCCTGAAAAAAAATCATGTTTCACGGTTGCCACAAAAATATGAAGCAGCTCAACTGTTTTCAACACTGATAATAATCATAAAAGTTTATTGAGCAGCAAATCAGCATATTAGAATGATTTCTGAAGACTGGAGTAATGATGCTGAAAATCCAGCTTTGAATCACAGGAATAAATTACATTTTTAACATATATTCACATAGAAAGCACTTATTTTAAAGTAATAATATTTCACAATATTTTTATTTTTACTGTATTTTTGCCCAAATAAATGCAGCCTTGGTGAGCAGAAGAGACGTCTTTGAAAAACATTAAAAAATCTTACAGATCTCAAACTCTTAAATGATAGTTTATAATATTATATAATATAGAAAAAGACTTTTAATTTAATTCAATCCTTAAATTATTTACATTATTGGAAAACAATATTTTTAAGTCAAAATCTAAAATATTCTAACCATTAAATATTGAGTGTCAATTCAAACCAAGTGCAAATAACGTGCCGTGTTGGCAAGTGCTATTCGCACTAGCTCCGCCTAACAATGCCTGGTTGGGCCAAACAAGATTTTAAAAATTACAGGCATAGTTCAACTTCTTCAGTGGCGCAGTCAGTAAAGCGTAAGGCTTAAGGATCTTGGTTTTGACGTGATCGACCCGGGTTTGAATCCGCCTTTTGCAGAGCTCGCTCTTCTCTCTTTTCCGATCACATATCATTTCGAAAAGGCATTTACTTTCAATAAAAAATAAGAAAATGATCTAAAAATGGAAATAAAGTGCCTAACGGAATGTTTAATAATAATAAAAGCATTTATTGGGTAGGGTTAGGGGTCAGTGTAGGGAGGGCTTTTATTGTCCCATTAAGGCGGCATGCATTTAATAATTTTAATAAATATAATTTACGCTCTGTTATTATTACATCCTGATAATATACAACAAAACTGAGGTGCAAATAGTGTGTATGTATCTGTCAAAGTAAAGTATAAATTGCATGTAATTACTATTTACACATATTGCAAAGAACTGCTACTTTTATATCGTATATAGCGCTATATGCACTTAGTATAAAATAAGGGAGCAGCTATTTGCACCATGAAAATAGCATATTTTCTTAGCGATAATAGCTGTTTACACTATGTCATCCATATTAACCCTCAGAAATGAATTTGTCTGAAGGTGTTTGCGCCTGGAATATTATTTATAGTTTTGTAGCAAGTTATTGCATCAATGTAAAATGAGCGCATATATCAGCTAATTTTGAATGTGTTTCAGTCGAAATACGTTTTTTTTATAATGCGTGTACAGCTGCCCCCAAAAATATTGAGTGACATTTATAAATGTGTGAATGTCAATGCATTAGATAAGTTCACCACATGAACTATGAACGTTTTCCACTAGTATTTCACAACCACAGAGGCACATGTGTCTTTCTTTGCAATTAATGACACTTGCTTTGATATTTTACTATCTAATGCGATGACACTCATGCATGCATTTTTATTAAGTGTTTAAATACTTTGGGGCCACCGTACATTAAACTGAGTTTATTTAAACGCGTTACAGAAAGCATTAGTGGCACGCAAATGACAGAGATGACATTTGATATTGTGCATTCATCTGACTCCTGACATCAACAGCAGCATTTTAAGAATCTTCTTCTTTTCTTTCATTGAGTTTGATTGAACAGCCTTTTCAGTTGCCTTGAAATGCTCGTAGCGTTGCTGTCTGTGAGATTAGTGATGGCTTCTGCTGCATCTGTTTGTCTTCTGCATTTCTTTCTCTCAGTGTCCTTCCTGATTCCTGTTTTATTCTCAGAGTCTTGATTCTTTTCTCTCGTTGCCTCTCAGTATTTTAGTGTGTGTCAGTGTAAATGGCAGGCGTTACACACAGAGCTCTTACAGGCTGATTCGCTTTTCTGAGGAGCATTTCAGAGCGAAAGAAACCTGTGCTGTCAACAAAATGATTGACTAAATTGTAGTTGACAAAGGGTGTTTTTAGACTTTAACAAAGAAATATTTCAAACGATTGTTTTATGTTTTTAAGAACAATCTTATATTTACCAAGGCTGCATTTTTAAAAAATAAAAATACAGTAAAAACAGTAAAAATAATTGAAATATTTTTACAATTTAAAATAACTGTTTTCTATGTGAATAAATGTTAAACTGTAATTTATTTCTGTGATGAAACCTGCTTTTTCAGTATCATTACTCCAGTCTTCAGTGTCACATGATCCTTCAAAAATCATTGTAATATGATGATTTGCCGCTGAAGAAACATTTATGATTATTATCAATGTTGAAAAGAGTTGTGCTGATTCATATTTTTGTGATAATTTTTTTTCAGGATTCTTTGATGAATAGAAAGTTCCAAAGAACAGCATTTATTTGAAATATAAATCTTTTTTTGTAACAGTATGTCTTTACAGACGCTTTTGATCAGTTGAATGCATCCTTGCTGAATAAAAGTATAGTTTTTTTTTTTTTTTTAATCTTAATGACCCCAAACTTTTGATCGCAGTGTGTGTGTGTGTGTGTGTGTGTGTGTGTGTGTGTGTGTGTGTGTGTGTGTGTGTGTGTGTGTGTGTGTGTGTGCGCGTTTTTGTGTGTGTGCATGAGTGTGTGTGTGCGTGTGTATACACACATACCCATAATGTTAGACAATTTTGTCTGTTGCAGTTTATTTTTATTTGCAACTGAATCGTTTTTTCTGTCCATTTAAATGATATTCCACACAGAGTAAAATGAACTGACATGAATGGATTTGACAACAAAATATTGATTTACAATCAGGGCTTGACATGACGTTTTTTGCACACCGGCCACTGTGGTTAGTGGTTTTCCAAAGTTACTAGCCGCTCAGCATTTTCTATGGCCACAATTTTGACATCGATACCATGCGGAAAAACTGCCATATAGATATTTTTTATGGTATCTCATAATTTGGCAGCTGGTTTATTTCGCTGTCACTTTAAGAGCTGACAGATCCATTATACTGTTACACATGCGTTTTCTTTCTCAACTGTTTACGTTCACTTAAAACATAACTGACTGTTTATGAAGAGAATACTCACCAAGACCAGCATTTTGATATTATTTTGTGTGTATTTGACTGTTTTAGTGCAATAGCAGCGAAAAAGAACTCAATTTAGTATTGAGAGGCGGCTTTATGTGCCCACACTTTGGGTGGGAGAACAAAATCTTCGGGAATTAGTAAAATGATGGGTTTGTGTGTCAACTCGGTGTCTGAGAGATGAGAGAGAGAGAAAGCGCAGTTAGTATCGTGTGTCTATTCTGCGGAAAATGAGTATTATGCGTTTCATTATCAATATGTATCGAAAAATCTATATTTTTGTAAACACTACATTTGCATTTAGTTTATTATTTAAAGGGGGGGGGGGGACACTCAGTTTCAGTCAGTCTCATGTCAATCTTGAGTACCTATAGAGTAGCACTGCATCCTGCATATCTCCGAAAAGTCTTTATTTTTATTATAATTATAAAAGAAAGATGCGCTGTGTGTGTGTGTGTGTGTGTGTGTGTGTGTGTGTGTGTGTGTGTGTGTGTGTGTGTTTACGCGTGGTTTGTGAAGACATGATTTGTAGTAAGCGGACTGGTTTTGCGCGTCAGGTTAGTGTTTACATAGAAAGACATGGAATAGTAGCGCATTTGAATGAAGAACCGCGCTTATTTAGTTCAACATATTTCCCCATTCTTTGTGTATTGTTGTTTGGAGTGCTTTTACAAATACACAAACATACACATATAGTGGCCAGCTAAACAAATGTACACACACTATACATCGCATGCTCCATTGATCAATACGTGATCATGTTTGGGCTAACGTACTTGATGGGCATAGGCAAAAACAGACATTTGAAGCAGTCAAACCTGTGGTTCCAACGTTGGGACCTTTATCGTTGGGACCGCTCCATCCTTCAGTATTAGGCGATCTGAAAATCCGGCGTCGAACTGGGCCTTGTTTATAAAACAATCGGCACCGAAATGCAGGGAACAGACATAAATATTTGCGCAACTCAGTTGTTGATCCGGAAAAGCAAATTCCATCTGTACGAGCCAGCGCTCTGATGGGCGTAGCCTATTGCTTTCACGCTCTCTCTCTCTCTCGCGCGCGCTCTTCCGGTAGAATTGTCCGTACGGCCCATACAAGGAAATTCCGCCCTGTTGACGTCAAGCGGACCCATGATCGAAAAAAACTTTCCGAAACTTATGACTAACAGGAAGTACTAATTTTGGCAAAGAAATACTCCCATTAATCTTCCACCTTAGCTTATGAAACGGTGTCCATGTTTAGCATGGGAATCCAAGTCTTTAACAGTGCCAAAAGATCAGTATGCATGAAACAGCATTTCACCCCCCCTTTAAAAGACTACAACTGAAAAAATGTATATATTATGGATAAAATTCAACCCGCCAAAGTGGCTAGTGACAGCGTTACACGCCACAGTGGGCGGGTGTTAATGTCAAGCCCTGTTTATAAGCCATTTTTTTCTGCTATTGTGATGTAATCAGTGCAATGTGTGGTTGATGGCTCCCTCATGGTGTGTGTTGGTTGTTCTCTCCGTCAGGCGAACGGTGGCTGGCAGGACCCCACCACCCCCTCCTCGGTCACCTCCCCCACAGAAGGACCCGGAAGCGTTCACTCCGACACCTCCAACTGATCCTCCACACAGAACGGACTCTCTGCATCACGCCACACGCTCTTCTCTCCAGTGTGTAAATGACTTTCGAGAACACAACCGTGCATCATCAACCCTCATCTTCATGTTAACGTCTTCATGCTACCTCTCAAAACAGCCGCAGATCACACCAGATTCAAACCGAGACAATAGCAGGCTTAGACTAGACAGATAGCTCTACCCGTTTCAGAAAGAATTCAATGCCTTCGTCGTCGCAACAAACATCACGTTATGTTTGAAACACTTTGCAATTTTTACCATAGTGCCAAAGTACTTTTATACATCTCTTTAGTAACATTTACACAGCAGACTTTACGTGATAATAGATTTAGGATGCTTGAAAAAGCAGTTGATTGGGTTCACACTGCCACAACCAGATTTCTGTTCGTCTAATAATCTTAAATAATCACCAGAATATTCGGTCGTTTAGATTATGTTACTGTGCATAAGGGAAAATCGTCATTTCCCTGCTTTAATGAGAAATGCAGTTATCACAACGGCATTGTTATTTTGCATCTTAAATCAGATTCAGTTTGTCTGATATTGATGTACAGACACACAAATCCCTTTATATATCATCATCATCATCATCGTCGTTGAAGGATTTTCATCAGCGCACTTGAGAATGCAATAAACGGCAATCAGAAGAAGTGAACAAATCCCAAATGTGAAATGGCTTTCTTTTCCAGTTTCGCTCCACGTCAGCCTTCTCTTTGGGCGACTTTGATACCAAAAACCACAGACGTGTCCGTTCTTTACGTTGACATCACTTAACATTGTTCATGTTGTAAATTGTGTAATATCTGGGATGCGTTTCTCACGAATGTCCATGGTGCGTTATAGTCGAAACCAAAAATCCAGCTGGAATTCTGTCATGTTTCTTGAGAAGAAAAGGAAAAGCTAATGATGGCGCACAAATGCAGAAATCGTTTGGATATATTTTTGATGCCCTCCTGTTGTGAATAGCCGATTCTCGTTTCTTATGTCATATTGGGCTTGTTTCGGGGCAGCCATATATTTTATTTTCTCGCAAGCATAATGTGAATGCGCGCTAGCTTCTATATGTAGATGTGCACCTTTGCTCTTGTTTTGCTCTTTTTATAACAATCGCATCCACGTCTAAAAGGTCTTTACGGATGGATCTGAGCGTGTGTGTCGAGGGGCTACTGCTCCCGAAGAGATCCGGGCCACAATCACTGCGAGTAAAGTGTTGTGACTTGAGACCGTGTAGAGTTTTTGGACGGTCATAGTCCTGCATCGCTTTCTTTGGTTTCGCCGTCTCATCCCCGGAGCAGATCCCACTCTCGAAGCGTTTTCCCTCCGCTCACGACGTTTGTATCACTGCCTGCCCAGCAGCACCATATTCGGAAAAGCCTCATATAATGATGCTTTTAGTTTTTGCATATACAGCGGTTTGTAAAACATCAAATGTTTACTTTGTTGCATGTCTTTTGTTCTTTAAACTCCTGCAGTGTTTTTGAATGTTTCTTCTTTTTTATATCAAGCGCAGAGACATTCTCTTGTCAAGTTTTAACTTTTAAGATCTCTGCATATGTATAAAAGGAATAAAGTGGAACAGCAAACTATTGTCTTTTTGATTCCAACTCGTTTTTGTGAAGAAAAACTAACAAGGTGTAGGTTTTTTGGTCTCTTAATTTGTACTGGTAATGCATATTCCGAATAAATAGTTTCTTTTGTTGCCATTTGTTTCTCTCTGGTGTCTGATTTCAGTTGATTTATTAACACGGCCTGCTTTATTTTAAAATGTAAATGCTGTTAATATGTCCGATCACTGGGTGACTTTCAACTAAGAGAATTTCTGTATCACAACTCTCTTCTGTTGTTTAAATTGGAAATAATATATGAAATATCTACAATAATACTGACCATCTGGTCACTGACCGATCAAAGCTGGTTTCCGCCACAAAATACAAAAGGTAATTTGCTAAAAAAGGTAATACGAGATATAAAGTCAGAATTGTTTATATTACTTCATATACTATACTTTTTTTCTCGCAATTACAAGTTTCTATCTTGTAATTCTCACTTTATAACTCGCAATTGTGAGGAAAAAAATCTGATTGTGAGATAAAGAGTTGCTATAATAAATTGTTTTACTCCAAATCAAGCTCAAGTATTTGATATACTGCCGATTTTACAGGTTTTTGCTACTTACAAAGCATGTAGAGGTCTGTCATTTTAATCATATGTACTCTTCCACCGTGAGTGACGGAATCTATCCGTCCGGAAAATCACATTGTATGATATTTAAATAATTCAGTATTTGATCACCTACCAACCAGTAAGAATTCCGGCTCTCACAGACCTGTGAGTTTTTCTTTAAGAAGCCCTCCTGTTCTCCACTCATTACCTGTATTAACTGCTACTGTTTGAACTCGTTACCTGTATAAAAGACACCTGTCCACACACTCAATCAAACAGACTCCAACCTCTCCACAATGGCCAAGACCAGAGAGCTGGACATCAGGGATAAAATTGTAGACCTGCACAAGGCTGGGATGGGCTACAGGACAATAGGCAAGCAGCTCGGTGAGAAGGCCATTATTAGAAAATGGAAGTTCAAGTTGAAAATGGAAGTTCTTGCACCTCGTGGGGCATCAATGATCATTAGGAAGGTGAGGGATCAGCCCAGAACTACACGCCAGGACCTGGTCAATGACCTGAAGAGAGCTGGGACCACAGTCTCAAAGAAAACCATTAGTAACAAACTACGCCGTCATGGATTAAAATCCTGCAGCGCACGCAAGGTCCCCCTGCTCAAGCCAGCACATGTCCAGCCCCGTCTGAAGTTTGCCAATGACCATCTGGATGATCCAGAGGAGGAATGGGAGAAGGTCATGTGGTCTGATGAGACAAAAATAGAGCTTTTTGGTCTAAACTCCACTCGCCGTGTTTGGAGGAAGAAAAAGGACGAGTACAACCCCAAGAACACCATCCCAACCGTGAAGCATGGAGGTGGAAACATCATTCTTTGGGGATGCTTTTCTGCAAAGGGGACAGGACCACTGCACCGTATTGAGAGGAGGATGGATGGGGCCATGTATCGCGAGATCTTGGCCAACAACCTCCTTCCCTCAGTAAGAGCATTGAAGATGGGTCGTGGCTGGGTCTTCCAGCATGACAACGACCCGAAACACACAGCCAGGGCAACTAAGGAGTGGCTCTGTAAGAAGCATCTCAAGGTCCTGGAGTGGTCTAGCCAGTCTCCAGACCTGAACCCAATAGAAAATATTTGGAGGGAGCTGAAAGAACCTGAAGGATCTGGAGAAGGTCTGTATGGAGGAGTGGGCCAAAATGCCTGCTGCAGTGTGTGCAAACCTGGTCAAGAACTACAGGAAACATATGATCTCTGTAATTGCAAACAAAGGTTTCTGTACTAAATATTAAGTTCTGCTTTTCTGATGTATCAAATACTTATGTCATGCAATAAAATGCAAATTAATTACTTAATAATCATACAATGTGATTTTCTGGATTTTTGTTTTAGATTCTGTCTCTCACAGTTGAACCTATGATAAAAATGACAGACTTCTACATGCTTTGTAAGTGGGCAAACCTGCAAAATCGGCAGTGTATCAAATGCTTGTTCTCCCCACTGTATCCCTATTATTTTATTGCTAACACTTTACAACGAGGTCCCGTTAGTTCAGGCGTTAACTAACAATGAGCAGTTTGTTTGTTACAGTATTTATTCACCTCATTTATTCAATAAAAACACTGTTCATTCTAAGTCTATGTTAGCTCAGGCCCATTAATTAATATTAACAGATACAACTGTTGATTTCAGTAATGGGTTGGTAAGACTAATGATGTGCTTTAGAAGTATTTTTCATTGTTAGTTCATGTTAACTAATGTTAACAAATGAACCTTGTTGTAAAGTGTAACCATTTTCAGTTTCGTGACAATAGAAAAGAGAAATGGCATTTATCTCCTTCTCTCAGATGAATATGGATGATTTTGTGCTGATGAACACAGAATGAGCTTTATTTTTCTCAGGGGATGCAAACGTGATCAGTTGATTTTTAGTCTGTGGTCCGAGTTCAAGCAGATGATGACTGATAGAAATCACAATGTGTCAGACTTTGAGATGCCGCTGAGGAATATTGTTCATTTTGATCTGGCTTTCTGCATTTTTGTATGGGAACACACTGAAGATCGTGTTTAAACACCTGCAGAAAATGTATATTTATGGGTCATTCTCAGGAAACACTGTCATTTGTGTGATGTGTGTCAGCAACAGAATAATCAACTGAATATGAATGATTTTAACTCTCATTAGTGTCATTTTTTTTATTCTTTTTTCCTTTGAAATATCAGCCAATTTGCACACCCAATTCATCGCCATTGCACTTAAATTGGTTGCATATTATTAAAAACTACTTTTGCTTATATTTTGCTTTTATTAAAGTGAAAACATCATGCATTCAATATGTTGTAGTTTTGTCCTAAAATTATTTGTGCTTTTTCTGTGAAAGTGCAGAATTTGTTCATGCACATTCTGCTCTCACTCTTTGAAGAAATGGTTCTGAACCTTAACAGGGCTGTATATAATTTTCATGTATTAATCGCTTTCTATTGCCAATGTGTGAACAGCTTGTAATGACACTTAAAAAAATTAGACATTCCTGACTTTGTCTATGAAAGACTGATTTTTATGTGAAGGACTAGCATAAAGTCCTTATGTGACTGGCATAAAGTTGGTTTGACATTGGATGTTCGATATTCACAAATTTAGGGACACATTTTTGGCATATTTTATGTACAAATAAATATCACAAATCTAAAAGTTGTGCATCATACCTGACACCTAGATAAACCCTTTACAGATGGTTTTATGACTAAGCCATTCTCTTCAAATGCTATTGAACTTTAAATGATCGCATATTTTGTGTATGATCCCATACAGTAGTGAAAAACATCAATATTTCAACCCGTTCTCATTCCCAAGACTCCAAGATTGATTTGTCTGAAGAAAATCCCCAAAAGCGATCAGCGTCTCCATCCGCTGAAGATCATGCATACATTCAAATTTCAAAAATTGCTTACCGAAGAAACGTTACGTGAGATTTCATAGTGAAATTGCATTGGCTCTCGTATGTCTCGTGACCAATTGCGTCATTACGTCAGCTTTGATTGTAAAATGTCATTGGCTCTCGTGTGTCGTGTGACCGATTGCGTCATGCTAAGGAGTCGTGTGTATCATTTGAAGGAGTGAGTGCGTGTGTGTTTTCACGGAGCCGCGGGATCATCATTTTAGCGATTAAAACATTAAAGGGAAAGTTCACCCACAAATGAAAATTAGCCCATAATTTACTCACCCTCAAGTCATCCTAGGTGTATACATTCTTCTTTCAGACGAATAAAATCGGAGTTATATTACAATTGGATTCATAGTTGCTCTGTTTTTGAAGTCCATAAAAAGTGCATCAAATAACGTGCTCCACGCGGCTCGGGGGTGTTAATAAAGACCTTCTGAAGCAAATCGATGCATTTGTGTAAGAAAAATATACATATTTAAAACTTTATCAAGTAAACTTTCGACCGACCGCCTTCCCTGTTCAATTTATGGAAAAATTGTTGAAAGTTCCCCTGCCGATCGAAAGACTAACGCGGCCAGGTCCGCTCGTCATGACGTCACGTACGCATCTTGAGACACATTCACACATGATCACATTCAACATTCAACACTTTTCCATGGAATGCGGTCTGTCGAAAGTTTACTTGATAAAGTTATAAATATGAATATTTTTCTTACACAAACGCGTCGATTCGCTTCAGAAGGCCTAACTAACACCACAGAGCCGCGTGGAGCACGTTATTTGACGGGCAGATGCACTTTTTATGGACTTCAAAAACAGAGCAACTATGAATCATTGTTCTAATGCTTGGATTAGCCTGGACTTTTGAAATATAACTGAGAAGAAGTTAAAGAAGAATGTCATATACACCTAGGATGACTTGAGGGTGAGTAAATTATGGGCTAATTTTCATTTTTGGGTGAACTATCCCTTTAAGATCAACTCTGTTCTTTACATGAAGATATCGTATGACTTCAGAAGACTTGGAATGCAACATGAGTTAATACTTTTATACTGTTTGGATCAGTTTTTGCAAAAAATACCTGTGACTGTGCCTTTTACGTGTTTTATATTGTTGAGAAGTGGGTAGGTTTAGGGTAGGAAATATAAAAGTAGCCTATAAATATTCATAAAATAATTTCTGCTTTTACAAATGCAAAGAATTAAATGCGTCTTGATCTGACGCATTGGGCAAACAACTGAAATCAATGGAGCACCCTGCGCATCGATATAGTGACAACTAGGGGTGCCTTTAGAGTCTTCATTGTAACGCGGAAGCCACTCGACCATGCCTCAGATTTTGACACCTTGGGAGTGACAATGAGTTGAATATTTACAAATGATTTGACAGTTTATTTGAATAAATCTAAAAAATCTAAAAGGTGTGCATCATAACTGACACCTAGATGAATATCAAATGCTATTGAAGTTAGAAATGCGTATATGTAACGGATGCCAGCTAGTAGTTGCTGTGCGAGTAAACCTCACTCCTCTGATCTCAAGAGACGCTCCATGTTAGAGCGTCCGACTCTTGTGTCGGCGGACCCGGGTTCGAGTCCCGCTTCACTCTAAAAAAAAAAGGCTCGTAATCATAGGGGAACCTTTTTTAGTGCTATATAGCACCAATTTTGGTGCTTCAGTGGTTCTTCAGCGGTTCTTCAGAGGTGCTATATAGCACCTTAGTCAAAGAACCGGTGAAGAACCTCTGAAGAACCGCTGAAGAACCTCTGAAGAACCGCTGAAGAACCACTAAAGCACCAAAATTGGTGCTATATAGCACTAAAAAAGGTTCCCCAATGATTACGAGCCAAGAACCATTTTTGGTGCCATATAGAACCTTTTTTTTTTTAGAGTGTTGTAGCGGGGCGGTTCGAACAGGAGGGGTTACATATACCTATGTCGTAACTTTAGAGACGGTCCCTAAAGTTGCGACTATCGAACGTCAAACCAACTTTGGACTCGGGGGATTTTTCCCGGAAAATCAAAAGGATGTGATGTTTACACACGCTCCCGAGAGCCTCTCTTCCCTTCACACATGAAATGAATTCTTATGCAATGTTTAGGATAATGCTGAAAGAGCCATGCATTCTCTACCGTGATGCCAATGTATGCACGGGAAATTCTGAATAATTCAAATAGTCAGATCTATATAGTCTTAATTATATTTTGTATTATAATGAAACTATTCTAACAGTGTTGATTACCTCATTTGTCGACATGATGAATCGCAGAGCTGGTGTAAACATATCCACATCGCTACGATCAGATGATTTCTGAACTGTTTATTCTGTTATCGAGAGTAAAGAGCGCGTCACATATTTACAGATTCATATAACCATCGCACTTAGAAATGTGGATGGCTGTATTTCCAACTTCTTTTTACTTCCAAGCAAAGAATGAAAAAGAACTTCATCATATCAGGGCCTTGAATCACGATCAGCCTCTTTACATCTGAATTCTACATATCGCCCCTTTAAAGGGTTCTGTCAGGCACTTCATATAGAACATTTTAGGGATTCCCATTTTATAGATTTTGTTTTAATTAATTAATTTTGTTCTAATTAATTTTTTATTTTAATGATATTTTATGAATTAGACAGCCACAGCCTGTAAACATACTTTATCACTAGAAAAAAAATGTAATAACCCATAAAACATGAAAGTATTATGCAATAATTTAAGACATTTCTCCTTATATAGAACCTTGTTGGCATAAAAGGCTCTTTAAAAAGGAACCCTAAAGTTCCCTTTCGAGGGAACTCCCACTGCATCGGTAACGACGAATTTGGGGACACTCCCTAAGCAACAGCGCGTCTGAAGTATGAATGAAATCAGGCCAATCCTGATTGGTGTTGCGTCATGACGTAACTATGACGGCATACCCGGAAGATACATATAGGGCAGCCCAGGCATAGTAATGGCAGTTATCGCTCTTCAGCATAGCGCTCTTTGTGAAATCTGTCTGTCTATTTATTGTTGTTCGTTGTGTGAAAAAGAAAGTGTGTGAGATGGCGACTGAGAAGGCAAGGGACTTCAAGCAGTGTGTGCACCCGTGTCCCCGCTACATGTCGGGCTCGGACACACACTCGCTTTGTGTTCAGTGCCTGGGTGTGGAGCATGCTCAGGCGGCTCTCGAGGGAGCCGCCTGTGAACATTGTGAGCGGCTCACACTCAGGCTCTTGCGTTCTCGGCTGGCCGTGTTCGATGAGGCCGGCCAGCCTCGTGAGCCCTCTGGTTCTGGACCCGCTGTTGCCGAGGCAAAGCGGCGTCGCAGATCCTGGGGCTCACAGCGGGATCTGTCAGACAGGTTTGGGACTGCTGAGGCACCTTCCCAAACTTCGTCTGATGATTCCGAGATTCTCCCTCCCCGTGTGGAAGCCCGCGCTGCGGCTTCTTCCCCCGGGGTGGAGAATCCGATGTTCATTCTCTCTGGTTCCGAGGAACCAGATGAGGTGAACATCGAAGCGGGCGGTGAAGCACCAGATGAGTCGCCACTTCACCCACCCGCTCAAGAGGAACTGGTCGAGGTTTTGACCCGTGCGGTGGCCAAATTAAGATTAGATTGGCCACAGGAAAATGAGGAAATCCAGCCACCAAGCAGGCTGGATGACCGATTCCTTTCACGCCGGGCTCAAACACCTCGCCGGGGTTTGCCTTTTTTCCCGGATTTGCACAACGAGTTGTGCAAGTCTTGGAAAAAGCCGTATTCGGCACGCGTTTCCAATCCCCCGGTATTGGACTATTCTAATGTCCTGGGGGCGCGTGAAGCCGGATACGGGACGATGCCGCGGGTGGAAGATGCGCTCGCGGGCTATCTTTCTCCCGAATCGGCATCGTCGCTGAAAGCCCCGGTACTGCCCACCAAGCCCTGCAGGGACACCTCAGCCTTGGTGGGCAGAGCCTATATGGCGGCTGGGCGGGCTGGTAGTTCCTTGCATACACTTTACATCTTGCAAGCCTACCAGGCCGACATCCTGAAGGAGTTGGACGAGGGTGAGGGTCCCTCTCCGGGGGACATATTGGAGCTCCGGAAGACTGCGGATTTGTCTCTCCGCATCACCAAGGAGACGGCCCGCGCTGTGGGCCGCTCTATGGCATCCATGGTGACTGTGGAGAGACATCTATGGCTGAATTTATCGGGGATGAAGGAGAAGGATAAAACCTTCCTTCTGGATTCCCCGATCTCGCCTTCTGGTTTGTTCGGCGACGCTGTTAATATCGTCGTCGACAGATTTCAGGAGGCGAGGAAGCAGTCAGCAGCTTTCCGCCAATATCTCCCTCGTCGCTCCAAAGGGAAGGCTGCCTCCAGCGGGCAGCCTCAGCCGTCCACCAGTTCCTCGCACCGGCAGGTGCAAAAGCAGAGCGTCGCCTCTCGAGCCCCTCCTCCTGGAGCTTGGCAACAGAGGCGGCGCTCGCACCAGCAGGCTTCCGCACCTATGGGCGATTTGAGAAACGTCCTTCAGGCTAGGAAGGCTGCTGGGAAGAAGTCCTAGCTTCGGCTGGACTTCAAAGAGCGGTCCCCCCCACGCAGGAACAACCGAGGTTGTCCCCGCCGCGGCGTTCTCGGGAAATCGATGTGGTAATCCCGCCGTCACAGACGCTTCGGGCCACATCGGTTTCCCGCGGACGTTCACTGCTCCAGCCGCCTCCGGGAGGACTTGCGACTGGGCAGTTAACACATCCGTACACCGAAAATTGTCCCCAACTGCTCCCTGCCGGTTCGCCGCTTCAGGGGGTTGGGGACAAGGCTCGGTTGATACCCGAAGCCAGCCTCGAGAGGCTGGTTCCCTTAGTAGATTATCTCGGCGCGTGGAAACGCCTTCCGAGTATTTCTACGTGGGTCCTGCGTACTGTAGAAAAAGGTTACAGACTGCAGTTCAGTCACCCTCCACCAAAATTTTGTGGAGTGACATGGACTGTGGTGGAACCAGAGCGGGTTCGGGTTATGGAACAGGAAGTAACATCCTTGCTGGTAAAGGGGGCCATAGAGTATGTTCCCCCGCCAGAGAGGGAGTCCGGGTTCTACAGCCGGTACTTCATAGTTCCAAAGAAGGATGGAGGGTTGCGTCCTATTCTGGATCTGAGGTATTTGAACCGATCTCTGATGAGGTTCAGGTTCAAAATGCTCACCATCCCCACTATCGTGAGTCAGATCCAGTCCGAGGACTGGTTCGTCACGATAGATCTGAAGGACGCATACTTCCATATATCCATCCTTCCATGTCACAGGAAGCTCTTGAGGTTCGCTTTCGGGGGCGAGGCGTACCAATACCGAGTGCTTCCCTTTGGTCTAGCTCTTTCCCCACGCACATTCACAAAGTGCATGGATGCAGCTCTGGCTCCAATGAGACTCCAGGGCATCCGTGTACTGAATTATATCGACGATTGGCTCATTCTGGCCCAATCGTACGATATGGCGGTTCGGCATCGAGATGTCGTTCTAGCCCACATAAAGTGCTTGGGGCTGAGACTCAACACCAAGAAGAGTGTGTTGACGCCATCCCAGAGAACAACGTTCCTGGGAGTCGTGTGGGATTCGACTTCGATGCGGGCGCAATTAGCCCCCGCACGAGTCAAGACCACGCGGGCGATGGTCTCAGGATTAAGGCTAGGCCACAGCATCACTGTCAGGCACTTCCAGAGGGTGCTGGGTCACATGGCAGCAGCGTCCAACGTAATACCTTTTGGCCTGCTGCACATGAGACCTCTACAGTGGTGGCTGAAAACCAAGGGGTTTTCCCCCAGGGGGAACCCGTTCCGTATGATCAGGGTAACGCGCGTTTGCCTTCGTTCCCTAGCCATATGGAAAGAACCTTGGTTTCTGTCCCAGGGGCCAGTGTTGGGAGCGTCCTGTTGCCGGAAATCCGTTTCAACAGACGCCTCCCTCACTGGTTGGGGCGCGGTCATGGACGGCCGCTTTGCGAGGGGCCCTTGGGAGGGCCGTCATTCCTCCTGGCACATAAATTGCCTGGAGATGATGGCGGTCTACAAAGCTCTCAGGAGCTTTCTCCCGGACCTCGGCGGTCACCATGTCCTGGTACGGACAGACAATACGTCTGTCGTAGCGTACCTCAACCGGCAGGGGGGTCTCAGATCGCGCCCTCTATGCAGACTGGCGCATCAGATCCTCCTGTGGGCCCAAGGGAAACTGTTGTCCATCAGGGCAATGTATGTCCCGGGGGTCCAAAATCAGGGAGCAGACATCCTGTCGAGGCAGGGGCTGAGGCCCGGGGAATGGCGACTCCACCCGGAGGTGGTGGAGGCCATGTGCGAGAGGTTTGGCCCAGTGGAAGTGGATTTATTTGCGTCTCGAGAGACGACCCACTTCCCACTGTGGTTTTCTCTCACGCATCCGGCCCCTCTGGGGCTGGATGCCATGGTGCAGACATGGCCGAGGCTACGTCTGTATGCATTTCCCCCGATCGCTCTGCTCCCGGGAGTCCTGGAGCGGGTCCGTCGACAAGGCGCCAACCTGCTTCTGGTGGCGCCACGTTGGCCGACTCGGGTTTGGTTCTCGGACATCATATCTCTGCTGGCAGGTCAACCCTGGGAGATTCCTCTGAGGAGGGATCTCCTGTCTCAGGCAGGGGGCACGATATTTCACCCCCGGCCCGAGTTATGGAACCTTTGGGTCTGGCCCCTGAGGGGGCCAGATACCTAGAGGCTGGCCTGCCGGCCGATGTGATCGAGACCTTACTCAGTTCCAGGGCTCCATCTACAAGGAGACTGTACAGCCTCAAGTGGAATGTGTTTTCCACTTGGTGTAGAGAGCGTGAGGTGGACCCAGTTAACTGCCCAGTGGCTTCAGTGCTGGAGTTCCTCCAAGATCGTTTCTCTGCAGGGCTTACCCCGTCCACACTCAAGGTGTACGTGGCTGCCATTGGGGCTTTCCACACACCGTTGGGTGATGGGCCTTTGGGTAGGCACCAGTTGGTAGTACGGTTCCTCCGTGGGGCTCGGAGGATGAGGCCTGCGGCTCGGTCCAGAGTCCCAACCTGGGACCTGGCAGTGGTTCTCGAGGGATTGGCTGAGGCCCCCTTCGAGCCACTAGAGTCAGCAGACCCAAAGAGCTTGACCCTTAAGATGGCCTTTCTCTTAGCCATCACTTCTCTGAGGAGGGTGGGGGACCTTCAGGCCTTGGCGCTTACGCCGACTTGCCTGGAGTTTGCCCCTGGCGAAGTGAAGGCCATCTTACACCCTAGGGCCGGTTATGTGCCCAAGGTGCCATCAAACGTGGTCAGGCCTTTGGTTCTTCAGGCATTTCATCCTCCGCCTCACGTGACGGCGGAAGAAGGGAGGCTTCACCTGCTCTGCCCGGTCAGAGCCCTTAAATTATATGTGGAGAAGTCTGCGCAGTGGAGGAAGTCTGAGCAGCTATTAGTGTGTTTTGGTTCATCTAAGAAGGGGCTGCCTGCGTCAACCCAGACTATTAGTAACTGGATTGTCCAGGCAATAGCCACGGCCTATCAGGTGCGCAACCTGCCTTCACCTATGGCCGTGAGGGCACATTCCACCAGGGGCATGGCCTCTTCGGTGGCCCTCCTTTCTGGGGTCCCCTTGCAGGACATTTGCGAGGCGGCCGGATGGGCTACTCCACACACCTTTATTAGGTTTTATAGTCTGCACCTCCCTGCGACGCCCGGTGCTAGGGTACTCCAGTCCTAGTTGTGCCCGGTTTCCGGCTTCACACTAGGACTGGTACTACCGTCGGTGTGGCCTAGTGGGTACTCGTTCCCCAAATTCGTCGTTACCGATGCAGTGGGAGTTCCCTCGAAAGGGAACGGCTCGGGTTATGTATATAACCCTTGTTCCCTGAGAAAGGGAACGAGCACTGCATCTCGTCGCCACACCTCGGCAGGCCTGGAGCGCATGCTTCATCGCGATAACTGCCATTACTATGCCTGGGCTGCCCTATATGTATCTTCCGGGTATGCCGTCATAGTTACGTCATGACGCAACACCAATCAGGATTGGCCTGATTTCATTCATACTTCAGACGCGCTGTTGCTTAGGGAGTGTCCCCAAATTCGTCGTTACCGATGCAGTGCTCGTTCCCTTTCTCAGGGAACAAGGGTTATATACATAACCCGAGCCGTTCTCTATAGAACCCCACTGAACCTTCTTCTAAGAGTAAGCACATATGCTGACCACTCATCTGAATACTTTAGGTCATGTCCTACAGTCTGGTACTGTAAAAGAAAAAACATAAATAATCCTGTTAATTTTCCAGGCACAAATAGCAGCGTTTTCTGAGAATGGCCCTATAGCGGGGTAACCTCACTCCAGACTCCCTCTCTCTCACGTTAAATGCGCTCTGATTTTTACAGCTCGTTCAGTCTATTCTTCCCAGGCTGCACTTCATAAATACACGAGTTCTCTGTGGAGAGCGTCTCACTCTATCTGCTGTTTCAGGAGCGTCTCTCTGAAAGGTCAGCAGCCGAGGGACTGAGGTCTGGAAAACAAATTAAGGGAGGAAGATGAATGCAAAGCAAAGCGCTGTGCGTTTATTGATGGCCACCATTTAGAGGATCTCTGTAGTCCATTTTTCACTTGCCATGAGCGGGACCTTGTTCTGAAATTGAATTCAGAGCAGGAACCTTTGAGTGAAGTCAAAATGCTGGACTGAGCTTCACAAAGACCAGCGTTAAGAGAACATCACAAATCACAGAAGAAAACACTGAAGAAAAAATGGGGGGGAACCTAATACAGTAAATACATCTTATAATCAGTTCTCATATATATATATATATATATATATATATATATATATATATATATATATATATATATATATATATATATATATATATGAACAATTCATTAAAATATATAAAATGTATTAATCACATCCAAAATAAAAGTTTGTGTTTACATAATATATGTGTGTGTACTGTGTATAATTATTGTGTATACATAAACACACACACATGCATGTATATATTTATTTTATATTTATACACTGAACAAAATTATAAACGCAACACTTTTGTTTTTGTGTCCCCATTTTTCATGAGCTGGGGCCCGTTTCAGAAAGGAGGTTAAGTGAAAACTATGAATAGGTTAACCCTGAAATAAGGGAAACTCTGGGTTTTCTGTTTCAGAATGGGAGCAGTGTTGCCACAGTTACTTTGAAAAAGTAACTTAGTTACTTTACAGATTACTTGATTTTAAAAGTAACTAAGTTACTTTACAGATTACTTGATTTTAAAAGTAACTAAGTTAGATTACAAGTTACTTTATTAGTTACATTCATCAGTTGCCGACAACACCTCTGCAGCCTCAACATAAAAATGACAACCGTTTTTGCCAACACTTTATTGGAAGTGCATTTTTAATAGTAACGTCAACAATGTATCTCCTGAAATTGTATCTCCAAAAAAAATATTTTGACTAATTTTATAAAATCTAAACATGTTAATGAAAAGGTACAAATTACTTTGTGTTCTTATTAAATACATTTATGAAAAACAATTTATATTTAATTTTTTTAATTTATATTTATATATGAATGTAAATAATTATATGGGCCTACACAAATAATATAAAATTACAAGATTTATAGTTTATTGTAAACCTGATGTGCAGCTCTGTAAAGGGACAACAATTATATGATCGATACGTGAGAACAATATATTTTTTAATAATCTTTAAGTGCACAAAACTATGAAAATATATGAAACGCTTCAAAACAGAGCGGCAACAAAGCGCTTATGCGCATCCCGGGTGCAGAATGATGCGCTTAAAGCAACATGGAATCAGAGGGCGCAGTGCAGCGCGAGTGCACATTGAAAAGTCCACGGCATAAAGAGAAGATGAGTGTTGAGCCCACAAATCCTAGTCTACTATGTAGCCTATATCGGTCCAAACATTCACTGATTATTTGTTTCTTCACAGTTTTAAATTCCGGTCATTGTGCGTGTGATGCTAATTAATAGTCCTTGTGTTGTCACCTGGGTAGCTCGAGCACAACATCTTTCAGAAACCGCTAGATAAACTCCAGCAAGATAAATTATTTTATCAACATGTCAAGTATTATAACGGGAATATATCATATGGAGTGAGCTTTACCGTGCTGCTGCTGCTGACTGTAACCGAACGCGACGCGCAGTTTTGCTGAACAGAGAATGACAGAGCAGCGGAGGAAAGACATTCAGCTATGGAATGGCTTTAGATGACTTTGTAAGCTGCTAGCAAATAATAATATGCGAATAATGATTGCTGAAGGATAATGTGACAATATATATTTCTGATGATTATTTAATTATCATCACGACATGCCTAATCTGAGCAAGTGACTGCCTGTCTTGAGTTTTGTCGACAGACGGAGCGGCCGCCTCGTAATTCTCCTCTATGCAGGAAAACCCCTGCTGAGACTCAACAAGAAAGCAAAAATATATATTTTTAGTAAGGAAAATGACAAAAATAGTAACGCACAGTGACTTGGATAAGTTACTTTAATCTGATTACTGGTTTGGAAATAGTAACGCGTTAGATTACTCGTTACTGGAAAAAAGTAGTCAGATTAGAGTAACGCGTTACTAAGTAACGCGTTACTGGCATCACTGAATGGGAGGTATGTCAAACCCGAGAAAGCAGGGTAAGCCAAGCCCGATTCTGAAAGAGAGGTAACTTATACTCAGAGTCAGTTACCAGGATTACTTACTCTGTGAACCTAACCTGGTCAGAAGCAGGTTTTCTTTGGTAAACCCAGAGTTTCTTTCGTTCTCCTTCCTCCTTTTTAAAGCACCAGCAGTGTTTAAATACTTTATTCATTCATTGAAACGCCACAAATGCTTTTCTTACTGAGTATTTTGGTCGTATTTCAAGTATAAATATAAAAAAAATTATAAATTTAAAGTAAGCAAAGTTTACTTAAAACAAATTAAATTATCTGCCACTTGACAAAAATACAAAGTAAGAAAAGCATTCTTTGCAGGAACATTCATTGCTCATATTTTCATCATGAAGACACTGTCAAAGTGACAAAAATGGCATGTCCTTTCATACAGGATCCTGACGTTCACTTGATAATCCTCTAGAAGTAACCTAATAATTAGAATTTCCTTTAGGATTTCCAGTGGTTGGACGCATTTATGACACTCATATACCCATCATCACACTTTCTGAAAACGGATTATTGTATGGAATGGAAGGATGCTGCCAGATGGCAGTACGAGATATATGGCATAACCACCACCACAGCTGTTAAATACATTTATTTACATTTTTTATAGTCATCTTTATTTCCTACAAATACTTTATTCTTTTTCCTGTTGGGTGTTAATATTCTTCCTCCATCTCCTCTTCATCTGTCAGTGGTGCTGGTGTTTGGCTGGCCTGAGTAGAAGTCAAATGTTAATGTCATTACCCTGATTAATAAATGTAACCGGTGGGATCAGAGAACATTTCATTATGTGAAAAGAGCATAGAGCCTTTTCACATTTCTGGGTTTCCGAAGCTGAAGTCGTCATAGTTGGGTTAACTCTTATAGCGGTGAATGAGAGAATACATTAAATATATATTTTTGTGTCTCCATTTGTTCAAATAGCAAAAGAAAAACTCCACAATAGTGATTTCACAACTTTCAGAAAGATGGAAAAATTAAAGTGAGATTGATAACTGCAGTGAAAAGAGAGAAAGATGTTAATTTTAGCTATCACTCCCATAGACGCTGTATTAGAAACACTCTCACAGCAGCGGTAACTTGATTTTTGTAATTTGATGCAAAAGTAATATAATACAAAGTATTAGTGTTATACATACATAAAAAAAAATAATACAAAAAACGTTGCAGGATTTACGATATTGATGACCATTAAAACACGTAAAGTCATTAAACCTACACCCATAAACATTTTATGCTTAAAGCTTTTCCTGATTGAATTATGTTTTTTTTTTTTTTTTTTTTTTTTAGCTGCTGCCACATTCTTTGTTTGCCTTTTGGATACCATGAAAATTAAACTTAATTAAAATAATTAAGAATTAAACTTGTGTATTGACCCAGAAGTATGCAAACGTCTTTTTGTTGGGTGCTGTTGCCATGGTGAATCGTAATTTCGGAGCTCCATTGATCGTGGCTTTTCATAGTTGGAGTGCATGAGCTTAACTCAGAGTCAGTCTACTCAGAGTTGATTGAACTACCTCAATTCAGCTGTTCTGAAACCCAAAACTCAGAGTTTCCCATCTCAGAGTAAGTCAACTCAGAGTTCAGGTTTAAACTCAGAGTTGGTTGAACCTACTTTCTGAAACAGGCCCCTGAACTCAAAGATATAAGACTTTCTCTATGTACACAAAAGGCCTATTTCTCTAAAATATTGTTCACAAATCTGTCTAAATCTGTGTTAGTGAGCATTTCTCCTTTGCCAAGATAATCCATCCACCTCACAGGTGTGGCATACCAAGTTGGGGGAAGCCCAAATACCAAGAAAACCAGTCAGTATCTGGTGCGACCACCATTTTCCTCACGCAGTGCAACGCATCTCCTTCGCATAGAGTTGATCAGGTTGTTGATTGTGGCCTGTGAAATGTTGGTCAACTCCTCTTCAATGGCTGTGCGAAGTTGCTGGATATTGGCAGGAACTGGAACTGGAACACACTGTCGTATACGCCGATCCAGAGCATCCCAAACATGCTCAATGGGTAACATGTCCGCTGAGTATGCTGGCCATGCAGCATGTACAGATGCTGGAATTGTGTACAGGAAATATATATACAGTATATACATGCAAATATTTCTTAAATATACATGAATGATTGTGTATTTATATACATAAACACACAGTACACACATACACTCATCTAAAGGATTATTAGGAACACCTGTTCAATTTCTCATTAATGCAATTATCTAATCAACCAATCACATGGCAGTTGCTTCAATGCATTCAGGGGTGTGGTCCTGGTCAAGACAATCTCCTGAACTCCAAACTGAATGTCAGAATGGGAAAGAAAGGTGATTTAAGCAATTTTAAGCGTGGCATGGTTGTTGGTGCCAGACGGGCTGGTCTGAGTATTTCACAATCTGCTCAGTTACTGGGATTTTCACGCACAACCATTTCTAGGGTTTACAAAGAATGGTGTAAAAAAGGGAAAAACATCCAGAATGCGGCAGTCCTGTGGGCGAAAATGCCTTGTTGATGCTAGAGGTCAGAGGAGAATTGGCCGACTGATTCAAGCTGATAGAAGAGCAACTTTGACTGAAATAACCACTCGTTACAACTGAGGTATGCAGCAAAGCATTTATGAAGCTACAACACGCACAACCTTGAGGCGGATGGGCTACAACAGCAGAAGACCCCACCGGTACCACTCATCTCCACTACAAATAGGAAAAAGAGGCTACAATTTGCCCAAGCTCACCAAAATTGGACAGTTGAAGACTGTAAAAATGTTGCCTGGTCTGATGAGTCTCGATTTCTGTTCAGACATTCCGATGGTAGAGTCAGAATTTGGCGTAAACAGAATGAGAACATGGATCTATCATGCCTTGTTACCACTGTGCAGGCTGGTGGTGGTGGTGTAATGGTGTGGGGGATGTTTTCTTGGCACACTTTAGGCCCCTTAGTGCCAATTGGGCATCGTTTAAATGCCACGGCCTACCTGAGCATTGTTTCTGACCATGTCCATCCCTTTATGACCACCATGTACCCATCCTCTGATGGCTACTTCCAGCAGGATAATGCACCATGTCACAAAGCTCGAATCATTTCAAATTGGTTTCTTGAACATGACAATGAGTTCACTGTACTAAAATGGCCCCCACAGTCACCAGATCTCAACCCAATAGAGCATCTTTGGGATGTGTTGGAACGGGAGCTTCGTGCCCTGGATGTGCATCCCACAAATCTCCATCAACTGCAAGATGCTCTCCTATCAATATGGGCCAACATTTCTAAAGAATGCTTTCAGCACCTTGTTGAATCAATGCCACGTAGAATTAAGGCAGTTCTGAAGGCGAAAGGGAAACACAGTATTAGTATGGTGTTCCTAATAATCCTTTAGGTGAGTGTATATTATGTTAACAAACTTTTATTTTGGATTAATCCTAATTTGAGTTGGGATTTTTGCCTACAGCATTTCATTTTTGCTCAGGTCTATGTTTATTTTTTAAAGTCACTCACATATATATTGTAAGTAATGAACTATTAATACTTGATTTAAAATACATTTAGATCCACATCATTGGTTATTCCTTTTTTCTTCTTAAAAACTGTGTAGTGGTGGAAATGACGGGTTATGGTGGAAAGATTGTTTCTGTTCATTTTTACTTAAATTGCCAGTCCAAAATATTTTCAACCATGTGTTTTATTATTTTACATATATAAATTGAACAGTATACCTAATAGTTTTAAAAATAAGGATTACAAATTATATGCAAATTATATGAACCTGTTCAAAACATTAATTTCATTCAAAAATGTGTGTGTGTGTGTGTGTGTGTGTGTGTGTGTGTGTGTGTGTGTGTGTGTGTGTGTGTGTGTGTGTGTGTGTGTGTGTGTGTGTGTGTGTGTGTGAGATAGAGAGACTGAATGTAGTGTCATAGTGTCTGTGTGCATGAAACATAAAAATGCATGGAATGCCCCAGCTTATCAATCACGCATTAGACATTAAAATGCTACCATCATGAACAGTTAAAAACACAGGTAACTTTATCGCGATATCTTTCCCTGTATTTTTCTAATTTCTGTTATTTAACTGGATCAGCTTTTATTCTGTCCCTGTATTCCTGTGACTTCTTGGCCACCAACTTTGGCTTCTTAAATATAAATAGTATGAATGGTGATATATAAAGTTCTCAGTCCAAAAGGGCAAATATTTCATGAGAAAGCACAAATTTTTCATGAGAAAACGGCATATAGCTATATCATGTCCAAAGCTACACCTGTAATTTCTCAGAGGTGGAAATGACATTTTAGCAATTTTATGCAATATTAGCACACCCTCATGTCATGCTTAGCTACTTTTGGACTTAGCATGTTGTTTACTCATAATAAACATAAATACATTATTTTCATATTTGTTGTAGGCCTACATAATTCAACCGAACAACAGCCAAGGTGGAAATGACGCTGAATAAAAATACTCTGTATAAAAGCTTGAGTTACCTTGTTTATTTTCTTGTACTGAAGAGCACATGTGCCTGAAAACTAATACATCCTTTCACTAACATTTCCATGGTTACCAAGTAAATAAAATATTTAAGGTGGATGTATTAAGGTGGATTTTGTTGAGGGAGGTGGAAATGACGGAAAACCTGGGGACAGACTTATTTTATTGCAAAAAATTGTGATATAGATATGGAATTGATGGTGTGATATTATTTTATTTGTCCTTAAGACAAACATGTTTAAAATATTTTTAAATCGATCCTTTAATATTAATTTTTAACATTCAGAAAGAGGGCCAGTCTGGGTTGGGGACAAGCATAAAACTGCAAAATCTGCTAATAAACAGCCTTGCAAAAGCATTTTTAAAAGAAAACAGGGGCAAGATTTGGTGGTTACTATAGGATGTTGGAGCATGAACTTCATAATGACAATGTATTTGTGCATTTGTTTGTTTATTTATTTACAAAAAAAGTCCAAGGACACAAAAGTGCCTTTAGTTGGAGAGTATTTTACAGTTAAAGGGTTAGTTCACCCAAAAATAAAAATTATGTCATTAATTACTTACCCTCATGTCGTTCGACACCCATACGACCGTTCATCTTCGTAACACAAATGAAGATATTTTAGTTGAAATCTGATGGCTCTGAAAGACCTCTATTGGCACAATGCACTTTACACTCTCAAGACCCTTAAAAGGTACTAAAGACGTTGTTACAAAGTCCATCTCACTACAGTGGTTCTACAATAACTTTATAAAGCGACGAGAATAGTTTTTGTGCGCAAAAAAACCCTAAATAACGACTTATATCATGATGACCGATTTCAAAACAAGGCATCATGAAGCTTCGAAGCGTTATGAATCAGTGAGTCGATTCAGCGGTTTGAATCGCCAAAGTCACGTAATTTCAGCAGTTTGGCGGTTTGACACGCGATCCGAATCATGATTCGACTCGCTGATTCATAACGCTTTGAAGCTTCATGTTGCATTATTTTGAAATCGGTCATCACTATATAAGTCGTTATTTAGGTTTTTTTTGCGCACAAAAACTATTCTCGTCGCTTTATAAAGTTATTTTAGAACCACTGTAGTGAGATGGACTTTGTAACAACGTCTTTAGTACCTTTTATGGGTCTTGAGAGTGTAAAGTGCATTGTGCCAATGGAGGCCTTTCTGAGCGATCGGATTTCAACTAAAATATCTTCCTTTGTGTTCCGAAGATTAACAGAGGTCTTACGGGTGTCCAACGACATGAGGGTAAGTACAGAATTTTCATTTTTGGGTAAACTAACCCTTTAAGGCTACATGTAGTAATGTGTAGGCCTAACTATGTCACCTTAAAATAAAGTGTCGAAATGGCATCCTTCCATAAATCCGTCTGCTGAAAAATGGAGCAACGTTTCTTTAAACAGAATGAGGCATTTGTGCAACAGAAGGCTCAGCGCGTGTTTCCGCGTTCTGCATAATGCACGTATGATGTACCATATCAATGGCAGTATAATGCACACACATCCGCCCCTGTGTGTGTGTGTGTGTGTGTGTGTGTGTGTGTGTGTGTGTGTGTGTGTGTGTGTGTGTGTGTGTGTGTGTGTGTGTGTGTGTGTGTGCAGGGCCGTACCCACCATTGAGGTCCCCGAGGTCCGGACCTCGGTAATTCTCCGAGGTGTACATAATAGAAGTTGCAAAATAATAGCCTATTAAGGCGGCGTGTACAAACAGGTGTTCTCGCCTCGCCCGGCGTATGTTTTCAATTGTTTCCAATGGATGCGCCGCACTTTTCAATAGCGCCAACAGCTGGCAGGTTTTGTCAATTTTTGGCACCAACCGGCGCTTCGAACAACGACTGAAGGCCTGTTCACACCGGGGCGATTTTCGCACGCGTTTATCGCCGACGTTTAACGCCTCGGGACTAAACAATGGGCGCCAATGTGAGTGTTCACACCGACGCGCAAAACGCCAGGCGTAAAAGCGTCATTTTTAAAAAAACGCCTCGGGTTCGTTTTTTTATTTTGACGCGGCGCGTAAAAAACTGTCCGACCAATGAGATCGGCGTTTTTGTTCACGTGCCTGGAGCTGCTGAAGTGACAGTAAAACACGACTTGGTGGCGCTCAAGCACAAAACGGTCTTGCCGAGCACACATTGATACGACGAAGAAGAAGTAAATAGACAAAGAAGAAGATGAACTGCTAATGCTGCTTGGCAGTTAGCAAAAAGTGTGTGAATGGTTTTGTCCATATACATAATATGTCTATGGTTTTGGCAAGCACGTAAATACTGTCTCTCTTCTCCTTCTGTGTGACAAGCGAGTGTCAGAGGCTTAAAGTGCCGCAGCACCATCTTGTGTACCGGGAGCGCATCTACTGAATGTGCACGTTCACTCGGCGCAGCGCCAGTGAAAATCGCTTGGGTGTGAACACTCAAGACGCGCCGAAAAACGGCACGAAAAACGCTGGCGATAAGCGCGCGCGATATTCGTCCCAGTGTGTACAGGCCTTGATGTTTGACATCACAACACCGCGAGAGCGCTCTCGCGGTAGTGTGATATCACACATGGAAAAATCTGCCCATGAGATGACCAATCAAAGCAGTCGGAGTTACACGTCACAGAAGCTGCAGAGCGCGAAGCTTCAGACAGTTAGACGATGTGCGAGATAATGTAAGTAAACAAAACATGGAATATTATACAGCTATTTAATGATAGAAATGTTAAACGACTGACTTAATAATCAGGGATGCAAACTAATAACGTTTTCTTTACCTGGTTTTCTTGGAAGCCTTCAGTAAATTTACATTTACAACTTTGTTTTTACCGATACAGACGAAAATGAAAAGACTGCTTCAAACAAAGCTCAGCTTTGAAAAGAGAAAAGATACAGGGCAAGAGAAGGAGACTGGGGAAAAAAGAAAGAGAGAAGATGATGGCGATGAGACAGAAAGATCAGGTAGCCCACTGTGCTCAGAATAGAAAAAGCATTAGCCTACAATATATTCCTAATTGCTACACATAATGTGATTCTTGTCTGTGAAATCCAGGCTAAAGTCTCAATCTAATATTGAGATTAGGAGCATCAAATTTTGATTTCACTCATTGGTTATATTTTCACATTGATTTCTATCTTTGACATGATCTTACTCATTCAACATTAAATATATCAAGGTTATATGTTCAAATAATGTTCTTTACATAATGTAAATCACAAAAATTAACTTTAGCTAGGTTTTCAAAGACGGAGTCACACATATGTCATCTTTGGCTCAATTTCACAAAAAAACAAACACCTAATAATTATATTAGTAGTATTGTTGCATTTATTATTACATATTTTTTGCTATGTTATTGTGTTTTGTCAATAATAAACATAAACACCTCTTCTGATTTTCTCATTTGGAGTCAAATTTTTGTGCAACATTTAACCAGATTCTCATTTATAAAAATCTGTTGTCTTAAAATAATTTATACTGCACACTGACATGGTTTTAAAGCTACAGTTAGCTGATTCTTTGATTTTCTTATGTCTTAAAATGCATATGTAAAGGAGGGAAATGTTTTTTTTTTCAAACCCTCCAAAATTCATATTTGGACCTCGGTATTTAGAACATCCTGGGTACGGCACTGTGTGTGTGTGTGTGTGTGTGTGTGTGTGTGCGATCATCATCTGTGAGCCGCAGGGGTGGATAGGAACATCTCTCAGGTCTACAGGGCAGGAATTAAAGCCGGAGCCTGTAGTGTGCGTCTTTGTTCCCGTGCAGAGATTACGGAGCAGGAGGAGGATGAGCCACGTCTTATCTCCTCTCGTCTCTATCGAGCAAAGAAATGTGAAGTGTTCTGCGCGAGGGCTTTATCATATTGACATGCTGGATGGGGGTCTTGAATTGCGCATAGCTGCAAGGATTTCAGCTCCATCATAAGTTGACTCGTGTTGAATTGGCACAGAGAATAGAGATCAGGTTAGATGTTGCAGTTGATACTTCCGTACAGTACGGAACAGGGCGGATTCGTTAAGTGTCCCGTTTGCATCCGCCACCCACAGGGAGATAAACACATTCCTGTGATCTGCCTCAGACACCAACTTTTCCAAAAAAGAGACGCGTTCAGTTCCATTTGGGGGAGATTCGCGCAGTGTGTCACTCACGCGTTTCATGTGGATCAAACCGTGGAACAACGCCTCGAAAATCGCGGAAACGGTGCCAGTGCTTACACGAGATGAACTTTTGCGATGTGGGTGTTGGAAGTTAAACAGCGCGGCTTTGTGAGATGCGCCTAAAGCGTCTCGTGTTAATGAATCAGACATGCGTTCTCGCATTGTGCGCGAGCATCTTTGAAAAGAACGCCTCGAGACAAACAGGAAACTTATCTCTTTGAAACACGAATTCAAAACGAAGCGCGAAAGTGAAGGGAGTGTGGGATGCGTCGCGTTGATGCGGATACAATCTAAATACCCTTGAAAGACGATGGCAGATTGTCAGAGTCCTGGAGGAAGCTCATCCAGACCTGTGTCTATTCTGTCTTTCTTGTCAAACAATTATCACTGTTTTGAAGGATTAAAAGTGCGTTTGGCAGAACAAAAAGGCTGTTTGATGTGCAGTTTTACTGTTTTCTGACACGTTCTGCTGGTTTGTGGGTCAGGTTAAGTTGATTTGTTTGATAAGTTATTTAAGCGTGTGTACTCAGGGTTGCATGGGTAAATCTTTGTTGTTATTTCTGTCTCGGCTCAGATCTCCGAGCCCTATATTTCTCTGTAACAGATGAGTTTTCAGAATAACTCATGTCTGAGGCTGAGATGAGACTGAAGGCGGGAGGCCGCTGTCATGTTGAGTTCCTCTGTCGCTGCCCGCTGAACACTGGGAAATGCCCTGGAATATGACAACAAGACACGCGCTCGGAAATCTGTGAACTTCATTTTAAAATCATATAGATGATAGAATTCATCCATGACAACAATAAACTCAAATTACTTCAAATTAAAGGCACAATATGTAAGATTTTTGGATTCACAAAACCACTAGAACAGTGTTATATATTTTGTTGACTTGTAGCCTACAGTATCCCAAATGTTTCCAAGAATTTTTAAATCCAGAGAAATAAGCCATTTTAACCAGGACACATGGCCGGTTAAATGACATCATATGACCTCATACCCACATTACCCTCGATTTACAGTTTTATTTTGTAGAAAATATGTAAACACCAAAGACACTTTAATATATGTGTTTTTTTGAACAGGTGAGCATCTGTGTGGATACATTCATTGACAAAAACTATATTTGCCACGGGTTAGGTGCTCAGGAATAGGCAGTAGACTCAACGTATTTTAATAAAATATGAGAAAGATAAAGATAAAAATGCGCACAGGAAACAAAAACCTTGCAAAAATTATATACGATCCGCCTAATCCCGGCCAAATCACAGACATGGCCGGGATTAGGCGGATCGTATATAATTTTTGCAAGGTTTTTGTTTCCTGTGCGCATTTTTATCTTTCTCGAAGAATGGAGCTAGGCTGCATATAATGCGCACCGTTATGAATTCCTACACTAACAGGGTTCCCACTTGTCCTGGAAAACCTTGAAAACCTGGAAAATGTATGATACATTTTCCAGTACCAGTACCATTTCCCATAACCAACGCCCATAGGGGTGGGATCTCACTCAGAAGAAATGTATGAAATGTATGATACATTTTCCAGTCCTGGAAAACACATGGGAAGTTAGAGAAAATGTAAAATGTCCTGGAAAAACTTGTTGTTATCCTGGAAAATTATTTTAAAAAAAGTTAAAGGGTAACTTCAGTGATTTAGCATTAGGCTTTGTATCAGTAGAAACCCGGTAGTATATTGGAATTATGGTACTTTCCCCCCTCATATCCCCCTGAGACAAGAGAATTATGCATTTTATTTCTGGAAAAAATCCTCAGATGACGCAAATATCGTCATTTTGTGTCATCTGAGGATTTTCGGCCAGAGGCTATAGACTAAAGGAGCCAGTTCCGCATGTTTTCAACCCCATAACCCCATAACCAACGCCCATAGGGGTGGGATCTCACTCAGAATTATTTTGAGATATAGTCAGAATTGCGAAATTCTGACTTTTTTTCTCGCAATATCGAGTTTATATCTTGCAATTATTACTTTTCTCAGAATTGACATAAAGTCCAAAAGTTTGAGGGAAAAAAGACAGATTTTTTTTGCGAGAAAATCACAATTGTAAAAAAAAAAAAAAAAAAATCAGAATAGCAAGATATGTCGCAATTACCCTTTTTTTTAATTCTGTGGCGGAAACAAGCTTCCTTAGTCATAATGTATGATTAAGAGCTCATATTAAAAACTGATTTTATAGTTAAGTCATGGCAATAAACTGTGCACCTTTTAAAGACTTAGAGAGCAAAATATTACTTTAGGAGTGATCCTTGTCTTTTATTCTCACTGTAGTAAAATTTTAAATATCCTGGAAAAGTCCTGGAAAATGATCGCTGAAAAAGGAAAACAGACAAGTGGCGGGAAACTAAGACAAAGGAACACGTGACAGAATCAAAACACAACCAAAACAGACCAACCATGTGACAATATTTTTATATAGCTCAACACAGTTAGACTTATTGTTTAAATCTGGTTTTCTTGATTTACCGCGAGTACCATGTTTTACCATACCTAATATCGATCTAGCTACTGCAGTGTGAACAAGTGTCTCATAGTAGCCGGTGAGCAAACGTACAGAGTTGCATTATAACTTTCAACACACTCAAATGTATCTAATATGATAAAACAGCGCTGAGTTACCCCACATACACATGAGGGAAGAAGCGGAAGCGCTTGTCTGCGGCATAATACAACTCTGAAATCAAGGCGTCATCAACTATAGGCCTTTGTTTTGATTAAGCGACCTCTAGCGGCGAAAAGTTACATATTGTGGCTTTAAACAATATAGATGATAGAATTCATCCATGACAGAGGGTAAACTCAAATAAACTAATTAAAAATCTTACATTCTCTTAAGTGTTTTCCTGTGCAAAATTGCCTTAGGTGTTGTCGCCATATAGGGATACACCAATATGAACATTTTGGCCAGATAATTCTTTATATTTGAAAGCCGATAACCAATATATTTGAGTGATAAATCTAAATCCAAATGTTTATATAATTTTCTGAGAGCCTGATTCCAAAAACAACAGACTCACAATTAAAAGCCATGCATAAATCAAATATATAGGCTACAATACAGTAGCCTAGTTTAAACTAATTAATTTTACTCCTATGGTCAACTTTCTTTATCAAATAAAATCTATTGCCTTACAACTAAATAAAAGAATGCCTAAATAATGCAAACAAGTCACTGGAGAACATTACTTGCGTATAAAGAATCAAAATGCATATGCCCGGACAATAACTGAAGTAAATTTAATTCAACATTATTGTTGATGGAAATAATATTAGAAAAATAAAAGTGCTAGTTATTATTAATGATGCAACATCTAAAATTAAGCCTATAAACAGACTTGTGCTGCACATGTGTTTTCCTTTATTGAAGTGATTCCAATCATATTTCAAGCAATTCAAAACCATAATGGCGAACCGTGCGCATCTGAAATGTCTCAGATGAAGGAAATAATCCATTATTTATCAGCTTTAATATATCGGCCAAAGCTTCTCATCGGGGGGATAACGATAACATTAAAAATGAACATATATCAGCTGATACCAATATGGTGGCCGATATATTGTGCATCCTTAGTTGCTATTCTGGATGATTTCCAGAGAGTTGGTTGCAATGGAGCCCCTAAAGAAACATGGCAATGGGGAAAAGAAAAATGAGACATATTTCAGTGTTACAGAATGCAACAGTTTGGTTCTGGAAGTTAAAGCCCCATTCATTTAAACTTATGAACCTTTAAAGACACAGCCTGTGAGCTATGAGGTTTGTTAATTGACCGTAACAAAATAATGCTTCTTGCTGAAGCCATCAGCCCACATTATGTCTAAATAATAATACGTTTAAAAAAAGAATTCCTGGTGAAAACTACATGGTTCTACAAAGAAATGTTTAATAAGCGAAAGTCACGCTAGTCTTTTCTTCTCTATTGTGACGTATATCCGAGTGAAACGCTTCTGGAACAAGAAAAATTGTAGGGCGGGGCTTGATTTTGTCTGTGGCAGAGCCATAGAGAGAGAGAGTTGCGACAACGGAAGTTCAAAACACTTGATAGTCACGTGATTCATGTAGACCTCGAATAGTTCCAGGAAGTGCTTTGACGGGCAATTCAAATTGATAGTCACAGTGACAGAACTGCGCTTTTTGGTAATTAATAGTCAATAAATGCATTGATTTTCAATAATTTTATTACACACCGACATGTGTATGTAGCTTGAGTATGTAGTTACAGCGATGTTGTTTTTAAAATATATATTTTTTGAATGATGAATAATCTACACAATCAGGCTTTAATGTACAAGTTATTTTGATTAAAATGTGCTGATCATTTAAAATCTTACTGATTAAACGTCTTCCCTTTTAAAAGTGCATCACAAACGGTCTGTTCTGCTGTAACTCTATGGCGCGGCTGCTACTTCCGGGAACTATTGAGAGTCTCCGCAAGCCGCCATTGCTGTAAAAAAAAACGTTCCATTGGAGTCTATGGAGTTGTCGCAACTCTCTCTCTATATGGCTCTGGTCTGTGGGGAATTGATTGAATGGTTGTGGTTTGCTATTGGTGGATCTCATGTGAGTGACAGGTTGCCCCACCCTCGCCATCAGAGAAGAGATGCATAATAGGGGCACTTTACCCCTTATTGGCTTTTATCTGCTACTCTGCCAAGAGCCCATCACCCCGTGATAACCTGACAACCGTGATCCCATGACATCGCACACGTTCAGTATCACCTCACATCGTGGGGGTGTTTAATGGTAAATCTAAAAGTGAAAATGAAAGCGGTTTGGGACCCTTTTGGATTCTTCAAGCCAATTAGCACATCAGGAACATCGGTGGGTGATACATGAATCTTCTCAGAGGACTCCAAAATTTAATCACATCCCTAAATTTGCACATAAATTAGGTATAAAATTTCAGTTCCCTTTTGTGTTCTGTGGGTGTTAATGAATACATAAGAGGAAATAATCGCTGAGAATTAACTGATTTGAGCTTCACGCTTTTGCCCACCAATTCAGACAGATCCGCAAATATTCATGGCTATAATAGAAAACAGTCAAAATAATCAGTCATAGCAATTTTTATTTCATCATCACGCTCAGCAACCAGATAGTATATATATATATTTAAAACTGTAAAAAAGATGCTGCCTTAAGTACAATTAACTTGGATGTTTAAGTCATTTCAACTTAATTTACATTAAAAGAACAAAAAAAATCAGTTAAATCTTTAAAAAAACGGATTTTGATACAAAATGACACTTTAATTCTTTGAAATGAGCATGATAAACACAAGTCTTGAAGCTTCCATTATTAGAAGGCATGACATCACATGACATGATGGATGTAGTCAAGACAAAAGGAAAACATAATGGTTGTCTTCTTGTGTTATTAGTCTAGAAAACTCCTCCATATGAGGTCAGCATTGCCCCACGGTGCCAAACATCACTGCCTTCAGCACCGCTCAACTCAGTGGATGACAGTTTGTGTTATGAGCAGTGTTTGCTAAGGCAAGCCTCACTATCACCGTTGCTCATTTTAGGGTTATTGGTCCAGTTTGCGCTATACAAACATGGACATCACTTTGTTTTTTTTTAAGTCACCATGAAATCAAAATATTTAATTTTTCATGAAATATTGCAGTATTTATTCTAAATTATTTATACGTACACATCATCATCAGTGACTTTTTTTTATTTATATTACCTTTCATGCAGTGTGTAATCTAGCTGTCTGCAAAATTGCAAAGATCTAAGTGCATGACAAATAGAGTTATTGTTTCCTAAAAGAAAGAATTGAATCTAAACTGCAGAAACAAGTCATTGTCTCACTTCCTGTTATACCTACATAACAATGTAACAAATTTGCATAATGTCAGCATATGGTCTTCATTGGCTGCCGGCGAACAGCGTATACTTTGCCCCAAACGCTATGTGTGGGAGAATGAAGGGACATGTTTTTTAAATTGACCAAATTATGTGTGTGGATGTATCTTTCACACTCTATGACAGGCAGGCTGGACATATAATTACTTGACATGTTAAATCTTAATGATTTTTTAAGTTGTTTCACAGACGTTGTTTTGTGCCGCTATTTTGTATTGAAGTCTATGAGAAGTCTAGTTTATTTCCCCCTAAAAAGAGGCGGTGACAAAATTGACAGTTAAGTTCCTGCATGTGCCGGTAGTCTGTATTGGGGTTTCGTTTCACAACAGACTGGGCCATCTGACCAATCAGAGCAGAGGAAGCTCTCAGAAAGGCATAATATGAGCATGTTAAAAGGAAAATGCTCCTAGTCCTAAAGTGTATGATATTTATCAATGTAGCAACACAATGTGTGAAAATAAATGATAAAATAAACTTCATGTTCTTACACCAAGGTACAAAGCATACCATAATACATATTAAAAAAAAAAAACATTGTGCTACAATGGCACCAAGCTAGAATGAAACAAATAGCAGTGCTCTTAATTTTCAGTCATCTTAACACGGTTATCTCCTTAATGAGGAACATACGATATTGAAATTGTAAAAGAAATCTCCCAGGCTAACACTTCAAACTTATAGTTTTACAATTTAAATCGAAAAGTTAATTTAATAATTCATTATGGAAATAAAAAATCATTACTGATCAGAAGTCTGGGGTCAGTAAGATTTCAGATTTTTAGTAATATTGTGAAATATATATTTTTTTATGTAATTTATTCCTGTGGTCAAAGCAGAATTTTCAGTATCTTTACTCCAGTCTTCAGTGTCACATGATCCTTCAGAAATCATTCTAATATGATGCAGTTATTATTATTATCAATGTTAAAAACAGTTGTGCTGCTTCATATTTTTGTGGAATCCATACTACGGATGTTTTTTAGGTTTCTTGGATGAATAGAAAGTTCAAAAGAACATCATAAATGTTTTTTTTTAATCAATGTAATGCTTCCTTACTTAATAAAAGTATATTTTAATAAAAAAAAAATATCTTCCTGACCCTAACATTTTGAAAGGTAGTGTACTTAGCACTTGAGACACGTTTCCTTTGTATTTAACAGACACACTTATAAAAAGCCAATATTGCCACCTAGTGACTAAAACAGACCACTATATTCATTTCTTTGAAATCCTTGATCCTGATAAGAGAAATATGATAACACTAGATTATTTCAACAAATGCGTTTATTGAAAATGCACAAAACAAATTCACTTTTTTTGTCTGAAATACCAAACATTGTATAACAAAATGTAGCACTTATGCATGAAACTCATCGGTTATAAGGATGCATGGATGCAGATGCTGACTTGATGTTAGTCTTGATATTGCTGGGCATTTTACCTGATAAAACAGAAAATTGAATTAGCATGATAAAAGATGATTTTAAGCCTAAATTTGTTTGAGAAAGTTATTAAATGTGGTACCAGGTTGTCCTGGCTGCTGTTGGGTGACCTGCCCGCCCATGCCACCCTGATGGCCTGAGGCTCCAGCGACTGTGACCTGATGTAGTGTGGGGCCTGCTGACATCATCGGCTGTCCAGGGTGACCCGGGGCAATAGGTCCAGGTGGTCTGCATTTCGACAGACCCTTTCCGAACCCCACCGCTGCCACCAGTGCATTAGTGTCGGCCGGGTTGAAGGATGGCTTGTTTTGTCTTAAAGCTGAATAGAAACATCCATTTAACATCAATGACTTTGCACGCATGGAAAAACGGGCAAATATAAAACCAGGAGCAACGGTTAAACTACCTGATGATTCAGAGTCTCTGTCGTCACGAGGATTATTCAGCTTTTCCAAAAGATTTGAGCACAGTTTATTCAATGTTTGGATCTGTTTCTAAAAAGAAAGCAGAACAAAATTCAACAAGCAACATTTATGCATTTCACATTTAAAATGTGTTCACAGCGGTTTAAAGGTTAAACCTCCGTTGGTCTTTGGTCATTTTAAGGTAGGGACACACCGGGTTTTGGTTTCCTTGCCACTGTTGCCTCTGGCTTGGCTTGCTCAGTTGGGGACACTACATTTTTCAACTAAATATCCAAATAAATCGAATTATTAAACTAAATTAACCATATAAACTAAATTACTTATCCAATTACTGATCTAATGCCCACATTGTCACTGTATGATAATTTAAATGAGCTGATGACATCACCGTTTTCTCCAGAACAGCTATACGGCTGGATAAAATTCTGTTGCATTCTTTTCCTGTTTAACACTGTGAAGCTGCTTTGAAACAATCTGCATTGTTAAAAGCGCTATACAAATAAAGACTTGACTCGACCAAACCGACGCCAAAGAACTAGCGCTGATGAAAGCCGACTGTGATGTTGCCTCGCGTCGGGGAAAAAAATTGCACTTGAACACACAGAGAGAATTACAGCCGACTGTCAGCTATGACACGCGTTCTGCGCCTTCGTGTAAGTGAGACAACAGTCTATTTCTGCAGATATATTCATCATTCAAAAAGGGAAACCAATGCTGCAGGCTTACCGCGCGTGCTTACCATTTTGAATATCAATCCTGCTGATTACTTTCTTTATTCCACTCCGCTCATGTTAATTCAAATATTTGCCCAGGGACACTCAGGAAAAATGACGTAAAATTAGAACAGCCTTCTGTCTGTACCGTTTGACTTTTTGCTCGCTGTTCTCATGCACTGACTCATTCACTAAGCTGAACAGCCAATCAGAGTTCTCTCTCTCTCACTGACAGCCCGACACCAATTCTACAAGGTGAATTGGCCCCAAAAAACCCAACGGTGTGGAACACACTTAAAAAACTAGGTCACCCGATGCTCAAAAACGGTCCGACGTTGGCCAACGGCTTGGTGTGTCCCGGGCTTTAGACCGATTTTTTTTTACTTCATGGGAATGCCAGAAACTTGGGACTTGCTTGCTATATGACCACAAAAAATGTGGACATGATTAAAAAAGGCTAAATGGTCAAACTTTTGATCTTCAACCAAAAATTACAAATAGTACACTAGTACACAAATTATATATTTGGTCACACTTTAGATTAGGGTCCAATTCTCACTATTAACTAACTATTAACTAGGACTTTTGTCTTCATAAACTCCTAATTTACTGCTTAATTTATTACTAGTTTGTTAGGTAGTTGTTAAGTTTACATAATGGGGAGGATTAAGGGATGTAGAATATGGTCATGCAGAATAAGGCATTAATGTGTGCTGGTAACACTTTACAATAAGGTGTATTAGTTAACATTAGTTAATGCTTTAGTTAACATGAACTAACCATTTGCAATACATTTGTTACTGTATTTGTCATCTTTGTTAACGTTAGTTAATAAAAATACAGCTGCTCATGGTTTGTTCATGTTAGTTCACAGTGCATTTATTAATGTTAACAAGATTTGAATAATGCATTAGTAAATATTGAAATTACCATTAACAAAGATAAATAAATGCTTTACAAGTGCAGTTCATTATTAGTTCATGTTAACTAATGTTAACTAATTAACCTTATTGTAAAGTGTTACCCATGTGCTTTATAAGTGCTAATAAACAGTCAATAATATTCTCGTAATAGTGAGAATTGGACCCTAAACTAACCATAAATTCTAACTTAAACACTGCTGCATCACTGTATTAGTTGAAGATATGAAACTGTTTTTTGTAATATTTGCATAATTTTATGTAGGAAAAAAAATTAGCATATTGTCTAGTAACATGAAAACCTCAAAATACAAAATATTAAATATTATTGAAACTAAATAAAGCTGTCTGCTTTGACCGCAGAGGATCACAGGTGTATCAGAGGAATATCCGAGGGTTAAACAAGCCCAAATTAGTCTGAATACATGGGTCATCATCAGATTTGAGTTTAAAGGGATGTAGACGTCTTGCTAGGAGGTTGCTAAGTGTTCTGAATGGTTGTGAGGGTGTTGCTTTGTCGAGGAGGATGAATTTCACGCTCATCATGTGTTTGTTTACCTGTGCTACTTCAGGTCCGATCCGGGCCGCTTCGGCACTCAGGTGTTTCTCCTGTTCCTCAACCTCCGGGTCAGGTTTAGTCCTGAGGTGGTCAGGCACGATCTCATGGCTGAACACGGGCACTCGCTGCTCTGTCAGTTTCTGAGAAGTGACAAAATAGTGAAGGTCGCACCTTGGCCTGTTTTCGCCAGTTCTGGTGTCTTCATAACCAGTGTGACATTGTAAATATGCTCACCGCCAGCTCTTCATCTCGATCAGGAGACAGCAGCAGGGGGATGATGACCTGTGACCTGAATGATGGGGTCTTCTCATTTCTTAACAGCTTGTTGATGGTGTTCAGCTGCCCGGACACAAGGGCGAAATTATCCAGCACAGAGGGCCTGCGTCCAAAACATAAGCATCAGCAGTGACAGATGCACTGTGGAGTTTATCAGGAAAGATCTGTAGTTCGTACTCACCACGTGAGCCTCTCATACTCATTTTCCAGTTTATAAATGAAACTCTGCAGGGAACCTTTAAGATGAGCCACGCGAGTGACCAGAGACTCCACGGACGCCTCCAGCTGCTTCTCCTCACGCTGCTATTGAAACAAAACACACACAGATCACCCTTCAGCTCTTATATGACACAATAAAAAAGCAATAACTGTTTCTCGTATCTCTTGAATCTCGACAGTTAGCATGCCAGCACTCTATCTGCAGATACAACTGCAAAAAGTCCTCTTCCCGCGAACTACCTGCGTGCTAATGTCATTGTTTTTAATGAAGTTTTTCAAAAATCCAAACATGGACGTGAAGTGAGAATGTTTTATCAATTTACCTGCATCTCAAAGCGACTAGCAGAACGGCACAATCGAGCGGAAGTAAACAAATACTCGCAGCAGTAAATCGAGTCCGGCTGTCAAAACGCACCCGACAGAACGGTTCCTATCCTTTATAATATATTATAAATATTATCACAACATATTTATAATAATATGTAGACCAATATTTTAGTGTATTATTGGATTTTAATGAGTAGAAGAATATGCAGACTAATCTGTTTACAGTTTATCTACTGTGCCAAAGATGCTGTAGGGCCCAAAAGTATTGTTAGCACATGGAGCCAATCAAATATGGATTTCGACATATTTAATACAAATTATTAAATTAAATTAAAATTAATTTAAATAACTTAAAATGGTGGGGTGATAATATCATTGGTAATGCAACCAGTAGTATATTAATATTATAGTATTTATACAGTAAAATAGTATTAAATAAATAATATTTTAACTCTACCAATGATATTATCACCATACCGATTTGAGTGAAAAGTTTAATTTGTACATTTGTATCTTAAATATACTGTAATGTAGATTCATTTTTGCCTGTGTATTTATGAGGACTTTTATTTTGAATTGCTGAACGGGAAGTGAAGCGGCTGCAGTCAGATGAGCTGCAGTTTACAGATATTGACACAAACCCTCTAAAACTCGCTCAAAAACAACCCGCCAGTAATGCGAAGCACGGCATGGCAGACAGACAGGACAATGAGGTAAATAAAACGCTTACTTTGACTAACTTTGTTTGTTTTGTTCAGTTTATGCTCGGAAATTGTTTACAGGTTAGGCAACAGAGCAAATAAACAGAACAGGAGGAACACATTTATTTTCGAATAAATATGAGACTTTTATTCTGTTATTCTCACACCGAAAGCCCTTTTCTGTAATTAATCTGTTAAAAAAAAATAAGAATATTAAGAAGAATGTAAAAAAAAAAAATATTACCAAGAGATATTTGCAGGGAATTTATCGCAGTGGTTGGAAGTAAATCAGATCAATGCAGTTCTGTCATGTGTTTGCAGCCACTCCCTCAGACTACACAACAACAACATGCTGTTCATGTAGATCATATCTGAATGATATTAAATGTGGACACTGCATGTATTTATCGCTGTTCTACACATGTAGCTGAAGCTTTGTAAAATTATCCAGCAGTAGATGCAGTTTGTGGGACAACAACTGCAGCAAGTGTCTCTCAGCACTGGACTCATATTTTAGTCCTGTCAAAAAAGATCAGACACTCAAACTATAAAGAGAAAGACCCTTCTGTTTTTCCCTGTTTTCTGTTTTGGTTCTTTGTTTGTTCTCCACTTGATGTCCAAAGTGAAATCTGCAATGTTAGTTTTATTCCTCTTTTTACTGTTCAGGGCTCACTGGGATTGATTTTCGAGGACATTTTTAAAATATTTATGGTGGCATATTTTTAACCACTGCAAAAATGCTTTTCTTACTTCGTATTTTTTTTGTCGTTTTTCCCGGCCAAATATCTAAATTCTTAACAAGCAAAATAATCTGCCTTTGGGGTCAGAAAAATAATCTTAATTCAAACAGAAACAAGATTGTTGTTCTTACTCCAGATTGCTTGTTTTAAGCAAAAAACTCACTTAATTTAGATTTTTTTCTTTCTTTCAGAACACAAGACATAATATCTTATGTAATTTTACTTGTCTAGTAAATGCATCTTGATTTAAGATTTTTTGTTGTTGTTGATATTTGGGCTGGAAACAAGACAAAAATACTAAGTAAGAAAAGCATTTTTGTGCAGTTTGTTTATCGGCATTGTGCTGTCTATTTATGTCAATTGCCTCAATTGAATCGGTTAATGTTAATGAACCCTTTATAATAACCAAGCAACACTTTCAGAGTGACAGTGAATATAGGTATCTAGATATAAACATAACCAGATAAGAATTATAAAATATATTAAATGTTAGATAAGATGTTAGTTTTCACCATGCCCACTCAGCAGCCATATCACCCTGTAGCCCAAGACTGGTTTCCCACTGAAGCTAAGCTGGGTTGAGACTGGTCAGTACCTGGATGGGAGACCCCCTGGGAAAACCAGGTAGCTGCTGGTATAGGTGTTAGTGAGGCCAGAAGGGGGCACTCACCCTTTGGTCTGTGTGGGTCCTAACACCCCAGTATAGTGATGGGGACACTATACTGTCAATAAGCACCGTCCTTCGGAGGAGACATTAGACCGATGTCCTGACTCTCTGTGGTCATTAAAAATCCCAGGATGACCTTCGGAAAGAGAGTAGGGGTGTAACCCCGGCATCCTGGCCATATTTGCCCATTTGGCCTCTGTCCATCATGGACTCTTAATAATCCTCATATACTGATTGGCTTCATCACTTTGTCTCCTCTCCACCAATCAGCTGGTGTGTGGTGGGCGTTTTGGCACAATATGGCTGCCGTCGCATCATTCAGGTGGATGCTGCACATTGGTGGTGGCCCCCCCCCCCCCTTCCATGTACAGCGCTTTAAGTACCCAGAAAAGCGCTATACAAATGTAACTAAATGTTATTATTATTTTAAATATCAGTGGTATTTTTGGTGTATTTGCTGGTTATTTCTGTTATAGATCACTGTGCCATGATTCCCATTATATTGTCTATGTGATACTGTAGTTAGAGGGTGAACATATACTGTACAGCATAACTACAACACATTCAACATCACGAGGATCAATATTTTTTTTGTGTCTTTTTAAAAGCAGGTTTTCTCTCATTTTAAAGACCAGGCAGTTTGTTGAGACGATATTTTGCTCCTATAATGAAGTGATTCATATGTTAAATATATGGTGTTTTTCTGTCTGAAGGTGGAGGAGGCTGAGCAGGTGTACCTGCTGATGAAAGAGGAGTACAGGATATCACGCAACGTGCGTCTTTCCTGGTTCCTCAGCCGTCTCAATCAGGTCGTTCGGCCCAGTCCACAGTCTGAGCTGGTAAGAGACAGACTGGGATTATTTAGTGGTCGACTGATGGCTTTTGCAATGAAGAAAAGGGTGAATGATTGGAGATTTAATAATTTAATAAAGTTTGGGGTTAGTCCATTTTTTTTTTTAAAGTTTCTTTTGCTCACTTATTTGATCAAAAATAAAAACAGAAATATTCTGAAATATTACCATTTAAAATAGCTGTTTTCTTTTTGAATATATTTTAAAATTGAAATTTATTTGTGTGATGCCAAAGCTGAATTTTCAGCATCATTACTCCAGTCTTCAGTGTCACATGATCCTTCAGAAATTTAATTTCTTATTATTATCAATGTTGAAAACATGTGCACTGATTCATATTTTTGTGGAAAGCATGACAATTTTTTTTCTTCAGGATTGTTAAATGAAAAGGAAGAACAGCATTAATTTGAAATATAAATCTTTTGTAAAATTATGTCTTTTCTGCCACTTTTGGTCAGTTTAACACATCCTTGCTGAATAAAAGTATGAATTTCTTCCAAAAAAAAAAAAAAATCTTACTGACCCCAAACTTTTGACCGGTAGTGTATGTTTAATGATGGCAAATGAGATTGCACAAAGTCATTAAATAAAATGAACACTTGCACAATATATACTAGCTGATAACAACCTCAAAATGGTCAAATATCAGTCAATTAATCTTAATTTAATATATTTCCATGCATGTTTTAGGTCTTCCTTCTATACCTTGAAAGCTAACAATAACAATTTTATTGTTCAGTTATTGCAGTAAATCACATCTTCCAGATCCGTTCAGATCTTCATGGATCACATGTCACTGTATCCCATCATATCCTGTGAGAATCTCTCTGTGTGTGTGTGTGTGTGTGTGTGTGTGTGTCTGTCTCTGTTTGTGTTGCATCTGCTCAGCTGAAGTCAGAGAATGAGCTGGATGTTTTGAGCGTCCTCCCGAAAGGATGGCAGGCCGATTCTCCTCCCTCGTCCTGCTCGTGTCTGCTGGTTCCCTCCACGCGTGTGACCTTCCTGGCTCGCAGGTACCGCTTCATCATCGAGCTGGACCTGAGCCCGTCCACCGGGATCGTGGTAAGAGATCGCCACCATCACATTCAGTGGCTTGCTTAAAGTCTTTTGAAAGTGCAGTGTCATATGTTGCTTGTTTTCAGGATGACAGCACAGGAGAGATGATCTTTGACGAAGTCTTCCATGCTCTGTCTCGGTGCTTGATCGGTCTGGCAAAACCCTTTAAAGTCCCAGGAACTGATTACGTGTTCCAGCCAGAGATATTCATCACTATTCTGGCGTATTCCTCCATCATTGGCCTCAGTTCTCATCAGGTCTGGATCGCAGGGAATTGTGAATTTATAAGTGCACATTAGTAGAACGCTTTTTCTGACTGGTTATATGCAATGATTCTGGCCATCAGGTGTTGGTTCAGGGCTGTCAGCTGGACTGTATGGATTTGGAGCAGTTCTTGCATCAGATCTATCAGCAGCTGAGAGCCGTGGAGAGCAGCATTGCTGACGTCCTACAGCAGCAGCACAATCAGGCAAGAGCGCTTGTGGTTTTTATACAGGCATGCAATAAGCAGCAAGAGGCCACATTGTAGTGCATTACAGCAATTTTACTAAAGCTAAATACAGGACCTAAAATGAACACTCATCAAGCGCCAAATGCGAGTAGAAATCGGCATATGAAATGGTCATTCGCCTGTTGGCTGGTAACATTTTGTATGAATTCTTACAATCAATGAACGTGAACAATGTTCGGGACAGTTGACGGGCCAACGCAACATCGTCATAAAAGTTTAAGTCTAGTCAATTTAAATTATCAAGTGCAAGAAGACGCTATGTATCCTTGTAAACATAATCGGTCATGTCTTAAGTGAATGTAAACAATTGAGAAAGTAAACATGTGTATCCGCGCATTAGCTCTTAAAGTGACAGCAGCCTAATATTCCTGCTACTGTCTGTTTTTTAATGCCGGCGTGGCAAGAAGTTAGTTTTAGTCCCTGGTTAAAGGGTAAGAAACAACTTAGCATCGGTAAAATCACTGTAATGCACAGCCTGTGGCTTATTGCTTTGGCAGCAACAGGAATATTATAAAAGACACCAGTGTTCACTGTCCTATTGTGTACTAATCTTGCATAACCTCTCATATGTTGTTGTTTAATTAATGTTCATGTGTTATGATATTTCACAATAATTTTACAGTCTACTATTCAAAAGTAAGATTTAAAAAAATAATAATACATGTATTCAGTAAGGATGCATTCAATTAATCAAATGTGACTGTAAAGACATTTATAATGTTAAAAAAGATTTCTAATTCAAATAAATTCTTTCTATTCATCAGAGAATCCTGAAAAAAAAAAGGATAATTAGAGTAACAATGCTAAAAATTCAGCTTTGATCACAGGAATAAATTGAATTTTAACATATATTCACACAGAAAACAGTTCTTTTTTAATTGCAATTATAAGTCTCAATAGTTTTTACTGTATCTTTGCTCAAATAAATGCAGTCTTTGTGGGCAGAAGACTTTTTGTCAAAAACAATCTTACCAACTTACCAACCTTAATTTGTTACATTAGACTCTTTGTGTGTGCAAAACGTCTTCTTTCTATGCTCTTCAGTTCAATGGATCTGTTTATCAGTCCTTTTCCAATGACGCTGTGGAGGAACCGTCTCAGAGGAAGCCGGGGGTTTCAATGGTGACGGCAGATGTCGGGCTGGTCAGCATGGTGAGGCAAGGGATTCTGGCACTGCAACTTCTGCCTCCAAACTCTGGTGCAGGTCAGTGTCTCTATGCGTCCTGTGTCTAACCTGATGTTGAATTTCAGTGAGCATCACATTTAGGGTTTTTTGTTGGATTAAAACGAACCCTGATGCGAATGCTCTGCTAGTGCGGTTCATTTGAATAAGTGTGAACGCTGCCATCCGAACCAAACAAGTAGACAGAGACCCCTGAAAAGATGGGTCTTGCTCTGCTTCCAAATTAACTCTGGTGCGGTTTGAAGGAAATATGAACGCAACACCAACCAAAGACATGTAAACGAACCAACGGGACATGATGTCACAAGATGCAACTCTATAAAGAACAGAATACTCAAGCATACCTGTTTTTTCTCATCATAGTCATGATGTTGCTCATCACAGTTCGGTACAGGCATCAGAACCGTGTCTCCTCGCAGCAGATCTTTGTTTGAGTGTGTGATGGAGGGATTCCTGCCATGTTTTTGACTCCTTTACATATTTTATAAACTCTTCATGAGTTCTTAGCTGTCAAAATACCATTATATGTAGGCTACGCACATACAACGAGCACATTTAGCCCAACACAGCATTGTTTTGGATGTTCGGTAAGTTCTGTCGTGAAATATACTTAATAAAAGCCAACCAATTAGGTTGTGAACATATTCCTATGCCTTTAGGTTCAGTGTTAAAATGTCAAATGTGAATGCTAAGGACTAAATGTTTTTTTTTGTGGTCCGGACCAAACGAACCAAGCAAACTGGTTTATTTATTTAAACATTTTTCATTAGTTTAAGCACCCACAAACAAAATTAATTATACTATGAGTGATTTTTAAAGACAAACTAGTTACTCAATTGACCAAAGTTTCCCATGTTTAACCAATTTATCCATGGCTAAATGACGTGTAAGAACATAACAAAATGTGGTTGGTTGCTGAGTGGGCAGTAAAATAAGTGCATGAATGGTTATTTATAAAGTACAAAGAATCATCTTTTGTGATGTCCTGCAGGTATAATAATCATCACTGATGGAGTGACGAGCGTTCCTGATGTAGCTGTGTGTGAAACTCTGCTGAACCAGCTGAGAAGTGGAACCATCGCCTGTTCCTTTGTTCAAGTACTGCTCAGATCCATTTTTACATGCCACAAACATATTAATGCTCATTACAATACCAATCAAAAGTTTGAGCTAAGATTTAAAAAAAGTTTTGGAAAGAAGTCTCTTCTGCTCACCTTATTTGATCAATAAATACAGAAAAAAGTAATATTGTGAAATAATTAATTAACAATGTAATAGAAATAAATTACATTTTACTATATAGTCATATAGAAAATGGTTATTTTAATATGTGTTTAAAGCTGAATTTTCAGCATCATAACTCCAGTCTTCAGTGTCACATGATCCTTCAGAAAGCATTCTGATATGCTGATTTGCCGCTCAAACATTTATTAGATTTCAAAAGAACAGCATTTATTTGAAATAGAAATATTTTGTAACATTATAAATGTTTTTACTGACAAAAACATACTGACCCCAAACTTTTGAACGGTAGTGTAAATGCAGTATATTTAGTTTGACTGTGTAACTGGTCTGTTATAAAGCATTACATTCCCTTTTGTTCTGCTGTGTTTCCCTCAGGTGGGTGGCGCATACTCCTACGACTGTAGTTTTGGCTACATCCCCAACGTGGAGCTGATGAAGTTCATCTCAATGGCAACCTTTGGCTCCTATCTGTCCATGTGTCCAGAGTCCGACTCGACCGGCGACGAGATGAACGCTTACCACCGCGCCTTCCTCACATACTCCTTCCTGAGGACTGGCGAGTCCATGAACCCAGAGTACTACTGCTGTAAGCTCAACTCAGGCTTAAGAGAAGGTCCTGCTGAGTATTTTATTGTTTTAGCATTTCAAACTGTCCATGGTTTTTCATAGAAATATGCTCCTCTAGTATGTTTAAAATAATAAAGATACTATACATCAAAAGTGATGTCCGGCCTAGGAAAATTGACATGTTCACCCTTTATTCAAATAATTAAAAATGTGTTAAAGATTTTGTAAGCACTCTGCGTAGTTGTGCTTGGAGTCAGTAGTTTTATTTGTGACATATTTGTGACATTGTGTAGGAATAAATTTTGGCCTGGCTGTCATTCAAAGAAATTATGAGCACATGCACAAACGAGAGAGCCAACAAAATATTAATAACTGGTTGTAGTCAATGCATGTTGTGAATGCATGCTTTTTCCTGTGAACTGTGCATTTTTTTGCATATTAAAATAAAACCTGTAGCTGTAGTTTGCTAAATAATTTTGGACATCACTTTTGGCCACTACTGTAAAGGCAATTTTATATTTAAATAAGTAATGCAATGACATTTTTTGTGTTATTTTAGTATAATTAATACTATTAGAGTATTTATTAATGCTTTGAAGTAGCTTTTATTTTTACGTTGACATTATATTATGTTGTATTTTCATTTTAACTTTTATATTTTTTATTTGGTTTTGTCATTTTTTTTATATTTCTATATATCTTTAATTGATTTTTTTTATTTTAGTACATAAACATATTTATTTCAGTCTAATTTTCATTTAAGTTTTGTATATAATATTTACGCTTTATTTAATTTTAGCTTTTTTCAATTGCGGTTTAAAAAAAAAAAGTTTTAGTCAACCGTACCAACAGTGAGAGTTACTAAAGTGTCCAAAAACTTTATATGGGACCAGTGAACATGAGCGTGAATGTTTAAAACAGGCATTAAACAGTTACTGTTTTATTAGGCAAAATCAGATCTGAGAACCGCAGAGAAGGAAGGAAAGCATTCAGAGATGTCTGAGCACTTGAATATTTCTAAGAGAGAATTGCTCTGTCCACTTAAAACACTCGGTTAATTCACCACACATCATCAGACAGCAAAGCCATCAATACCAGAGCGCTCAGTGTCTCAACCCTGTCTGTGCACTTTCAGTTCTGCCTCACAATCGAGCAAAATTTATGTCACAATAGAGCCGATTTCACAAGTGCTCTTGAGGTTTGATCAAAAGTTACTTCAAATGTCATATGATTTTCAGCGGGTCATCTGCTTTTTTCCTTTTGTAATGTCATTTGTGAAATGAAGCATCGGACTGCATGGAAACACTTTCACTTCTAAAACTTCTAGACTCAGGATTTGATTGGCTGGTATGCTGTATGCATACATTTATATATGCATACGCAGACACACACACTCATTAGGTTTTATTATTGCATGCGGCGATGCAAACAGCACTGTAATGACTGATCTGTGTCATCCTTTTGTTTCTAGTCTCCCAGCACAGGCTCTTTAATGAACACCTGGTGTCGGCCAGTGGAAACCCCGCCTTAGTGATGCGCAGGAAGAAACACACAGAGAAGGAAGTGCATGCTGATTTGATCAGTGTGCTGTCTATCAGATTGAGAGAGGGATACACCATCCGAGAGATTAACATCACTAAAGGTACTTTAACCTCATACGGTGTGGTATTGAATGTTGAAATATACTTTTATAATGATCTTATGCAAATTATGTATTTTATGCGTTTAAAGGTGAAGTGTGTTTTTTTTTGTTTTGTTCACTATTAGTATGCCATTCATGGGTTTATCTCCCCCAAAAGTGTAATCATTGAGCCTCCCAGTCACCATCTAAACATTGAGAGCGGTCCGCTCTGATCCGCCAATCTCTTTTCAGCTCAACATATAGTGTGTAGCAGGAAGAGCCAGAGGGTTTTTAGCCGGTGTGGGACCATGACTGACGTTACATTGGAAAATAAATCTTCAGTTACAGAAGTGCAAGATACAATTGGCTGCATTTAGACCTTCAAAGATTAAACAAATCATGAACACATTAAAAGTGACTGTCATTGCAATGCGATACTGCATGCTACAATGGACACTTTATACAGCATCAGTTTAAAATGTTTACTCTGCATCAAACAGTTGTGGCGCATCGTGTAAAAAAATGCTCCCGGTGCAGACACATTGGATGGGTTTATTATAAAGGTTGGATGGGTTTATACTACTCAGGCCCTGTTTACATCTGGTATTAAGATGCATTTTGGTCGATCAAGATCACAAGCAGACAAGAGAGACATACCCGTTTATTCCTGTTATTTTATTCTTCTCTCTTTTGTCCACTTTTAACCACTTCTGTCCTGATTTCTTCGAGGGGAGGGTCAATGGGAGGGTAAATGTATGGACTTTTTCAGATCTTTTGATCTAATGGACGCAATTTACACGCCCCGGAGAATAAAGAACATATGGAGAGCAGTAGCTTTTCTTACAGCTCTGACAGCCGCAAGGCCAAATGCGGTGAGTGTGTGTTAGAAAGCAAGAATGGTGCTTGGTACGTTTTCCAAACTCGCGTCTCCAGCTGACAAAGTTAAAATCCCGTCAGGTTAGCACGCTTCCCATAATGTTTACGCATTAAGTCAGTAGGCAGTAAGTGTTTTGCACTTTTCAAACACTTTCAACCACATGAGGGTTTGTTCTACGAAAGCAATCCGGTCGAATGTGTTTTAGACTACCTCTGTAAGTAGTTGAAAGCGGACAAGCTCAAAATGTTTTAGACTACGTTTACACCTGTATTTAGCGTTGTCCACTTGGGATCCTATCGACCAAAACTCATCTTAATAGGTGTAAACAGGGCCTCAGTTGCTTACTCTCATGGCACATAGCAACACCGCTAAAAGTATGTTGGACCTTTTATTGAAAGTAGCCTACTTTTACCTGTTGAGACATGCCTTCACAAGCACCCGAAGGAGCTATGTTTGTGACGTTCGATGCGCGATTGGGGATACGCGACAAGTAAAAGAATATGCTTTATTTTTGTTATTCTGCTACGTGCCACTAGTGTCACCAAAACTACATACTTGACCTTTAATGCACACTTGAAATAGGTAATTGGAATTTCTCAATAATCATGTAATCATCTGTCTCTCTATAAGGAGGAAGTCAGCTGGATGTGAAGCTGGTCCTCCTCTGGAAGCACAACATGCGCATTGAGTACCTTGCCGTGGCGTCCTGGCCCCTGGATCCAATCAAACGCACCACTTGGGTGGAGGTGACCATGGAGGGCAGTTATGACATCCTCCATGACATCAGCTGCACCATGCGGAAACCAATCACAAGCCCCTACCGGACATCTGTCATCCGTCGCTTCTGGAACACTCTGCAGAGGTCAGATTTCTGTTTTAAACACTGGGTTCAGTCTTAACTTGAACGGCGATTTTAGATACTTTGCTGTCAGTTTTAGTTTGATGTCGTAAAGTAATAATGCTGTATATCATTTGTTCTCAACAGCATAAATCAGACAGACCAGATGTTGGTGCACCTGCAGTCCTTTAATTCCATCCCAGAACATTACACCATCCCCGAAAGCACAAAAAATGGTGTTCCTCTGTTTTACATCCCACCTGGATCCACCACACCAGTGAGTTAACACACAAAACTAAAGAGTGCAAAGGAATGTTAACTTTATGTACATTAAAGAATATTGACACAAATGTATCACAGTTTTCAACATTGATAATAATTATAAATGTTTCTTGAGCTGCAAATCCTCATATAACAATGATTTCTGAAGGATGTGACACTGAAGACTGGAGTAATGATGCTGAAGAGTCAGCTTTGATCACAGGAATAAATTGCATTTTACAATATATTCGCATAGAAAACAGCTATTTTAAATTGTAATAATATTTCACAATATTACAGTTTTACTGTATTTCTGATCAAATAAATGCAGCCTTGGTGAGCAGAAGAGACTTTAAAAAAAGTCTCTTAAATTATAATAATAAAACTATTTAAACCATACTAAAGTTTTTGTTTTTGGTGTGTTTTGGTGATATTAATATGCTAACCATAATCCTGCTCTCCATCAGGTTCTCTCCCTCCAGCACAGTGGCTCTAAAGACTCTAGCCAATCGCAGTTTGCCTCCTACTGGAAGCCTATCCTGTCCATGGACGCTAACTTCTGGCAGCGCTGGCTGCACATGCATCGCATCGCTATCATTCTGGAACACGACATGTGAGTGAACTCAGCCTGGACCGGTCAGCTGTCAGTATAGTTTAGCCCTCCTAGTGTTGGGAAAGTTACTCCAAAAGATTTATCTTGAGTTGATATGAAAACGTAGAGACTTGGTTTGGAGACTTTATTTACTTACTACACGTCTTATTTCGAACAATTCAGTGGTGCGTTTTAGTCCAAAGAGAAATGGCTGAAATGGCTCTAGTTTTTAGCTGACACCAAGTTGAGTTGGTATAAAAAGAGAGAGACTTGTTTTGGAGATACAGGTAATGCTCCATATATAAAGTCAGGGTTCAATGAATCCCTCTGTTTTGCTTTATGTCTCTCTGTTCAGCCCAGTCCCGAAGCATGTGCACAACGCTGGCAGTAATGGTCGATTCAGTACCGTCCAGTGTCGCATCTCTCACTCTGCGCTCACCTCGCTGCTCAGGGACTGGAGCAGTTTCGTCCTGGTGGAGGGATACTCATACGTCAAACTTATTTACAGGTACATGCACAGTTAATTTGCCAGATTTATAGAGTAGTGTAGCAGTGCTTTAACAGGCATTATTCCCACAGTGCCTCTGAGTTGCCGCCTGTCTCCTTCTATCTGGTGCGTCTGATCTCTAAAGCTCCCTGCATGGTGCTGCGATTGGGCTTCCCAATAGGAACTCTTGCACACACCAGGAACAAGGTGAGGCAGTGTTTTTCACACCAGGGTTCAGTTCATTTGATGGGAAAGCTGATCTCAGAACAGCACAGCAAGGATCCACATAAGATAATGAGTCACTCTGACCCTGTTTGTAGATCGTGGATGAACTTCGTGAGCAGATCTTGCGGCTGCGGTTTCCTCATCGAGTCCAGAATAAGGAGGCCACGCCAAAGACCAAACGAAAGATTCTGGGTAACGCATCACCCTCCAAGTCCCCGCCTCTTCCTGTGCCCAAACCGGGGCTGTCTGACAGGCCGTGTGTGGTGGTGCTCAACAAACCTCTTGAAAAACTACTGATCAGGTCAGTGAAGTACACATAAAACAATAATGGATCACATTACTGTTATCTGAATTAAGTTTTTAGCATATACAAGAAGTTAGGACAGTGTTACAGTCAACTTGAAGTCAAAATCGACCATATTTTCTTATTCCATGTCTTATAGTGGACATTTCATTGGTGTGTGTTAGTCCAAAGGAAAAAAAAATCCTCTGAAATGGCTTTTGACACCAAGCCTTTTTATTTTTACAATAAATTTTTTTTCTTTTAGGGACAGTTTTCATGATCAATTACTGATTGATAAACTGGATTAAATTCCATAGATTCATGCTTTTCTCATTGGTATATTCAGTTTTATGCCAAAATGTCACATTTTAATAGTACAATGGTTTGAGAAACCCTTTTTTCTTATAGACTTTTAAAATATTTTTAAAAGATTAAAAATTAACACAGCATAGTTTTTTTTCTGTAATCATTTGTCTTCGCTGCAGTATAGGATCACGCTATCATTCATTCAAGTGCTTTTAAACCATTCAGTCACGATAAGATGCAAACATAAGAACTTAAATCTGTACTGACGTGCTGTTGGTCAATCTCCTGCCTATGTGACGCACACAGGACTCGTGTGCACAGAATGCCGCTTCAGACAGTGCGCGTGTTGAGTTCTCTTTCGCGCTTGAACGGACAAAAACACACAAAAGTATGCCAAAATGTCAGTTTGATCAAGTATCCTCGCAAGTAAAGTCTTAAATGAGTTAAAAAGTGTTAAATGAACGCAAAGAGTTGTGAGGACATAGGATGCGTGTCAGAACCGGATCCGCGTCATGTGCTTCAGATCTTAAAGTGACAGCAGCCTAATAAACCTGCTGCTGTGGTGTCTGTCATTAATGTAAATCACAGAACAAAAGACAAAGAGAAAATCACTTTTGTAGATTTAATTAGGATTCATCTGTGCAGTGAAGACTGTGAACGGTTTGATAACTTTAAATATCATATATTACTACTATCAAATATTAAAAATATACTGTATTTATGTTGTTTCTACATTAATTTGGAGATTACATGTGAAATTATTACACTATAAAAGTGTTTTTAATCGATTGACAGCTCCATCTATCTATCTATCTATCTATCTATCTATCTATCTATCTATCTATCTATCTATCTATCTATCTATCTATCTATCTATCTATCTATCTATCTATCTATCTATCTATCTATCTATCTATCTATCTATCTATCTATCTATCTATCTATCTATCTATCTATCTATCTATCTATCTATCTATCTATCTATCTATCTATCTATCTATCTATCTATCTATCTATCTATCTATCTATCTATCTATCTATCTATCTATCTATCTATCTATCTATCTATCTATCTATCTATCTATCTATCTATCTATCTATCTATCTATCTATCTATCTATCTATCTATCTATCTATCTATCTATCTATCTATCTATCTATCTATCTATCTATCTATCTATCTATCTATCTATCTATCTATCTATCTATCTATCTATCTATCTATCTATCTATCTATCTATCTATCTATCTATCTATCTATCTATCTATCTATCTATCTATCTATCTATCTATCTATCTATCTATCTATCTATCTATCTATCTATCTATCTATCTATCTATCTATCTATCTATCTATCTATCTATCTATCTATCTATCTATCTATCTATCTATCTATCTATCTATCTATCTATCTATCTATCTATCTATCTATCTATCTATCTATCTATCTATCTATCTATCTATCTATCTATCTATCTATCTATCTATCTATCTATCTATCTATCTATCTATCTATCTATCTATCTATCTATCTATCTATCTATCTATCTATCTATCTATCTATCTATCTATCTATCTATCTATCTATCTATCTATCTATCTATCTATCTATCTATCTATCTATCTATCTATCTATCTATCTATCTATCTATCTATCTAAACTATTATAGTATTTTCATTTTAATGAAGTGACGTGTGGCCAAGTATGGTGACCCATACTTGGAATTTGTGCTCTGCATTTAACCCATCCAAGTACACACACACACACACACACACACACACCCAGAGCAGTGGGCAGGCCATATTGCTGCGGCGCCCGGGGAGCATTTGGGGGTTCAGTCAGTGCCTTGCTCAAGGGTCTCAACTCAGTCGTGGTATTGAGGGTGGAGGAGAGTGCTGGTTATTCACTCCCCCCAAATTCCTGCTGGACCTGAGACTCGGTCCGACTCTCTAACCATTAAGCCATGACTGCCCCCAATGGCAGTTTGTTTTAGTCATTTTGTTATGGCGTTTTATTAGTTTTTTAATATTTTAATTTAGCTGTAGTTTTAAGTTTTTTATTTCTCATTTTATGTTTTTCATCTAATTTTTATATTTTATTTGAGCTTTATTTCAATTAACCAAAATTATTTCGAATACATTTTAGATAACTGTTACAACATTAATTTGAATTAGGGCCCAGATCTGTTCTGACCACTACTGACGTCCTGCTACAGGTACGAGAAACTTCCGTCAGATTTCCACACCCCTTTCATCCTAAACATGGAGCCGTTTGCCCAAACGCCCATCATGGGTGCCCCTCTCAGCATGGCTGCCAGCAGGACAGCGTCCTCCACCGTGGCATCACTCTCCCGCTACTTCCTGCAACAGCGCTGGGTTTGGGCCGTGCAGAACGGGCCAGGAACCGCTGTATCGCTGCATGCAGTCGCTCATATCCTCTCCATGCTCTCTGAGTGAGTCTGAAACATTCATGGGAAATTCCGAAGAGAAGACATTACCTGTAATAAACGTCTTCGTATAATAGCATTTACACAATGACTAATTCATACTTGATGCTTTTTGCACAGTATTCGCTTGTCTGAAGGCTTCCATTTTGCCGCCAGCGGGGAGGGTATTGTTAACATGGTGACAGAGCTGCCAATACAGGTGAAACAACAATAAACACTCTCTGCTAGTATATCCCAGTTTTGGCATTTTGTTAGCGATGCATATCTAACTTTCAGCCATAACTGTGTATGCAGAGTCTTCCAGCTGATTTGGACGGAGAAAAACACACCTGCATAGTCCAGTACATCCTATTTCCCCCTCATTCCACTTCTACCAAGGACAGGTAACGCCTGTGCAAACCAGAATTTGATTTTCTGTTCACTGCTAAATCCTTAATCCTGTAAAGACTGAAATATGAAATCATAGTCAGTAAAATATTATATTTTGAAACCGAATTGTTTATTGAACCTTTAAACAAAATATTTTACTTTACACAACTTAACAATTCTTTTTTTTTGTGTGTGTAGAGTCTCATATTTTATACATCAGGCTTTTATGGCTCATATAAATAATATAGAGAGAATATAAAGGTCATACTCGGAGTAAAAAATGTCACGGTTTTATTCAGAGGACCAAATTGAGCAAAAATATGTGGTTTGGTGCAGTTGCTGATATGTATATGGCCAAAAGATTAATTTCTGATTGCTTGTAATGTTAACTACTTGCATAAAATGCATATTAATATCATTCTATATCTCCCAATAATATGTCTTAGTAAGATTATGCAGTGCAATACAATGATGACTGAGAGATTAACAAATAAATGTTCCCCGAAAGCTTGATGTGTCATAATTGAGACATTTCAGCATGATTTTTCTAAAAATTATGTATAGATGACCAAGTAAACCTGAGTTGCTTCAGTCCAGTAAATGAAATATTACTAACAATATTTAAGTTATTTTTATGTTTACTTTATATTTTGTGAACCACAAACTGAAGGAGGTTGTTTTAAACTATTAACTATCAATCAGATGACAGAAGGTAGTGTAGTAGATTGTGTACAACAGGATTTTTAGCAAAGTTTTGATCATGTTGATAATTTAAAAACCTTAGAAATTTGCATATCCAATACGATACAGGCTTTTATAAGGTTGACTGGCTTCGGCTGAATGTTTTCTATGCTTTAATGGTATAGAATAAATGTTTGTAAGGCGAAGCGCACAGTACAAGACAGAAACCAATTACCCTGCGCACATTTAAATGTTGTTGGTGCCCACTTTACACAGCTAATCACATACTAGGTGCATCAATTACAAGTCCATTTGGTTTAACTGTTTTTGCCGTCGTGCCCATAGTTTCTCCACAGATGATGACAATGATACTGAAGTGGAGGCCATAGATGTGGACACAGAGCTGAGTTTGGTGACGGAGTGTTGGGTGGAGCCTCAGAGTGGAGCCGTTTATAGCTCACTGGACCAGCAGCGGCACTTTCACAACCTCACATACCAGGAGATTCCTCAGGCCGTTAGTAACAAGTAGCACCACCACATCCTTACTTCCACTTACATGTGAAATGTTTTTGAAAAACAAACAAAATTTATAAATGCTAGAGCTGCACAATTAATCATTAAAAGATTGCCCATACGGTCTTATTCCTAAATGACAACAATTCGGCTATGTCTATTTAACCTTTGAGAAGTACGATCACAGCGAACTTTCAAAACTGTTGAGAGCCAGAGAGTTGTCATGTATATTTATAATACAGCTTCACAAACACAGTATTGTTATTTTTGTCTTACAATAATTCAAATGATCACAGAAGTAATGGGATTAAAGTTTATAGTTCAGATAAAAACACTGATGTCTATGGTAGAGATCAAAATAGAGCAGATCCCCTTTTGAAAGTAACTTGCCGCTTCAAATAACGATTGTATTGATTACATCGTTACGCCACCAGGTGACAAGAAGTGACTGTTAAAATATGCATTTGTCATTAAATCATTCATTCAAGAGATCAAAAATGTTCAAAAATGCTGATTCATCCAGTACTGATGTGTAAAGTGAAGTCTTTGAGTGAATCATTCATTCAAACCAGTTTTATAATTTTTTATTATTCATTCTAATTAATTAAACATTTTTAAATAGACTGCAGCAATTCATATTTTGTCAGATATTTTTATAATATTTTTTTGTCAGAAATTGCATTATTTTATTTACTTGTCTGTTTAGAATCGTGGGAGAATAAAATTTAAAAAAAAAACGATTCTCAATTTATCCAGAATCTCTAATAAATGCCTAGTAATTGCACCTATTTTTTTTTTCGAAATTCTGGGACTTGACAGTGATCAATAATGATATTAGCATTACATGAGACAGCGTTATTTTTGTATTATAATTTTTATTAATAATTTTAATTATTTCATTTTTTAAAACTTTACTATTAAAAACTGTCTATATAGTTTTTATACATTTTTAAGTTAAGTTATTTTAGTACATCAAGTTAAACAAAAAAAATTAGACTGAAATAGTTTTATTTAATTTTATTTCAGTTACAGTTTTTAATGGTTTTAGTTTTAGCTAACTATAATTACCCCTGACTTGAGCTTTCATAAATTGGCATTGACAAAGTTCTATAATGTATTTCTGAGTGAACTTTTCAGTGAATATACAGTAAAATAAGGTGGCAAAAAAGTGATATTTTCACAATCCAATTATAATATATATATTTTTTAATATAACGTCACCACTCCACTACAGCGAGAGGAGAAAAATAATAAAAGTGAACAAAATCACAAGCTTTGGAAATGGGCCATTATATTATGGCAGCAACAGGTAAACTATACAATGTTAATGTATGTACATTCAGATGAAAGGGTTCTATCAGGCGCTTCACGGACCCACTTTATTTTAGGTGGCCTTAACCTCTATGTACTAACATTTTAATTAATAATTTGATACATTGCACTTATTGTGTACATACATGTTTTTACATTGTACTTACATTTTGAAAAATACCTGCATGCAATTACATCTGTAATTAATTTCTGTAGTTACATTTGTAATTACACTGTTGACAATTACCTTACACCAAACCCTACCCTTAAACTTACCCATACCACCACACCTGTGCCTAACTTTACCCGTATTCCACCTCAATATCAGCAAAGGTGTTTTGCAATACAATTTGAACACAGTAAGTACATTGTACTTATTTTTTGATGTAAGTACATAGTAGTTAAGGCCACCTAATATAAAGTGGGGCCATTTAAGGCTTGTTTGTTTAACTAGTCAACCAAGTAGCAGTGGTTGTGCTGTATTTTTTTTTTTACAGACGTCCATATGAGAAAGAAGGACCAAGCAAATAGGGCCTAAGGCAACCATCACTAATATTATTGCTCAGTAATTACTTAGTAAAACAATAGTATTTTTCCCTGCTCATGTGGGTTTTGTTTACATCAGTTTCAGAGATGGAGAGTTTTGACTTTTTGATTATGAGATGCATACAAAGGGCATAAAATATATATATTTTTTTCTCCATTTCAGATTTTTCCACGTGATCTGTCGTGCATGACCACAATGATCACTTTTGAATACCTCATTCAGCTGTGTCAGAATAAAGAGCAGGTGTGCCCACTCAACGGCGTCAAAGATGCTCCAGGTACAAACCTCCACCATCATCTGTCCCGCACACAGTCACAATCAGTTTTGCATGCACAATGTGATGTGGTAACTCTTTGTAGGCGAGGTCCCCGCCACCGCCGCCGCTGCTGCTGCTGATGACTGCATTCACACTGTGCCTTTCCAGTTTGACCTGATGAAACTCTTGCCCAAGTGCCAGCAGATAGAGCTCTTCTTCTACACCTTTAGCCGAGGTACGACTGGATTGTTCATCCACTTTGATCCTTGTCCTGTCCTTTCTTACATTCATATTCCTTTATTCAACCATCAAATCAGGGCCTCGTTTCACTCTGTTTCTGTTGACCTTTAACCTCTGCTACAGAGGGGCTGGCGGATGTGTCCCATAGCGCCTCCTCTCTGCCCAACGACCTCCTCCTCGGCCTCTTCCACGGTTCTCTGCAGAACGAACTCAGTGATCGAGAGATCCCATTGACTGACAAGGATCATGTGGCGTTCATGCATCACATCCTGGAGCGGGAAAGAGATGGTCATGTGGCTCCATTCTCACTACCTGTCATTAAAGGTGATTCGATTGTATATATATATTTTTTTAAAGCTAAAATGTCTATGACATTCATGCAGGCAAATACACATTACACTACCACTCAAAAGTGTGGGGTAAGACTTTTTGGTAACACTTGACAATAAGGTTTCATTAGTTAACATTAGTTAATGTATTAACTAACATGAACTAACCATGAGCAGTACATTTGTTACTGTATTTGTTCATCTTTGTTTACGTTAGTTGATATAAATACAGCTGTTCATGGTTTGTTCATGTTAGTTCACAGTGTATTTACTAATGTTAACAAGATTGTAATAATGTATTAGTAAATGTTGAAATTAACATTAACAAAGATAAATAAATGCTTTATAAGTGCAGTTCATTATTAGTTCACGTTAAGTAATGTAGTTAACTAATGAACCTTATTGTAAAGTGTTACCGATTTATTATTATTTATTTATTTTTCAACACTTTACAATAAGGTTCATTTGTTAACATGAGTTAACTACATTACTTAACATGACCTAATAATGAAAAATCCTTCTACAGCACTTATTAATCTTAGTTAATGTTAACTTCAAATTTGATAAATGCATTATTGAAATCAAAAGTTGTATCTGGTGATATTAGATAATGGACCTGAGCTAACATAAACTAACAATGGATATTTGTGTTTTTCTTAACTAACATTAACAAAGATGAATAAATACCGCAACAGATGTCTTGCTCATTGTTAGTTAATGTTAGTTAATGCATTAAATAACTTTAACTAATGGATCTTATTGTAAAGCACATTTAAAAAAAAAAAGAAAGAAATTAATACTTTTATCCAACAAGAATGCATAAAATTGATCAAAAGTGACAGTAAAGACATTTATAATGTTTTCTGTTTCAAATAAATTGTGTTCTTTTGAATGTTTCCTTTAAAATATGAAGCAGTACAACTGTTTTCAACATGATTATCAGAAATGTTTCTTGAGCAGCAAATCAGTATATTAGAATGATTTCTGAAGGATCATGTGACACTAAAGACTGGAGTAATAATGCTGAAAATTCTGCTTTTGATCACAGGAATAAATAACTCATTGAGATAGAAAACATTTTAATTGTAATACAATTTCACTGTTTAACTGTATTTTTGATCAAATAAATGCAGATTTAGTGAGCATAAGAGATTTATTTTAAAAACATTAACAAATCTTACCAACCCCAAACTTTTGAATGGTATAGGGATGTGCCCGAAAGCCTATATCAGAATTCGGAAAGGCATGTAAAATGAGAAATGCATTCTGTGGAGCCTCTAAAGGGACGTGGTTAGGATTGCTGCGGTAGTCGGTTACATTACAGTACATCAGTTTTCACTTATCATCTGAAGATAGTAAGAAGAGATGATTCACAGGGTGATGTCGAAGGATTAGGTATGCAACAGATCATGAGCGATATCAAATATCTTATCTTGTATAACGTGTGGTCAGCAGACCTCTATACACAGAGTAGGCATGATCGCAAATTCGCACAAAAGTGAAAAGCGAGCACACATTCAAAAGTGATTTCAATACCCCGCATATTGGTAGGTGCTCCCTGATACCTGCAAATTATATACAGTATAATTTCCTAACTATATAATTGTGAGAGAATGCGAAATATTTTTTCCCTCCCATCTCGTATGTTTTTCCAACACCTTGGCTGAATCCGAAATCGCCCCCTAAACCCTCATTCACTATTCCCTACGTTAGTCCACTAATATAGTATACTTGAAGGAGTGAATGAAAACGAGTGCGTGAAGTCGAACAGCCATTGAGTGTACATTAGCTGTACACTCGTTATTGCGGTGCAATGTGGGATTGAATGAGTGCACTCAATAAAGTCCACTACAGGTGGCTGTCCCCTCAAAAAAAATCCCTATTTGAGGATACAGGGGGGGATTTTGGATTCAGCCCATGTCTCTTTAGGGGCTCAGAAGAATGCGTCATTTCCTTTCCGAACATAGGATTCATCTTTGGGCACATCCCTAGTAGTCTATACCCCATTAATAGTAGTTAACTACCATGATTTAGGAAGGATAGTGCTCCGAACCATAACAGAGCTAACATGAACCCTAGAAAACCCTGTGAAGCCGTGATTTACAGAATTTAAAACAGCTAGAACAGATCTGCGTCATGCCTAACAACGTCTCTAAGCTGTTCTAGATTCACTGTAAACCACGGCTTCTTGGGGCTTATTGCTTTAGGGCATTTTCACACCTATAAATCGTTTTTTTTTTTGTTACAATGTTGCATTTTCTTCTTGGTTCAGTTTGCTTTCACAAGGCATCCTTTCAAAGCGTACCAAAATGTGTTTATGCAAGTCACATGCGAGTACAAATGTTCTCTAATTGGTCTCTGCGTCATCCATCAAGATGATTGACAAGTTCGCTCCATGAGCTTATTGTTGCTTTATTTGTAACTATTGAGACACAATACGAATGTAGCCGTCATTCCTGCTGTTAAATTATATACTACATTTACACAACCCAATTACACAACATTTTAAGGTGAAGAGGGGCTCTTTTGGTTTTCAACTGTGATGTGCTGACTCAAAGAATCAGACACTTCTGCTATTTATCTAGCACATTTCCCATTATGAATTGTAATACCATTTAGTTTATTGTTCTGTTGGGTCGAATTGCTTTCACATCTCAAGCGACCCATCCCAGAGTTTGTTTGCAATCTGGCTGAGACCACCTCGTTCAGGCAGTCTCGGAGCGATTGTTTTAGTTCGGTTTCCGAGCACGATTGCCGTGTTCACACATGCCTAAACTAACCGAACCAAGGGAGAAAACGCACCAGGTTCCCAAACAACCGCTCAGGCGTGAAAGCACCATTAGTTTGTCCTAATAGAACTTAAGTTGTATTAAACCCAGAACATTATTTAATTTCTGGAAATGCAGAACAACCACAGATGGTTTGTTGTTTTAATTTCCTCTTGCTGAAGTGTTTGATAAATTCAATAGCATTGTGATCAGTGAAGGAGAAACAAAATGTTTAAACTAAGTAGATGATTAAAAAAGAGCTTAATTGAAAGACTTAAAGCTAATGGATGCCAGACATCCCAAATGAAGCTTTAAGTGATTCATTAGTAATTAGTAGTGACATAAGAAGAGATCATTATTCTCATTATGTTATTATCTGTGTGTATGTGTGTGTTCAGAAGAGAGCTTGAAGCCTCCGGAGAGGCAGGACACTGTTCTTTCTTTCCACACTATAGGAAGCAGTAAAGAGGTGACGGGCTCCTCCAGCACACTACAGGTACGTCATCTCATATTAGATCTCCACTAGAGTTCAAATGCCCAGCCACACTCATAACCAGGCTACACACGTGTGTAAAAACTAGTTGCGTCCCAAATGACGCACCACACTGTGCACCTAAACCATGTATTTAATCATACGTGTGTAGTGTATGAATTTTATAAGCTTATTTTGTCATTCAACATTCTACCACGTAATTAAAGCTGCGACAGTCGAGTGGATGAAGTGTCCAACATTCCACTCTTTGTTTTGTTGGTTAATTAAGTGCATCATCTGGGTATTTAACCCTTTCATGCATGAATTATTGAATCGCAAAGTAATAATTTTTACAATTTTAGTAAAAATTCAACAAGTGAAAAATCATGCCAATATTTTTTTCACAATATATTTTATTTTGAGGCAGTTACATATCTCTCCACTGCAGTGGACACCATGCATCAACGGTATAAAAAGTGATTCAATAGAACTTATTGTGTCTGAAATATACATAAGAACATTAAATAACAACAACAATAGAGAGGACATTTGAAAAACATATCATTCTAGGTCTCGAAACGTTGAACGTGACTGACTGAATGGGAACTCATTTTATTTAAAACCAATTAAAACCAGTATCATAATTAGTCTAATTTGATTTACCTTCTTTCACCAATTAAAACTATTAATAAAATAATTATGAAATATATAATTATGAAAGTATATGCCTACACTTTTATATGACCTAATAAATAAATATAGACTGTAAGCATTTAAATAAATTATAAAATATGAAGACTATTTAATATTGCTGTTTAATAAAACTATTCAATTGTAAATTATATCATAATTTTAACTAAAACACACAAAATAAGGTGGAATCTAAATATAGGCCCAATATACCCTTTGGTGCATGACTTCCACTGGAGTGGACAGATGTATTTTCTGTCACAGAAAAAAATGTACAAGAAAAATATTATTAAAATCTGGATAGAAATATTTGTTACATCTTATTTAGCTATACTTAAATATTTTTTGTTCCTGTCTGGTTATCTGAGAATAAAAGGATTTAACACTTATTCCTGAAGTACATGGTGCATCTCCTCTTTCCTTCGTCATTTTGAATGTATGATGCAATATCTCAAAACAACAAAGAGATGCAAAGACAATAATTAAATTGAATCGTAGACAACGCTTTGGGGGTTCGCCACTTGGTGGTTGGGACATGGTACTAAAACTTAAATGGTTCAAAATGGCTTCCAAATATCTGTCCACTAGGATGCCATGCGTGAAAGGTTGAAGTGCACTTTTTCTTTTTGGAATTTTCAGTGTGAACACACTACTCGCACTATTTATACTACAAAACGGCATAAAATTTCACCATTCTGAAACCTAAAATGACAAATGGGACACCCTATGGCCGTGGACTTAACAGACTTGTGCACGTGGCGGCCATTGTGACACTGAGTCCACAAGACCGCAAGTGTACATGAAGTGTGTCATTTGAGACAGGGCCAATCTGACCCTCACAGATGAAACTGATGTACACAACTCTCATGTCTTTAAATTTTTATTTGAATTTGGTTGCTAGCACCATGACTTACTAGTTGAGCTACATGTGCATGTGTCTGTCACTAATAAGCAAGGGAAAACTGCAAAACATTGCATTTATTTTTTTTATATTTTCAAATAAAAATAAGGCACATTTGTCATGGCTGGTTAGAAAGATTAAAAATAAATTAAATAATTATATAATTTGTTTCAATTTACTTACCATTTTGGACTTCTCTCACGACTCATGACCTGAAAAAACTCTTTAAAAATGCTTAAAATGATGTCAGATGGATCAGAATGGGGTTTTGACAGTTTGACCCCTTCTCACTTCAGCATCAGAGTTAGATTACTTGTGTTATGTAAGTGTAACATGTAAACCACCTTTCAAAAGTTTATGGTCAGTAAGATTGCTTTTTAATGTTTCAGTAATGTTTTTGCGGAAACCGTGATACGTTTTATTTCAGGAGTCTTTGATGAATATACGTTTAAAAGAACAGCATTTATTTGAAATCTAAATCTTTTGTAGCATTATAAATGTTTTTGCTGTCACTTTTGATTAATTTAATGCATCTTTGCTGAATAAAAGTATTAATTTCTTTAAAAAAAAAACTTACTGACCCTAAACCTTTGAACGGTAGTGTACTTATCTTTCTGTTGTTGGAGGAGTTGTTACAGTGTGTGTTTCTTTGTACCTGGCAGAGTTTCAGCAATGCAGATCTTGTGGATGATGAGCCAGCTGGCCTGGAGCAAGACGGCTTATCTCCTCACTGGAAATGTTACGCCAAATACATCAGCCATCAGCAGATCCTGCTCACTTTCCTGCCAGCTACATTTACAGGTGCAACAGCTGTCAGTGCCACACCAATTAGAACAATGTAGTCCTTTATGTTTGCACACATCATAAGATTAATGCTTTCTACTTAGCCACATACTTAGCTGAAATCAAGAAACATGCCCACAGTTTAACCCAGCAGTGTTTGACCAAATTAATATTACCAACTGCAGAATGCTAGCAAACTACCATTGGGTGGGTCTTTAATATTTATAAATGTCCAATGTTAGAGAGAAAAAAAAATATATATATATATGCATGTGTATGTATATATGTATGTTTCTTAATATATATTAATTATAAATTAAAACATCCATAATGAATATTATGTTTTCTATTGCTGTAGTCTTTTGATCATTCTATTATTATTGCATTATATATTTTTTAAATAAGCAAAAAAATAGTAACATATTTGACGTAAAATAGTAACATAGCATTTTATATATATATATATATATATATATATATATATATATATATATATATATATATATATATATATATATATATATATATATATATATATATATATATACATATATATATATATACATATACATATACATATACATACATATACAGTGAGGAAAATAAGTATTTGAACACCCTGCTATTGTGCAAGTTCTCCCACTTAGAAATCATGGAGGGGTTTGAAATTGTCATCGTATGTGCATGTCCACTGTGAGAGACATAATCTAAATTTTTTTTCCAGAAATCACAATGTATGATTTTTTAACTATTTATTTGTATGATACAGCTGCAAATAAGTATTTGAACACCTGTCTATCAGCTAGAATTCTGACCCTCAAAGACCTGTTAGTCTGCCTTTAAAATGTCCACCTCCACTCCATTTATTATCCTAAAGTAGATGCACCTGTTTGAGGTCTTTAGCTGCATAAAGACACCTGTCCACCCCATACAATCAGTAAGAATCCAACTACTAACATGGCCAAGACCAAAGAGCTGTCCAAAGACACTAGAGACAAAATTGTACACCTCCACAAGGCTGGAAAGGGCTACGGGAAAATTGCCAAGCAGCTTGGTGAAAAAAGGTCCACTGTTGGAGCAATCATTAGAAAATGGAAGAAGCTAAACATGACTGTCAATCTCCCTCGGAATGGGGCTCCATGCAAGATCTCACCTCGTGGGGTCTCAATGATCCTAAGAAAGGTGAGAAATCAGCCCAGAACTACACGGTAGGAGCTGGTCAATGACCTGAAAAGAGCTGGGACCACCGTTTCCAAGGTTACTGTTGGTAATACACTGAGACGTCATGGTTTGAAATCATGCATGGCATGATTTTTCAGTGTACCTCTGAAAAAACTTCCAGGTCCTGCACATTCTTCAGTTTTCCAGTATCATTTGCATATTTGAACCCTCTCCAGCAGTGACTGTATGATTTTGAGATCCATCTTTTCACACTGAGGACACTGAGACTGAGGAACTATTAAAAAAGGTTCAAACATTCACTGATGCTCCAGAGGGACTATGCATTATGTGTGTGTGTGTGTATATATATATATATATATATATATATATATATATATATATATATATATATATATATATATATATATATATATATATATATATATATATATATATATATATATATATATATATATATATACATATACATATACATATACATATACATATACATATACATATACATATACATACACACACATACATACATACATACATACATACACACACACTAATTTATTTATGGGAGTTACAATCACATTCTGTTATTATTTTTATGCTAATTATTAAACATATAATGCAATAATAATGGAATAAACTACAGCAATAAAAACTTAATATACATAATTGTATTAATTCCCACAGATTTTGTGATTACACCCAAAGTGTATGCACATATAGCCCCCTCTCAGTACTAAATTGAGTTATTTTTCACTGCTTATATATTGTGCTTAAACAGTCAAATACACACAAAATAATGTCAAAATGCTGGTCTTGGCAAGTAGGTTTATTCACGTAAGCACAGTCAGTTATGTTTGAAGTGAACGTAAACAGGCATGTATAACAGAATAATGGATGCATGTGTCAGGTCTTAAAGTGACAGCAGCTTAACCTGCTGCCAAATTATGAGATAATTAACCCATCCAAGTTAGTGCACACACATTAGGAGTAGTGAGTAGTGAACACACACACACACACACACACACACACACACACACACACACATATACACACACTGCAAACTGTGCACACACACACACCCAGAGCAGCTATTTTGCTGTGGCGCCCGGGGGGCGATTCGGTGTTAGGTGCCTTGCTCAAGGGCATCTCAGTCATTTCCTGCCAGTATTGAGAATCGAACCCGCAGCCTTAGGCCACGAATGCTATATAAGCTTTATTTTGACTGTGCAGATGTTCAGCTTTTGATGTCTTCTGGGCTGGAAACTGAACCTCCAATCAACAGCACCCTCCTGGATGAGGAGGAGACCTGCAGTCATGGCAACGGCCAATCACAGACAGACTCCGTCAGCAGTTTTACCAATGGTCCACAGGTTACTGCTGATTTTGGAACTGGTCATCATGGAGAAGATATCAGGGGCCACCCGGCATCCAGAGAAGTGTCCACAGTTGAAACGGAAGCAGCGTTGGAGACATCCACAGAACAAACCAACATAAACACAAGCAATGCAGGTATGGCATTTCAATTCTATTACGTTTCCAGACAGGGTTTGAAAAACTAAAAAAGTTGCAGATATGACAGAAACCAGGCATAACAAAAACTAAAACCATAATATATTTTTTTCGTGACTTAAATGTTAACTGAAAAATAAAATATAAACAAAAACTGAACATGTCTGTGAAAGATGTTTATGTCCATAACTCTGCTCCATAACTTTTAGCTTCAGAAGAGAAGGATGGCGTGCAGTTTATGGAGCCCCAAAAGCGAGACTGTCACATCACGTTCAGCAGACAGGTGTCTCAGCAGAGCGGCACTGACGCCGCTCGACCCCGCTGCCCCATCTACATCTACAACTGCTCACTGGACTCCCTCAAAGAACAGCTGGTCCATCCACGGTCAGGACGGAAGCCCAGGGACGTCTTCTTCAGGTACTGAGACACACATCCACATGAAAGCTACTGTGCCTAGCTTGAAGGTCTCTGGTCATCAGCTCTGTTCCAAACCCTATAGAGCGGCCTACTGCCTACCTAGGCAGCTACCTTTTGAGGCAGCATCTGAAAGAGGACCTCAAAAGTGACTGAACTTAAATGCTCTTCATTAGCAAAAAACACTGCATGCTCTGGATAAAAGCATCAATCACATCCTTGAGGCACTGATATACTCACAGCGAAACTTCTGAATTCTCTCAGTGACAAAATAAACACAACAAAAATGACAGCATGATAAACAGCAGTTAAGGAAAGCATCTGATTATAGTGATGTGGATATGGCACACCAGTTAAGTCGTCAAGTTTATTTTTGTGCTGTGAAAAACGTGTTAATGCATGCAATTTAATTTGTTCAGTTTAAAGCTTTAAAAATATTTAATGCAATTAACACCGCATCAGTTTCTCCCGTCATCCTTTGGCTAGCATTACATTTATATGATCATGCTCATGATAATGCTTTTAAACCATTTAAGCGCAATAAGACACAAAAGAGAAGGCGGTGCTGTACTGCCGCGCGTCTGTGCATCTCCTGTCTGTGTGACACACACACACACACACTCGTGCGCACAGAAAGTCACTTCAGACAACGCTTGAAAACACAGAATTATGGCAATATGCCTGTTTTGTCGAGTATCCTCGCAAGCACTGTCTTAAATGTGTTAAATGAAGTCTTAAATGAACGTAAAGAGTAATAATGGGATGCGTGTCAGATCCGCGTCATGTGCGGCAGATCTTAAAGTAACAGCAGCCTAATAATAACAGCTACTGTCTGTTATTAAGAATAATCAAAGGACAAAAGAGAAAATCACACACTGCTCTTGACTGAATAACTTTGGTAACTAGGACTAATCTATATTTAATTTATAATTTATGCAGTTAAGACTGTGAAGTGTTTAATTAACTTTATTCAATTTCTGTATATATCCTACCTGTTAGACCTAAAAAATTTTAAATCACTGTTTACAAGGTTACAAAATAAAAATAAATAAAAATAACAAAAAACAATAACTTTTTGTGCATTTTGACTGTGCAAGTAAAAATCTGAACCTATTTGACTGGGACAATAGATCCTGATACAAACATGTACATATATACATATAGTTAGAATTAAACAAATGTGTGCACATCCAGCAATAGAGCCCTGATATATTGACGAACACAGGTAAATGTGACATTATTAAAATGGGTGTATGTGAAGATTGTTTGAAGTTCACTTAAATTAAAAGTTGTTGTATTTTTTAAAGCCTAATAAATGTTAAATTTTATAGCTTTCAATTATATGAATGGCTATAATTAATGGCTAAAATTTAGAAAAGTTTAATGGAGATCAGTGATACAGTGGGTGAGACAGGCTACCGCCTGTTGTTTCTACATTCAATTGGAGTTTAAATGTAGAATTATTACAATATAAAATATACTAAAATTTAATGTTGCAATTAATTACAGAACAATGTGCGATTAACTAGTTAATCTATTTTATTTATAAAGCACTTTATACAATATCAGAGCAGCCTCAGAGCCACACCTACCTATTACATCATCACCATAGACCAATGGTAGTTCAAAGATGTTTACCTGAGTAAACTTTTCCGGAAAGTTCGCTTTGGCAAGTTGTTTCGAACTCCAGAAATGATCTCCAAACGAGCTTCATTTTGACCTGATTTTGTTTGAAATTATGTCACACAATTATGTTTGTTCTTCGATTTTACTTGAAGTATATTCAGGCCTTTATGTTATCTAAAAATGTTCCCTAGGTAGGCAGTTTGCTATGTTTTGGAACAGAGCTGTTGTTTTTGATGATCATTTCAGAGGGCATCATGTGGTTATCCTAATGTTTTACTGTCTGGTTTCTCTTTGGATGAGAAGAGCTCAAGAGACAGACACCTTGGAGTTCAGTCAGCAGACCAAATACAGGTAGCCCTGCTTACTGCTTCCTGCTGCTGCCGCCCTATAGGGGGGACGGGACGGGAGGGTTATGAGGGGGCTGTTTTGGCCTTGTTACACTAAGGATGGTCCTTCTCTCTTTCTATTTCTCTGGAGGGTTTTGCTATTCTAGGAAGATGACTGAGGGGATATAAGACTTCAGAAGACTTACGGGTATGAGGTCTTAAAATAGAAGGAAAACAAACTTTTATCTCTTTATACCCACTACTATTAAAAAGTTTGGGCTCAGTACAATAAAAAAAAAAAAAGACAAATTAATACTTTTATCCAGTAAGGATGCATTCAATTGATCAAAAGTGAAAGTAGAGCCATTTAAAATGTTACAAAATATTTTAATTCAAATAAATGCTGTTCTTTTGAACTTGCATCACAGATTTCCACAACAGGTTTCAACATTGATAATAAAAAAAGTTTCTTGAGCAGCAAATCAACATGTTAAATGCTCGATCATGTGACACTGATGAAAATTCAGCTTTGCCATCACAGGAATAAATTACATTTGCATATATATTTATATCGAAAAACAGTTATTTAAAATTGTACTATCTGCTATTTATATTGTTATCGATTCAGGTGCACAGTGATTTGAATTGTTCTATATTGTCTAATATATTTTAAGACCTCATTTCCTGCTTAGGGTTGTTTTTTCTGCCTTCTGATGTTCAGTACCAGTCAAAAGTTTCGACATGTTTGACTGAATGTCTGTTTCTGACTTTCTGATTACACTTGGAAAAGGAAAAGCAAAAGCAATACGACAATACATATCCATCATATGTTTTCCATGTGTTTCCTTTTAGTACAGTTTCAAAAGCATCCCAGGATGCACCTCATGACGTTTTTTGAAGAATGTCTAGAGTGAACTGAGCTGGAATATAGACAAAGTAGAAGCTCAAAATTAAGGGAGGTTTCATTTGTCACTTTTTTTTTTTTTTTGCATCCATTTGTGTTTTGCCATGGCTTTAAAACAGTGAAAAGTGATTAGATGTGTCCAAACTTTTGACTGATAGTGTACATACTGAAATTTGGAGGGTAGTTCACTGTATGTAGACATTTAGGACATCCCAAGACATTCAAAATTAGGGTGAAATGACTTGGATATAACATAATTTATATCCTCTTTTTTTATGAAATTAGTATTTGTCAATCTGGTATGTTCAACTGGAAAACCTCTGTCTTGGTGGTAGTGTCTGAATACTCAGGGCTTCTTTGAACAACACACTTTTTAGGGTACATTTTATATTGGTGTCCTCAACGTCTTGATTGTTTTCCACCTCGCTTTTCCTGCTTTATTGAATACAAAAAATGGTAAAAACCAATGCCGTATATTCTTGGATACTGTTGCTTCATGGCTGTAAATCTGTTGTGCATGCTCTTAAAGCTGGTTTGATCCTGCTGCTATATGACTGGTTTGATTTTTTCCTGTCCTCTTCAACCACAAACACGACAAGTATTTACATGTGATGATCCTTTAGACAGTGTAGATAAATGTAATGTCCTATAATAAATAATAAATGCTCTGGAGTGCTGCTTAATAAAAGTTTTGCACTCAGGAATACGGATGTTTTTGCCATTGATGTTTAAAATGAACACCATCAGCAATCATCCATTTAGAACTGATTTTCAAAAAATAATAAATTAAACATGTTTATTGTGTTTAACGGGGTCTATAATCACCTTATGGAATAATAATCTGGAAAATAAAGAGCATGTATTTGCTTCTTTTACACACGTCGGATAGAGATGATTGTTGCACGTTGTCTCCGTTTTCTCACGCTATTGCGTTTTCAAGATGGTGTGTCCTTTTTTTTTAGAATTGCATATTAGAATTTTTATTCTTACATTGTACCTGGAGGTCTGTTTAATGTAGGTCTGAATGTTACTACGATAATAAACAGCTCTTGTATGTCTTTGTAGGACTGCAATTGAACTCTATATACATTTTAATGCATCAGCTGAAATCAAAATGGTTATACAATGTCAAAATTTTAAATAAGTGCCTGAAAGAGACAGTTTTCCAGAGTGATGCTTCCCTATATTAAAGATATGGGTAAATATCTGAACTGACTATTCCTGCTGCTTGTCTCTGCTATTTAAGGCTGGTGTCTGGTGTAGTGTTGTAGGAAATGTGTGGCAGATTGTGGGCTCGTGTTATCTGGTGTGTGTGTGTGTTTGTGTCTCTTGGCAGGTCAATCTCTCAGGAGCGCAGCAGCGCCTCCTCCTGGAGTGAGCTCATGACGCACCCTCACAAACACAAGGAACTTGCCAACTACTGCAGCCTTCTACAGGAACACTACTACCAGAGCTATGTCAAAGGTCACACACAAACATGTACATATATACATATAGTTAGAATTAAACAAATGTGTGCACATCCAGAAAGCTCAATGAGGGTGCTCTATCACAAAAAAAGGAAAAAGCAGAAATATTATTTATTGCATGTTCTCACCAAAGTTAAATAAATAAGGAATAAATGATAGGAAATAATATTTAGCGTAAAGAAAATGAAGATTATTTTTTGCATTGTGACATTTTCATGACATTTAATTTTCATTACTGCATTGAGTTTAAACATTTTTTTAAATTAAATGTTATTCTTATTTTTTCATTTTAAATAATAATAAAAAATTGCTATATCTAATAGTCTAAAAAATTGCGTCTGCAATAGCTGAAAAAATTATATATATATATATTTTTTTTATTTTATTTTTTTATTTATTATTATTTATAAAAATGTGTTTTAGTGATGTGAATTGGGGCAGAAAATGCTTAATTTTCATAAAAATGTTGCAAAAAGATCTTAATGATAGTAAGTTGTTTGTAAAAATGTTTCATTGGCCTTGTGCCTGTGTTGATTGACAGGTGTTTATCGCAGTCTGCAGCAGTCGTGCAACGTAAGCTCGCAGGACGTACTGACGGCCATGGACTACTGCGAAGAGTCGCTGCAGGAGATCGACATCACTTCCTTCCTGCAGACCCTGTGCGGACACGTACGTGTGTTCCGTGAACGTCACGAGCTGCACGGCTGTGTCAACGTAAGCAAGTCCAGTAACGTCCCCACCACCTTCATCATTGGCGAGGGAGAGGATGATGGAGCTGACAGAGCCACACTGGTATCTTCATCCAGGTACTGACCGCAGAGCAAAGCATTGTGGGACTTGTTGTTAATGCTTTGTTTTCATTGGATTCAGATATTGTTTGTTTTTTGTTAAAGTATTGAACTGGAGGATGTGAGCGAAGCTGATTCCAGAGGAAAACTCTCTGTCCCATCCTCACCACTGGACCTAGAAGAACCGAGATCTCCGAAAATCCCAGAATTCCCACTGTCTCTTCTCCAGTCCCAGCAGAAATGTGAAGTGTATCCTGATTTACACAAAATCATACAGGTACGGCAGACACCAAGTGTCGCGAGGGGTTTAGAAACAGCATTTTTAAAATTGTATTAACAAATTCACGCAATTCTGTTCGTGTTCGCAGGATAAGTTCATGGAAATTGGTGCTCAGTATTTCAAAACTGTACCGTCCAACCCACATTATTTCTTTTACTGCCTTCCATCTTCCAAAAAAGAGGTGCGTTATGGAAATATTTTTATATTCTGTTCTTTTCAGTGATGTTGAAAATGCATTTTCATTTTTTGATGAGACAAAAAGGCATACTAAATAAATACAAATGTCTTTCTATGTATTTCTATTGTGTTTCAAAAATAAGCACACGGTGTAGTCTGATTCATGAGCGAATGTCTCTAATGAGCGAATAATTCATGAGTTATCGATTTTAATCAGCTCTATCCATCAGTGCTTACTTAGGTATGTGTTTTATTTTTCTTCCCCGTATTTATACGGATTTCATCTCTGCAAGCTCTGTGATTTTGGGTTGCTTATAACATGAATTTGAAAACACGACACTTTTTGTAGATTAAAGTTTAAAAGCAAAGAAATTAAGGCAGCCTTATATATATATATATATATATATATATATATATATATATATATATATATATATATATATATATATATATATATATATATATATATATATATATATATATATATATATATATATATATATATATATATATATATATAGTATTGTAATTACCAATTATTATTATTATAATTGTATTATAATTATAAAAGTACAGTGGTATTATTGCATTAGTAATATATTTTTTATTGATTTGTTTCATTTTAAAAGTGTTTTTTATTCATTTAAATGATTGTACAGTAGTATTAGTAATATTAAATTTATATTTTCTTTCCTTTTTTGTCCTTAGCTGATCACATTACTAGATGTTTATATGACAATATGTAGTAAAAAAAACAACTAATAATAATTATTTCGAGAACCCCACTCAAAACCACAGCTGTGTAGGAAACACTGGGATAGTCTTACATAATCAAACATTTGACTGTCAAATTAGCGCTCGGCTTTACAGCAAGAGAGCTTTTAAACCTGAAGACTTAGTAACTGTTTTCCTTTCCTCTCTTTCATCATCTCCAGGAGGACTCAGACAGGGAAGGAGAGCGGAGACCCAGTGAAGAGTTCGAGGTGTCTGAAGCTGAACTGGCTACAGAAGACGGTTAGACATCATTTATGACACACTAAATGTTCAGTCCGTTATCTGAGTGCTGAGTTTTTAATCAGAAATTTAATGTAATTTGTAACATATTTAAAGGTGCACTTAGTAATATGTCCCTCACTAAATATGTGTTATGCATAAAGAAATTAATAGTGTTTTAAAAATGTATTTAACAACCTAGTGAGATGAAGGGAACTTCGAACTCTTTCCCCACCAGCGTTTTTTTTTTTTTTTTAGTTTGTAGCCAACGCTAGCAATTTTGATCATTTTAACAAAACTTTCTTGGCCCCTATAATATTTGAACATAAATATATCAAAAAAGGCTAACAGAGCCTCAAAAAAACCCCTAAATGTTTTATTCTAGCTTCATGCATTATTTTTTATCAACACTTGAATGTGGGAAAGTTATAAAAAAACACAACAACAACAACATTTTAAACAAAAAGCTGAGAAAATCATGTTTTTGTTCAAAGTCTACAATGATTTTATCGCTTGTTTCTGCTGTGTTTTGATCAGGAGATTCTGTACTCTTTCAGAAGTTGAGTAATAGCTTCCCTTTGCATAACAGTGAAAACTTGGAAAGCCAGACAATTCCGTCAATGAAGGGAAAAGAGTTAATTGGTTTGTGAAAAGTTAGCTGATATTATTGGTACACTGAAGAAGACTGCTATCCAAAATGTTTTTTATTTTATACCCTGTTGTGATTTATGAAGCATCTTATAAAGGACATTTTTTAAAGTGCAGATCATTTTTTGTTTTTTTGGGGGGATTTAGATGTTTTGGTCTTCACCTCCCCAGCTGTGAGAGTGCTGGGATTGATGAGTCGTTCACAGCAAGACTAAAATATTTAATTGAATTAAATTTTAGTCCATTTTGATTTCATGTTATATGTGAAGACTTTTTCACCTGCTAGTAAACTAGAAGTATATTAAAAGATTGTATTAATCCTTTGGATATGCACAGAGAACGTGTCCGGCTGCTGTATTGTGACAGAGAGCGACACGGATCTGGAGGTGGAGTACCAGGATTGCGGGAATGGCAAAACGGAGGCTGGAGAACAGGAAGGAGGTGAAGGCGTGTCCCCATCTGACTCCAACACAGTCAACCAGGACGATGATTCCTTCAGTATTCTGGACGGAGATTCTCTGCTGGAGGTGGAGGGTCAGCAGCCGGAGATGCCTCCTCTGTTTGTGCACCTCACCTGCTCCGTCAACATGAAGAGCTGCCATGGCTCCATGCCCACGCAAACGCTGCCAACCTGTCTGGGTAAAACACTCAACACTGCTGAGCTTTCTGCCATTGACTACTCTCACAGCCATTTAACAGGGACTGTAGCAACTCATAATGTAATAACTGCACATAATGTAATAAGTATTACATTATTATTGTGATAAAATGTTTATAATGTAATCATTTTCTCAAAACTTAATAAAATCTTGAGCTCATAATGTAATTAAAAAAAATTTACATTATGAGAAATGTATTACATTATAAACTCACCAAAAACAGATCATCATATTGAACCAGAAAAATCGCAATTCGATTTTTTTCCCTCAAATCGTGCAGCCCCATTCTAAATCATAATTTAATATTTCATGGCCATTTCTTTTAACTAAAGTAAAACCTGTAAAGGTTGACATATACTTATTACAGTATTTTAAGACTTTTATCTAAATCAACTTACAATCGAGGAACTTTACAAGCATTTTCTGTATGTAAATGAAAATTATTAAGGTTGCAAATGAGCTTTGTTTTGTATGTAAATGAGCTTTGTTATAATTGGCTCTCTTCTTCACATTAAAAATCACGTTAATAGTGAGTTGCCATCGCCAAGTTGCTAAATAAATATTAAGTGTGAATTTATATGATATGTAAATACGGACGGTCTTGTGTTAATGAGCTTATGGTGGGACCAGGAAAAGTCTTTAAAATGTTTATTGTGGATAAAACTTAATCATTTAAAAATAATAATATAACCATTTAAATCTATTAATTCCAAGTAGTGGTACCTAAATGCATATGAAAATATGCCAGAACAAAACCCTCATCCAGTGATCAAGAGTTATTGTTAACTAAAACTATTAAAAAAAATTGTTTATTGAAATGAAGTTTAAATAAAACATACATATTAGATGAATGTTTAAACAAGTTAGAAATGTCACTTTAGCAATACTAATTGAAATACAATAAGTTTAAGATAAGTACTGAAATAGCTGAAACTTAAAAAAAACTTAAATAATTCTAAATAGAAATATTAAAAAATACAAATGACAAAAGCACATTTTACACAATTACTAAAATATAAAAGCTAATTTAAAATATTAGTATATAAATATAGTAATATAAATTTGATAATATAAATAAAAAACGACTTAAGAAAAGTCATGGAAATTCATTGGTGTGAAGAAGAGGTGTAAACCATATACAGTATTTTGAGTATTTAACCGTCTGATTAGTATTAATATGGTTCATGTGTTTTTAATAAGTGAATATAAAACGATGGTTTGCAGGTGAAGTCATTACCTGCCTTGAGAACGCTGAGAATCTTCAGTCGGTGGATCTGAACGAGTTGTCTGTCACTCTTGATATCTTTGTGCTCACGTTACCTCTGGAGATTGAGGTCATGGCTCCTGACTTCCGCCACAACCGGTCAGTGATTGTGAACTGTCCTAGACTTAGGAAAGACAAATAGCATGGGTTCAGCTGGAGCGATCATGATTGTTTTCTGTGCATGTAGGTACACGTCTGAGAGCAGTGTGTCTCTGAACCGCTCCCCCGGACAGCCCTCATCTTATCGCTCTGACGAGGAGCTCATGGGAAACCTGGACGGCCTGCGCGGGGTTGGTGTGGAAAGGTCAGCGTTCAGAGGTCATCAGACATCAGCTGTTGCCTTACATCTTTCGGCATTAACTCTTTATTTTGTCATCTTCTGCAGTATGTCTGGAGATCCCCTGTCCAAACTTCCTATTCCACACAAAATGGCTGTTTTAGCCACCATGGATGAGGTGAGAATGCAAAGATTTAAATGAAAATGAAAAATGACAGTGATATTATTCAAAAATATTCATTATCTCAACAATTATTCATAATTGAACCAGTTAATAGTTTTCATTTAAAATGTACACTACCACTATGTAACTTTTTTTTGTTGTTCAAAATGAACAACATTTATAGGTGCACTATGTAAAAATGTTTCAGTAAAATATCCAAAAACCACTAGGCCAGTGTTATATATTTTGTTCAGTTGAGTACTTACAATATCCCAAATGTTTCCAACTATTTGTAAATCGTGAGAAATTTCTATTTTAACCAATGAACCGGGACGTGTGAGGGAGTCACCTGTCGATTGCGTCATATCTGCGTTACCCTCGGTTTCCGGTTTTATTTTGCAGAAACGCTTTACTCTCACTGCAATGTGAACAAGTGTCATAGCAGCCACAGAGCGAATGCACAGAGTAACGTAATAGCATCATTTTCAACACACTCAGATGTATCTAATATGATAAACAGAGCTGCGTTACCTCATACTTATGACCGGAAAACCGGAAGTGGCCCCGGCAACTGTGTCTTAATAAAATTCCTGCCGGGGACTGTGTCTAGGGATGAAACGATTACCGGTTTGACGATAAACCACGATAAAATGTATTGACGGTTAGTAATATCATATAAAATTTAATTATCATTAAAACCGCGTGTGATTATCACGTTTGAGAAAACTTGCGGTCCAGTCAGCGTCAGTGTGGCGCAACGCACTGCTGTTTTTTGAATGAGAAGAAATGGCAGTGACAGCGGCGGGAGATTTTTCAGACTTCTAAAAGGACCAAATCTGAGGCGTTGTCATATTTTGGCTTTAACAAAAGTCCTGAGGGAAACTTAATCGAAGATGGTCATCCTGTCTGCAGAACATGCCAGAAGAAAGTCGCTGAAACACTTCAAAACTACGAACGCAAGGCAAGTGGACTTTGACCTAAATACCAAAACTACGTCTGGGAAATAATAACGTGAAGCGAACGAACAAATTCAGACAAGACAAGGGTGACACTTAAGTGATAATAATCAGGGCTTGACATTAACAACCACCATTTGCTGGTGTAACATTATTTCGGCTGCACACTAGCCACTCTGGCGGTTGAACTTATTATAGTCTTCTCAAAAGCCATCTGTTATAATCGCGTTGCGCATTATAACCAATCACACGTGTTTCTATTGAGTTTATGAATGCAATGTCTCATAATCAGAGTCGTTCAGATTAGCAGAGTTTTGTTCAGAGCGCGCGCCGCTCACACTCGCTGAAATCTGAACTCAAAGCAGAGATAAACATGCAATGTATGCAGGAGATTCATTCATCATACAGTGATCGACTGTTTTTGTTCCATTTCAGCAGCAAAAATGGTTTTAAAAAAAAACAGCAGAACCACAGCGCATCTGATATGACTGGCATAATGCTGGCGAATTTAGGGACCGTCTCTAAAGTTACATACAACATTGGTAACGTTTTACACGATTCAAATTTGACTCGCATTTGAAGAGAATCACAGTCATAAAACTGACTGTAAAGTGTTCATTTAGGTGTCAGGTATGATGCACACATTTTGATATTTAATAAAATAAACTGTCAAATCATATGGAATTATGGATATGCATTATTTCACTAGGATACTGTTTGGGCTCTTACACAAAATATGCTAGATTTAAATGCATCATTGCTGAACACTGATGAGAATATTGCTTGAGAATATATTTACAGAGATAATATTAGAGATTATATTTACGACAAATTATTATTATTTATGCGTTATACGTTGCTATTGACGACGGCCATTATAAGGAAGGAAATCCCACTGAATAGAATCTAGCTTAAAAAAGTGCAAAGAGCTGCTTTATTTATTTGTTGTTTGTTGATTTTCAAATATAAAACTTGTTGAAATGTTTTAAGTGTGTGCATCTGTTCTTTTTGAACACTTTCATCTCATTTGAACAAAACCGTGATAATATTGATAACCGTGATAATTTGGGTCACTATAATCGTGATGTTAAATTTCCATACCGTTTCATCCCTAACTGTGTCATAATAAAAGTCCCATCGGTCTTCTCATGAACAATCGCTCCAGCGGCCTTGCTCAGCTTCGTGTCTCGTCATATCTGTAAATACAGAAAAGTTGCTCCGTCTACTTCGCCGTGTGTCTGGTGTGGAAGTGGCAGAGGTTAGTTATCTCGAGTGAGAAAGGTTGACTTGGAGCAGCTAAATCTTCAAACTCTGGGGAATCACCCGTTTTAACCCTCTGGTCCTCTTCGTTTAGGGGTCAAACTTGTCTCCTTCGCGGTCAAAAGTGACCGAAGCCTTAAAATGTCACTTTTTTTTTTTCAGGAAAACCAATGTAATATATTTTGGTTCAATAATATTTTTTGATTATTATTTAGAGTTTTGAAGGGATTCTATGGTACTATGCAATAATTATAAAATTTTAATGAGCAATTTTTTCCATTAGAATTCATTTGTAATTTTTTTAATTTTTAATTTTTTTCCTAAAATCCAACATTTCACAGTACAATAGAGTGCAGGCCTTTAAAATCCATTTTTTGAAATGAGAATAGCGCCTTCCGGAGCCATTAAAAAAATAAAAACATGTGTAATGTCGTGTAACCATCTGTAGGCTATAGCTTTTTTTTTTCAATAAATGCAGTCTTGCCTGTTAATTTCTCCTCTCTCTCTCTCTCTCTCTCTCTCTCTCTCTCCTCTCTCTCTCTCTCTCTCTCTCTCTCTCTCTCTCTCTCTCTCTCTCTCTCTCTCTCTCTCTCTCTCTCTCTCTCTCTCTCTCTCTCTCTCTCTCTCTCTCTCTCTCTCTCTCTCTCTCTCTCTCTCTCTCTCTCTCTCTCTCTCTCTCTCTCTCTCTCTCTCTCTCTCTCTCTCTCTCTCTCTCTCTCTGTGGATTGCATGCTGGGAGCGGAAGTGTAGTGTGGGGGTGTGAGAGCGGCACGCTTGAATTGGTTTTCAAGGTTAATTTTTTTGTTTGTTTGTTTGTTTTCTTTCTATTTCAAGTTTTTTTTTTTTTTTTTTTTGATTTGTGGTTATTTTTAAACACTGGTGTGGTTAATTATTTGATAAAGGCCATGGCGTCTCTCTCAGGTGAGGGAACGCCGGGGCTCTCTATCAAAAATGGGTGTAAAGTGTTCTCGGATCCCGCGTTTACCGTAGAAGACGTGCTTCTAGCAATGGGCGAGATTGTAGGGCATGAAAAAATAGCATCGGCCTCCAGAATGAATAAGGCGGTGGTGGTATTTCTTAAAGATGAAAAACTCGTAAACACCCTAGTTGAAGAAGGAATAGTAATTTTTGAAACGCTGGTGCAAGTAATGCCATTGCGCGCACCTGCTACTAGAGTTACAATTTCGAATGCGCCGCCATTCATTTCCAATGAGCAAATTATAAAAGAACTGAGTCGATTTGGAAAGTTTGCTGGATCCATTAAAATGGTTCCGCTCGGCTGTAAAAACGCAGCTTTAAAGCATGTGATGTCGTTTCGAAGACAAGTGTTCATGTTTTTAAATGAGCATTCGAAGTCTCTGGATATCTCGTTTCGCATTCAACAGGGAGACAGTTCCTATATGATTTTTGCAACGACAGATAGTTTGCGTTGTTTTGAATGCGGTGATTTGGGACATAAGAAGTTCACGTGCCCGCATAAAAAACAATCAGAAATCGAAAAGAACGAAGGAATTAATGGTGAGCAAACGGATCAAAGTGAAAAAAACGAAACTCCAGTTAAGGAAAAACGGCCTAAAGCTGTAAAGGAGGTAATGATTCCAGAAAAAAAAACAAAAGGTAATCGAGGTTAATGATAAGGATTCGGAGGATTCGGTTGTGACAGGTGAACCCGGCGTTATTCCTCAGACGGTTTCTCCACCCGAGAAGAGTCCTATAGACCCAAGCTCTAAATCAGAGGTGAGTGGGTTTATTTCATCTATGCGAGCTGGTGAGGATGCTGTAGGCCCGATTGTTTTGAAGGAGGTTGTTACTGCGGTGGAGGATAAGGAATGTGTTAATGGTGATGAGTTTCCGAGTGTTAGCGGGTTACAGTTTAATGCGCTTGTGGAGAGCGAAAACAGTGATGAGGAACTGATGGAGGATTGTGACAATTGTTCTGAGTTTTCGGAGATTGATTGCAGTCAGTCTTTAGATGACGTTTATTCTGTCGAAGAATTGAATGAGTTTCTGGATGTAACTAAAGGGAAGAAGGTTGATGTGGCAAAATTTTTCCCCGATGTTAATAAATTTATAAAATCAGTGGCGATGGCTCAGAAGACGGTGGGATATGATGTCATTTCAAAACAAAAACGATTTCGGCTGAAAAAGTTTTTAACAACTGTACGCAAAACTCAAAAAGATAATGTGAAACTGTCAAAATGGAAAAAATAAAGCACATGGGTGTGGAATCTATCTTAATTTTTGTTTTGTTTTTCTGTTATTTGTTTTTCTTCTCTCTTACCCCTGCAATGCAGATTCTTAGATTAGGATCTTTAAATGTGAATGGGCTGAGGGATGCAGGGAAAAGAGTATTACTTTCCGAGTTTCTTAGGCTTAAAGATTCAGAAGTGATATTCTTACAGGAAACTCATAGCGACATAAAAAACAAATCTGAGTTAAACCTGTGGTGGGAAGGAAAGCTTTGTTTAAGCCATGGCACAAATGTTAGTGCAGGTGTAGCGATTTTATTTTCAAATCATCTAAATGTCAGCATTTTATCAGAATTGGAAATAGAGAGAGGACGTATTTTGATAGTTAAAGCGAAAGTTGAAAATCAGATATTCGATTTTATAAATATTTATGCTCCAAATAAAGGGTCAGATAGAATCATTTTGTTTAGAAAATTGGGAGAGTTTTTAAAAACATATACTTTGGATGGTATGCTAATTGTTGGTGGCGACTGGAATTGTTCTCTTAATTTTCTTTTAGATAGGAATAATGAGGAGCCACATCCTATATCAGCTTCTGTTTTAAAAAGCGTTATAGTTCAGAATGATCTGGTAGATGTATGGAGAGATAAGAATAAAGAGATAAAACAATACACATGGACAAAAGCGTCACAGGGAATGATAAGTGCTGCAAGACTTGACAGGTTTTATGCTAAGCGTGCTGAAAATAATAGAATAATGGGGTGTAATATTTTTCCTTGTTGTCTATCAGATCACCATTATATTACAGCTAATATAGTTCTGACACAATCTAAATATAAAAGTCCATATTGGAAATTTAATGTTGCATTGTTGAAAGAGAAAGAGTTTTATGAGAAATTTGAATTGTTTTGGAAAATTTGGGGTTCTAGGAAAAATGAATTTGAAAATTTGATACAGTGGTGGGAAATAGGTAAGACACAGATTAAAATATTTTGTCAGCAGTTTACGTGTTTTTCAACAAGAAAAATAAAGCAAAAGATTTCTGAAATAGACAAGGAGATTTTACACATCACATCTTGTATGATTCAGAATGCTAATGCATCTTCAGCAGGCATGTTATGTGAAAAGAAAAGAGATCTAGAATATTTGTTGCAAGTGCGGGCTAAAGGTGCCCTGATAAGATCTCGATTTATGTCTGTAAATGAGGTAGATGCTCCCACTGCTTATTTTTTTAATTTGGAGAGAGTGTCAAAACAACAAAATCAAATGTACTGTCTGACAACCCCTGATGGACGAAAGACTTTTGATGCACAAGAAATGAGAAAGATTGCGGTGGACTTTTATTCAAATTTATATAGAAAAGAAGAAACTGAGACTGAATGTGTGTCACAGGTACTGCAGCAACTGCCATCCCTTACTAAAGCACAGAGGCAGAATCTGGACAGTTCTATTTCCTTTGAGGAGTTAACGGAGGCTGTTCAACAGATGAAGCCTGGTAGAGCACCGGGAATTGATGGACTATCAGTGGACTTTTTTAAAGCTGTATGGAACTACATCGGACAAGACTTTTATGAAGTGATCCAAGAGTGTTTTAAAGAAAAACGCCTTCCCACAAGTTGCCAAAGGGCAGTTCTAACACTTTTACCAAAAAAGGGTGACTTGAGTGTTCTTAAAAACTGGAGGCCTGTGTCAATTTTAACAACTGACTATAAGCTAATAGCAAAAATTTTGGCAAATAGGCTGAAAACTGTTTTAGGAGATTTAATACATGAGGATCAATCATACTGCATTCCAGAAAGAACCATATATGATAATATGTTTATGATCAGAGATATTTTAGAGTACTCTAAACTACATGAGTTGAATGTGGGTTTTCTGTTCCTGGATCAGGAAAAAGCATTCGATAGAGTGGATCATGGTTTTTTGTATGACACAATGAGTGTGTTTGGATTTGGAGAAGGTTTTATGTCCTGGATCAAACTCTTATATACGAATGCCTCATGTATCCTAAAAATAGGTGGTGGTTTGAGTAAACCAATAAGAATGCTTAAAGGCATAAGACAAGGATGCCCACTGTCTGGTCAGCTATATGCTTTAGCAGTGGAGCCACTACTCTGTCTTTTACGAAAAAAACTGTCTGGTTTAAAGGTTGATGATAATTGCAATGGTTTTAAGTTAACAGCATACGCAGATGATATTACTGTAATTGTGAAAGATCAAAGAGATATTGATATTGTTAATGACAGTATCTCAGTATATGAGAAAGCGTCATCTGCAAAACTGAACTGGAGTAAAACGGAGGCATTCTGGTGCAATGATAAAGAGAAATGCTGTAATGACAATGCAAAACCTGTTATCCCTGGAAATGTAAACTGGGAAAAAGATGGTTTTAAGTTTTTAGGCATCTTTTTAGGATCAGAAGTACATAAAAGAAAAAACTGGGAAGGAGTTAAAGATAAAATCTGTAATAGATTATCAAGATGGAATTGGATTTTACCCCAACTATCTTATAGAGGGAGAGTGCTCGTCATAAATAATCTTGCCGCCTCTATTTTATGGCATAAAATGATTGTGTTGAATCCACCAGAAGAATTCATTACGGAAATTCAAAAAGTGTTGGTAAATTTTTTCTGGAATGGAAAACATTGGTTGAGAGAATCAGTTCTGTATCTGCCGTTAAGTGAAGGAGGCCAAGGCCTTATGGACATTAAGTCCAAAGTAGCGGCATTTAGACTCCAGACTGCACAAAGACTCCTTTATCATAAGTCTCAGAACTGGATAGAAATAGCTTGTGCATTGCTAAAAAGAGTGGGTCGGATGAATTTGGACAGACACCTATTTTTGATGAATTTGAAGGAAGTGGATTTTAATGGGCTCTCTTCTTTTTATGCATCAGTATTAAATGTATGGCAAATATTCATTGTTAAAAGAGAGCTGGCAGAGGTAACTCATGAGTGGGTTCTTGAAGAACCTTTACTTTTTAATCCTCTTTTATCAAGTGTGATGTTGAAATCTAAAGGTGTCTGCACAAGCCTGGTTAAAGCAGGAATATGTAAAATCGGTCATCTTCGGGCAAGGGACCGATGGATTTCTGCAGAAAATTTGGCCATGAGGATTGGAATTAATTCTGTTCGGACGGTTGAAAAATTATTATCTGAGATGCAGGAGTCTTTTCCTGAAATACCATTGCAAGCGGAGATGGTTGAGAATGTATTCCCCAGTATCAGTGTGGTTGCTAATGTAGGAGATTGGCAGGAGGCTAATGGAAGATTACTTTCTTTTACAACACCTGAACTTGGTCTCTTTGACACTATATCTAAGAAGTCACTTTATCTTGTTTGTGTCAAATATCTAAATATAAGCGCATTGAAGGATCTTCCAGAGACTAAATGGACTAATTTTGTTGAGTCAGGTGCCTCTCCAAAAGGGTGTTGGAGGACATTTTATAAGCAACCGATTGAAAAAAGAAGTGGGGACTTGCAATGGAGGATTTCTCATTGGATTTTAGCAACAAACCGTTTTAAAGTTAATCTAAATCCTTTGCAAGGAGAAGAGTGTTTGTTTTGTGGTCTTCCAGAAACAGTGTTTCATATATTTATTGGATGTCCAAGGCTGTTTGGAATTCATGAGGTGTTACGAGACTTGAGCCATAATTTTGGTTTTATTTTTACAAATGGTTTCTTCATTTTTGGACCAAAATATAGTGCCTCAAATAAAAGAAAAATTGTTTTGATAAATTTTTTATTTGGTCAGGCAAAAATGGCTATTTGGTTGACAAGAAAGAGAAAAATGTTGTTTAATAGCGATAATGATCCTTTGAACATGTTCAGAGCTCTGGTAAAAAGTAGGCTAGTTATGGAGTATAAGTATTATGAAATGGTGAATGATACTGAATCTTTCTTCTTTTTATGGGGTGTTGGAAATATTTTTTGTCAACCCAATGAAGAGGGAGGTTGTGATGTATTGTTGTAAAAGCTGATGTTTATTTTAACTTTTTTAATGTGTTTTTATTGAGGAATATATAATTATAAAGTAATGTGTTAAGTGTGTTTGTATTATGAGTTAATGGATTGTTAATTAAAGACATGTTAAAGGTCTCTCTCTCTCTCTCTCTCTCTCTCTCTCTCTCTCTCTCTCTCTCTCTCTCTCTCTCTCTCTCTCTCCCCACATTTCACAACCCCCCCCCGTGTGTGTGTGCATTTGAGCGAGAGAGTCATTTTTATTTTTTATGTTTTCATTTATTGATTTTATTTAGCATATACTCAAAATTTGCTGTTGCAGTCTTACTTGTTCATTTCTATGTGTGTGTGTGTGTGTGTGTTTGTGTGCATGGGTGTGTGTGTGTGTGGGAGTGTGGGTGTCTAACTTGCACTCTGTCTTGACATTTTAGAGTGTCACCCCTTCATTGCTGTGCACTTTTTTTCTGCACAGTGGCTGATTTGTAGTTTGTACCACCAAAATTTTCTCTGAGTTTTCGTATTTTTGCGTATTTCCCATTCATTTCCTATGTCAGTAATTTTTGACCGCGAAGGAGACAAGTGTGACTATTGTTTTTACGACCCTTTAACATATCCGAATCATTTTCTTGAATTTTTTGTGTGTTCACATAGCTAATGCAACAAAAGTGTTCATTTCACAACATTTCAAAACGTAAAAGTTTTCGGTCATTTTTGACTGAAGAGGACCAGAGGGTTAAACAAATGCCGGGCAGAGGAGAGTCTGCTGGCAAAAATAGAACGAAAAAGAGCTTATAATCAACATAGTCTTGGCTTTCAGTGATGGCAAAAATAGAGAAATTTTAAATGTTGTAAAAGCGTTGCGGAGATGGTGTTTTTATTACTCAACCGGTGAGTAAGGTATTTTACTGAACAGATGAATTGCCATTTGTAGCTCTCTAACTGAAAAGCATTATCTATTGTGAAGGCTCATGTCATTATGGTTGTTGTAGCAGGAAGTAGCGTGTTTATTAATGGGTAAAGCTACAGAAACGTCTTCACCTTTCCATCTAAACTGGTTATCTCTCTTAAGCCTAGTAGTGAATGTTTTATGAGCAGTAGGATAATCCCTCTCTCTTTTTAGTTATGAGGAAGAACCATATTCATTTGCACAGTCACGCACAACCGCAGCACAATCAAAACAATGTTCTTCCTCAAAATGCATGCAGTTTTGTTTTGTAACCGCTAGTGGGACAAATGTAGCCTGGCTCCGCCCTCCTTCATAATTCCGCTCAATTTTCATTTTCCTTCAGTACTCCGTCTGGGATTGCAGTATATTCTCTGGTTTTCTCCGGTCATATTTTAACCGGTCCAATCAGCGAACAGAGGGAGTGGCTGAGAACGATGACATTGATGTCGTTGATGAAGTTTTTATATCGCAATTCTGATGGAAAAAAAAATCACAATTACATTTTTATTCAGTGGCGGAAACAAGCTTCAATATTTGTATACATTTTAATTTCAGTTTTAGTTTGGGTTATTGTAGTACTTTAACTTAGACGAAAAATTCTACAAAATGGTGCCTAGTTTTAGTTAATGATATTAACCTTGTCTCTTTCAGATCCGTTGGCTCTTGGAGGATGAGATTGTCTCTGCTCTACGGCACTCTTCTGTTATCAGTGCCTCCACCCTGCAGAAAGTTTCTGAGCACGTGTGTCGTTCCAGCGGCCGCCCGCAGTGCCACTGTGAGGTCGTTCCCCTGCAGTTCGTATTTGGTCCAGAGCAGTCGCTGGAAAAGTTTCAAGAGGTTTGAACGATGCGATGACCTCTATTATTGGTGATAAGCCTTCCCAGAAAAGGTCAAGAACGAGATTATGTTCTGCCCTGCTGTTTAATAACACATCCCTGCTTCCTCGCTGCAGGAGTTCAAGAGGTTATCGTTTCCTGGATACCTGCTAAATGCGGAGCAATACAACTTCCACTACGTCTCACTGAGTCGGCAGCAGTCTCACAGGCTTCAGGCTGCAAGACAGCTGTCTAACATCACTGCTCAATACACAACGGGCACAGAAACAACATCTAAGCAAACCAGCCTGTGTCCTGAGGTGGAGGATGGTGCCAAAGCATCAGGACAAGTTCCAGACAAAGAGGGGGAGCTAAAGAAGAAGGAGTTGGACACTGAGGTAATTATTAAAAACCATACCTGAAGAAATGCATTCCATTTGTTTAATGGAAAAGTTATCACTTTAAGAGTAACTCATGCAAATAAGAAAATGTGTAAATAACGGGGGCAAAAATGTCACCAAAAGAAATAAAAATGCACCTAAAATCATAGATACTGGGCAAAAAAAATGCCCCGGTTCTTGATTTTTATATTTATGACGTATCAGATGAGCAAGAACCTGTTTTTTTTTTTGTGGCGTTACACTTACATTTTAGACACACTATGTATGTTTTGCCTATTTTGCAAATGAAAATAATTCCAAACTAAGTCACAGCAGAACCATTAGAAAAGATTTTATTATGTGAGGAGAAAAAGAGTGGAGTTAGACATGAAACTAGCATCAAATCAGTTGCCTGAGGTAAAGGTTAGTTAAACAGTTTAGCATCATTACACAGAAATGTATGAACACAGAATGCAATTAAGTATCCCAAAGAGCCATGTTATAAATATAATATTATCTTGTCTCTTCATCTGGAATATGATTCATTTGTTTTCCCGCAGCAGGTTGAGTGTGGGCTCACGGTGCAGCAGCAGACGAGGGATGACGGGGACATGCGGCCTGCAGCAGCTGACTCAGTCAGCGAGTGTCTCTCCGAGACCTCTGCATCTGTCTGTTTGACCTGCCCAGGGTCAGAGGAGACTCGAATTCAGAGTGCCGTCAGCGGGGCTGCTCACCTGCAGACGGGCAGCAGCACAGAGCGCTCCTCTGATCACACATCCCCTCCCAAAACACCCTCCGCTGCCAGCCTGGCCGAGTCCGTGCAGTCCGCCACACACAGTAAGCGTCACAAGACAAACCTAAGAACAAAACTCTGAATTTTTTTCCTGAGATCATGGGGCTTCATTTATAAAGACTTGCATAGAATGATCCTAAATCAGCATCCCTGTGCGTCCTTAAGTCTTAAATTCAGTTAACAAGTCTTAAATATATTAAATGTTATAGGAAAAGTCTTAAAGGTGCAGTGTGTAAATTTTAGCAGCATCTAGCGGTGAGGTTGCGAATTGCATTTCGAATTAAACAACACGTACGTATAGAATCGAAAATATGTACATGAATCGAAAATTATAATAATAATAATAATAATTCTTTACATTTACATAGCGCTTTTCTGGGTATTCAAAGCGCTTTTACATGGAAGGGGGGGATCTCCTCAACCACCACCAATTTGCAGCATCCACCTGGATGATGCGACGGCAGCCATATTGTACCAGAATGCCCACCACACACCAGCTGATTGGTGGAGAGGAGACATAAAGTGTGATGAAGCTAATCAGTATATGGTATTATTAGGAGGCCATGATGGACAGAGGCCAATGGGCAAATATGGCCAGGATGCCTGGGTTAGACCCCTACTCTTTTTCCGAAGGACATCCTGGGATATTTAATGACCACAGAGAGTCAGGACATCGGTTTAACGTTTCATCCGAAGGTCAGTGCGCTTTTACAGTATAGTGTCCCCATCACTATACTGGGGTGTTAGGACCCACACAGACCACAGGTTGAGCACCCCCTGCTGGCCTCACTAACACCTCTTACAGCAGCAACCTGGTTTTCCCAGGAGGTCTCCCATCCAGGTACTGACCCTGCTTGGATAATGCCATGATGTATTGTCCGATCAAACAGACGAGCTTCTGTAGATCAAATTGCTCAAGTCAAGAAGTTAATGCTGGTTTTGATATAAAGGTGTCAGAATACACAGTGCATCGCAGTTTGTTGTGTATGGGGCTGCATAGCCGCAGACCAGTCAGGGTGCCCATGCTGACTCCTGTCCACCACCGAAAGCACCAACAGTGGGCACGTGCGCATCAGAATTGGACCACAGAGCAATGGAAGAAGGTGGCCTGATCTGATGAATCACGTTTTCTTTTACATCACGTGCATGGCCAGGTGTGTGTGCGTTGCTTACCTGGGGAACACATGGCACCTCAAACAATGAGTTTGAGGTTTTGACTTGGCCTCCAAATTCCCCAGATCTCAATCCAATCGAGCATCAGTGGGATGTGCTGAACAAACAAGTCCGATCCATGGAGGCCCCACCTCGCAACTTACAGGACTTAAAGGATCTGCTGCTAACATCTTTGTGCCAGATACCACAGCACACCTTCAGGGGTCTAGTGGAGTCCATGCCTCGACGGGTCAAGGCTGTTTTGGCAGCAAAAGGGGGACCAAGACAATATTTAGTCATAATGTTATGCTTGATCGGTGATTCATACACATGCTCTCTAATTGCCATATGCATACAAACATTTTCACGTCAGTTGAATAAATTCTGATTTGTTCCTTTTGACGTAGGATGAAATCTATTATGATCAAATCCGATCATCTGTGTGTGGTTTTTTTTTAAATGAGGCCCCTGGTTGTTTAGTTAGATTCTAAAAATAATTCCTGTTGCTTTCAGGCAGTGGGAAACTGCGGCAGAGTCGAGTTCAGAGTGTCGTCTCCAGTCAGGGCAGCCTGGACTCAGACATGCTAGGTGAGACTTCACAGAACAGACAGCATGTTCACACTCCCATATGCGTCACAATCTTTATTCCTCATGCTCCTTCTCCTCTCTGCTGTTTGTGTTTCAGGTTATGATGGCGGCAGCAGTGATTCTGAGTGTGAAGGACCCACTATGAATGAGCAGGAGAGACAGACGCCACTCATGCCTGATTTCTGGCTCATCATCAGAATTCATCAGGACAGAGTGGAGGTTTTCTCCCACGCCAGGTACTGCTGCAGAGATGCGCTCCTACTCTGCATGCAAGTTACGAAATTCACATTCAGAACACACCAAATGCAAGCACAAATCAGCAAGTCAAAGAATTGGCTGGCAGACTTTAAATCCTAATGTTAAAATTATGGTTTGAATCTTGATTTTTATAAGAATCATCAAGACGTGATTTTTCTAGGAAAGCATCACTTATTACTCATACTTGGTGTTTTCCACTTATTAAACATCAGCACAGTCTCATATATAGTTTGTTGTATGAACATGAATAATTGTGGCTGGTTGAGGAGTGTGCTGTTACCTTTCTAAAATAAACATATAAATATATATTTATCGGTATAAATGATAACATGTATTGATTATTTAATAATCATTAAAAAAATATTTTTGTAACTTTTTTATATATATATATATATATATATATATATATATACATATTTTATACATATTATTTACAAGTAATATCCTTCTATTGTTTTATTTTTTTTGTTTTATCTTCAGTTATTTTACAAAACAATTATTGAACAATATCAAAGCAACTTTCTCTTTAATTTATGGAAAGGTTTTCTGTACCTATTTGTGTATACTGCCAAAAATGGGCCTCAAGTTTTTGTTGTCCTTGTAAGTTTTCAGCTTATAATGAGCGTTCAATTGTGTTCTAAATATGTAAAGCATACAAATGAGCAGCATGCCTGTTTGTAGTACTTAAAATGCAAACTTTAGTTTTCCCCAGACGTGCAAACAAAACTGAGTTTTGCATAAACTGAGTTTTGCGTTTTCCTGCTGAGACTGTTAAAACACTTTGTACTGTTTGAATCTTGTGAATCTTGAACATTTGTGTTGGCAGGAGTTTTAACAGAGCAAAAGAGGAGGAAGAGGAAGAGATTCCAGAATACCTGCGTCTTCATCAGCTGGTGGTGAGGAGGATCGGAGAAATGTGCCGAATAGTCAACCAGGTAAAGAATAGCCTAGCCTTTTCATCAGCATAAAGTCTGGTCACTGCCCACTTAGGGTGTGTTCACACATGGCATGTTGGGTTGGATTAAAACGAACCCTGATGCGATTGCTCTGTTAGTGCGGTTCATTTGAATAAGTGTGAACGCTGCCATCTGAACCAAATAAGTGGACAGAGACCCCTGAAAAGATTGGTCTCGCTCCGCTTCCAAATGAACTCTGATGAGATTTGAATTAAATATGAACGCAACACGGACCAAAGACATGTAAATGAACCAAAAACAGAACATGATGTCACAAGATGTGACCTAAAAATAACTGAATGTCATAGTCATAGCCGCCATGTTGCCCATCACAGTTCGGTACAGGCATCAGAACCGTGTCTCCTCACAGCAGATCTTTGTTTGTGTCTGTGGGGATTCCTGCCGCTGTTTTGGCTCCTTTACACATTTTATAAGCTTCTTCATGAGTTCTCATCTGATCAAAATACCATCATATGTAGCTACGCACATACAACGAGTGCATTTAGCCCAACACACAGCATTGTTTTTTAAATGTTCGGTAAATTCTGTAATGAAATATATATAATAAAAGCCGACCAATCAGGTTGTGAAAATAACCCTATACCTTTTAGGTTATTTATCTTTAGGTTCAGTGTTAAAATGCCAATGTGAATGCTAAGCGGACCAGGGCTAGATGTTTTTGGTCCGGACCAAATGAACCAAGCGAACAGAACTACAAGTGTGAACACACACTTAGTGAGAAAGTCCCACTATCTCTTGTTCATCACCCCAGATCCTCTACCACTGTTTTCCACTTTGTTGCTCTTTAACTTTTCAATTACTTTCTCCACAGCGCCTCCTACTACAAGACCTGCATGATAGTCATGTGTGCCATTCTCTCCTGGTTGCTGAGAGTGAAGAGGACATATGGAAGCACGAGTCGCTTTACCGGCCCAGGATGACCAACTCTGATGGTGCAGAACCCAGCCGAATGACTAACACACACTCTTTCTATGAGCCATGGCCATATACATGCCAGAACATGTCGACAGCCTCTTTGACATGGTTAAAAAATATATATTTGAATCACTTACCACTTGTGTTTTAATCACTTAGGCATGTTAGCTAAATCTATTAGAAAATTATAATGTTGCCAAATTTCTTAAAGCTACACTGTGTGATATTTTCTCCCATCTAGCGGTGAAAATGTATATGACCATCCAGTGAATATTAGTTTCTGTTCCTCTCAATTTCGTTTTAACTCCTACGGTGGCAGATTTAGTCCAAGGTTAATATGGCTTCCAGTTCGACCTCGTCCACATTCGGTGCCATTGAGTGTTAAAACACGAAAGGCGAAGCTTGAATTTACAGGTATGTCCCTCTTTGGCTAATGTACTTTCAAGATGGAGGGGCAAAATGGCGACCGGCATTCGAACCCCTCACCCGTATGTATTTTCAATGGCATATTATAAACTTACGAGAATACTTTATTACTTGAAAGAAGTAAATATACATTAATGAGCACATATATTTTTGAAAGAACTAAGTGTTTTTAGCTAAGAATAAACTAAAAAAGTCACACAGTGTAGCTTTAATCTATAAAAACCTTTATTATGAGACCAAATGTTGCTCACACTCCAGATCCATTGTGTGCCTAAATTTCTTCATTTTCAAACGTTAAAACATCAAGCTTTTATTTTGGCTGAAAACCGCAGGGAGACCTTAAAGCTTCTCTTTTGTTGACAACAGCCAGTTTATGAGCTCTTTTTATTACAGGTTTGGGAAGATGGTTGGCACATGTTGCGTTCCCAAGTGCACGTTAGAGGCGCCCCAACTCTGAAATGTAATTTATTTAATTAAATAGCATCTACGCAATAATCGCACAAAGCCAATTCAATTTCAATTAATCGTGCAGCCCGTTACCATGCGTATGGCTTTGTTTAAATGAAATCTGTTGATGTTGTTGCTCTCTTGATATGCAGTACAAAGTTAATAACGCCTGATGATGCCGCTGTAAAATGGAGCTCAATTTACGCTAATGCAAACAAACGCACAGACTAAAAAAAGCCTGTCGGGAAGGTCAACTCAAGGGTAGTGATAATGAGACAGCAGCGTGAGTCTGAGCACTCGCCTCATTGACTACAATTTTTTTAACTGCTGTTTAGCATGAATTACTGCACTAATGTCCTAATATGGCCTGTTGTTCTGCCTCAGACTGTGTAAATTAATTGGATACGGTCGACCACAGAGATGAACACTCAAATGTTTCATTTATATCGTACAACTTGAGGTGCTCTATGGGCCTGTTGAGTTCAGATAATCCTGCTAATTTCCCTTTTGTTATGAAATTGTTAAGATGAAAGTCACACCCCCATAATTGCACTTTTTTTTCCGGCCCAGACTACAACGCCGACGAGAGTTATCAGCCACGGGACTACCTTGCTGCCACTATGCAGTTCATCCCGGGGTACTTCGCCTGTGACGTGGTCTGGAGCACCGTTATTTATATTCACCCACGGCTCAAAATGGGGCCCAACATGGGCGTTTCCCGGGGTGAGTGACACCTCAGTGGACCAATCAGGTCCCTCATGAAGACACATTTTTGGAAAAAACTGTAAACTTGTACCCTAACATGATATTCTTCTTCTCTCTGATTCTTTCAGCTATCCAGGCTCTGCGTTCCGTTCTTAACGCATTTTGTGTGGTCAACCGCAAAAATATGTTTGTCTATCAGGAGCGCACCACCAAATCTGTGTTCTACCTCCGGTGAGTCAGAAGCTCTGCATTTCTCCATATTAGTGAAAGACCAGTATGAGTTTTTCAATGGATGATATTGATATCTGGAAAACATAGTAAACATGGGTTTAAAATGTCATCCAAATTCGTAAATGTCAATGTTAATGTTGCAACTTGCTCAACCGTTCAAAAATTTTTTTATTTCTTTGAAAGCTCACCAAATCTGCATTTATTAAATACAGCAAATGCTACTACATTTGTACTTAAAGGGGTACTTCACCACTGGAAAGATGAATGTGTATTTAAATTGGGTCATTTATGTAGTAGAAATTTTATTTTTTATTTTTATTAATTAATTTTATTTTTGGATTTCAAGACTGATTTCATATGGATGAAAGACAACAACTCCCAGAATGCACTTGCTTCGCTGCCCTACAAGGCCACTCCCTAGCCATGCCTACCGGTTACATCTCTTGCCCACCGTGGCACCACCCCACCGTCGTTTTGAATTTTATAGTAATAAAATCATTTAGAGAAGAGTTAGAGAACAGACACTACAATTGAAAACTGAACGTGTCTCCTCAATACAGCACGAGCCGCATTTTCATTCATTCATGGCCGTACAGTCCATTCACAGTGCAAATTCACAGAGGAGGCTACCGTTGGTCTGAGAAAGACCATATATTTACCCACCTATAGACACTCCCTGAAGAAATCAGGACAGAAGTGGTCGAAAGTGGACAAAAGAGACAGCAGGTGTAAACAGCAATGTGTCTCCCTCATCTACTTGTAATCTGACAAAATGCATCTTAATACCAGGTGTAAACGGGGCCTAAGTGATCGCTAGAATGTATTTGAATGTCTTTTCATGATCTTGACCTTGTCTCCACAGACTCTCAGAGACGTCTCAGGCAGGGAAGTACAGTGATTTGGATGGAAACATGCACACACGCTCTGTCGGTCTGGCCCGCAGCCAGGAGCCGCTGGGCTCTGAGGACCTCACGGTAACATTCACATACTGTCACTTCTCATTACGCTTTAGGAAACCAGAGCCCTCAGGAGCCATTAGGGCTCCGATTCCCTTCTGGAGCAAATGATTTACCTGCTACTTGCAAAGCACTGACCTGTCCTTGTGTTTACGCCATTTATGAGGATCATTCTGATGGGATGAGCGATAGAAGATCTGAGCAATTATGTGTTTATTGCCTGGAAAACAGGCGTAGAACGTGCTCCCATGTGCCTGATGTGATGTGTCTAAGTATGTTATAACATGTATCTTGTGTTCACAGGGATCACGCGCGTCTCTGGAAGGCTCAAGGCCGGTTGGACTGGTGGACAAACACATTTTACTGCTGGTGCATGGCGTAGGAACTGCAGGTGAGTGAGAGGAATAGATAAATGAACAGCGTGTTGTTTCTGTGAGGGATATTACACGACTACAGGCTGCACGCCTTACCAAACCACACTAACTGAGAACAGGACCAACAAGCAGCCTTTAATTTCACATGAATTCTTGCATTCATATGCAAACTGGAAACTGCCTCTATCTTATTTTGGGGAGAAAATGTATAATTTCAACTCATATCTGCTCATTCTCTTTTATGGCTATTTTGCACATTTTAGTATAATAGAAAAAGTATTAAAATGGAAATAATGAAGTATAAGAATTATGCAGTGACTGAAACATGTTACAAAAAATATTCAGTTTTTTTACCTATTTAATGTCATTTATATTGGCACAATTGACATTTTTTAAAGAAATGTATAGCTACTTTTATTTAGCAAGGAAGCATCACATTGATCAAAAGTAACAGTAAAGACATTTTATAATATTACAAAAGATTTCTACTTCAAATAAATGCGGTTCTTTTGAACGTTCTATTCATCAAACAATCCTGAAAAAAATAAATAAATCACGGTTTCCACAAAAATATGAAGCAGCACAACTGTTTTCAACATTGATAATAATCATAAATGTTTCTTGAGCAGCAAATCAGCATATTAGAATGAATTCTGAAGGATCATGTGACACTGAAGACTGGAGTAATGATGCTGAAAATGTAGCTTTGATCACAGGTATAAATTACATTTTTACATATTCAGTTATTTTAATATTAATTTTGTAATAATATTTCACAATATTACTATTTTTACTTTTCGATCAAGTAAATGCAGCCTTGATGAGCATAAGATACCTCTTTCTGAAACATTAACACTCCACTTTTTTTGAAAATAGGCTCATTTTACAAGTCCCCTAGAGTTAAATAGTTGAGTTTTACCGTTTTTGAATCCATTCAGCCGATCTTTGTATCTGGCGGTAGCATTTTTAGCATAGCTTAGCACAGGGGTTTTCAAACTTTTTGTGTGTGTGGACCACTATTTGTAATCAAAAAATTTTGCGGACCACCTCATAACACACATAATAAAATATGTCTACACACAGTCCTACCTAAATTATTCCGCACCTCTAAATAGGCTTACTAGCACTAAAACTATAACTAGTCATCACTTTAGTATATACAACAGGCTTGTTAAAAGAAAGTTTACTGCACACAACGGCTGCTACATATTTAATTTATTTATTCTGGCTCATAGATGCATCCGACTCACTGTCAATCTCTTCATTTTTTGTAACTTCTGCCTCAGTCTCTTTTCTCTTCAGAGAACCTGTTGCTATCCACCGATCCATAACAGCACTGAACTTGAACGTCACGGCCGAGCGCCACTAGCCTATTTTAGTAATCGCACAATAACTTGACAATTAAATACAAATGTTATATCAATATAGGCCTACATATTCTTTTTATTTTTTATTTTTTTATGGGAATTTCCTGGTAAAATGAAGGTAAAAAAATATTATTTTATTTTATTTTATTTTGCCTTTCCACGGACCACCTGCAGTACCCTCACGGACCACTAGTGGTCCGCGGACCACAGTTTGGGAATGACTGGCTTAGCATACATCATTGATTCTAAACAGTCCATTAGCATCTCATTCAAAAAATGACCAAAGACACTTTCAATATTTTTCCTATTTAAAACTTGACTCTTCTACAGTTACATCGTGTGCTAAGACAAACTGAAAATGAAAAGTTGCGATTTTCTACACCTATATGGCTAGGAACTACTTTCTCATTCCTGCGTAATAGTCGCGGATCTTCGCGGCCGTACCATGGCTTCAGCGGCGTAATGATTCATTGGTATTCTGTGAAACATGGTGGTAGTATACACCTTCGACTTACTATCACAGCCTTTTACAACACACAGAACCATGGCTAACCACACAGGTAAATCCACAACACAATTTGTCGGCTGCAAGCCTGAAACTTTCGGTGCAACCACACGAACTTAGTGCCGGTCACATTGAAAGTTACTTAGCTGGGGGCTACTTTCAGACGTTACTACAGGGTACTTTTCATTACGCAGGAATGAGAAAGTAGTTCCTAGCCATATGAGCCATATAGGTGTAGAAAATTGCAACTTTTAATTTTCAGTTGGTCTTAGCACACGATGTAACTGTAGAAGAGTCAAGTTTTAAATAGGAAAAATATTGAAAGTGTCTTTGGTCATTTTTTAAATGAGATGCTAATGGACTGATCAGAATCAATGATGTATGCTAAGCTATGCTAAAAGTGCTACCGCCAGATACAAAGATCGGCTGAATGGATTCAAAAACGGTAAAACTCAACTATTTAACTCTGGGGGACTTGTAAAAAGAGCCTATTTTCAACAAAAGTGGAGTGTTCCTTTAAAGGGGAATGAACAATGAACTGCATTGTTTTATAAAGGTTAACTAATCGTGATAACTAAAACTGTTGATTATAGCATTATATTTAGATCTATGGCATTATATTTAGACTGGGGCATGAAAGTGATGAGCATTGTAGCCGATCTCAGACATGTTGAGTGCATGAATGCAGTGATCTCATCATTGCAACTCGATTTCTTCACACTAACGAATGCTTTCATCATAACTAACAGTGCAAACACAATGTAAATATTAAGAGATTCATTGATTATTACGGGAGTTTTGGATCGAGTCCAGAACTCAGTCACTGATAAACTCACACTGTTTAATTGTCAGCTCCAGGGATTGTACAGAGAGCGTTCTTTGATCGCTTTCTATATAATTTAATCACAGCTTAAAAAAACGATTATTTTCATCCTACTAAGAGAAACAATGTGAAGTTGAGCGTTTAGGCGCTGGTTTGATTTACTGACATATAGACAAAGAACATCTGACTGTACATGAATCATTACATGTCAGAAATCACAGATCAGGCATTAGAATTAACACGGCTACTTACATGTTGTCGCATTACTGTCGAGTCCATATCGTAAAAGTCTGTTTGCAAAGCCTGCGCCGAAATTGCGACTAACTTACCAAAGAATCCACAGTGAAATGTACCGCATACAAACAAATAATGCTCAACTGAGACATGAAAATGAAAAACCACATTCCTAGCATTAGGATCCCTTGGAAGGTAATGTTATTTTCTCTTCTCTCCTCGTCATCTCACTAACACGTCAGTGGGCGGGGCCAACGTTGCAATGATGAAGTAGGCGTTGAATTTCTTTTGCAGAGGCGGACTTTCACCAATCTATAGTCACATTGACAACTAGTCGTTCTCTGGGCTTGGTTACAATAAAAGCTGTTTTTGGATTAACAAGGATGTTTTCAGTTCTGAAAGAATATTAGCATGATGATATGTCAAAAGCTCAAGGAAAATTTGATTTCTCAGTTCATGACCCCTTTAAAGACCACAAACTTTTGAACGGTATATAGTGTGTAAAATATAAATTCACTGAAGTGTGCCCAAACTTTTATCTGGAGGTGTGTAAGTTGAGCATGCAGAAAAGATTTATATAAATAAAAAAAATAAACAGTTTCAAGTACAGAGAAACAGCAGTGATTTTTAGCAAAGTCAAACTCTCAGGACTCTCCAACTTCACCTTCAGCACCATCAGCAGCTGACAGGAGGCGCTGTTGCTCTGCACCCGTCCTGCTGTTATTACAGCCATGAGTCATTTCATTCCTGTAAATGTTTTACTTCACTCCCAAATTGTAACCATATAAATAATTTCCAGTCTATCAGTTTATTTTTAAATGCATATTTGTAATTTATTGGGACTTTTCTTGCTTTAGCGGGCAGGGATTTCAGCACCTGCAACTTAATTTCTAAATCAAAAGTCAATATGAAATGAATTTCAATCTGTGAACAGTTTTACTTGCTTAATATGGCATATATAATCCAGTGAGATATTATGTTTTGTGATCGAACAGGTCCAGAGATCACTGATGAATTAGTGAAGGTATTGAGGAAGCGTCTGGACGAGGCAACGCTGGACATTATCACAGTCATGCTGGTCAGGAACTGCAAACTGACGCCTGCAGATGTGGAGGTGATTTCTCTTTGTCTGTCTCATCCACCATCTCTCTTTTCAACCGTCTTTTGCCTGTGTCTGACTTGTTCTTTACCTCAGACTGGTGCAGAACAGATTAAGCAAATTATATTTACCTTCTTTATGCAGAGACAGACATTTGTGAAAAAATGCCATACAAGTATCATAAAATACAACTCATCCACTGCATGTCAAGTCTTCTGAAGCCATCTAATACCTTTTTTCTGATTTTCAAAATACTTTTTGCTTTGAATCTAAGCTTTTAATGTTGTGATTCATCTCAGAGTGAGTTGGTTTAATAGTCTTTATTGAAGATTTTTGGATATATTACTGAAAAGCCACTAAAAATGCATCACTGTTTCTCTCTCTTTACATCAGAAGGTCAGTTTCCGTCTGTGGGCGGCCAGCGGGTGTGTCGTCCGAGATTAATGGTTGGATAATAGACTGTGGATGTGCTTTGTGTTGATTACACATCATTGTATTTCAGTTCCACTCTTTCTTCTTTGTCTCAGTTCATTCAGCCTCCTGGCTCTCCTGCGACGGAAGTGATGGAGTTCTGCCTGCCTCAGTACTGTGTGCCGTGGATCCAGGCGGTGGCTCACTACCTCCGCCAGAACCTCCTCATCTTTCTCCATATCCCCAAATACACTGACAGCAACATCGAGCACCACTTCAAGGTACCTACCATCTGATCCCGGCATTATTCGGCCCGCTGAGACAGACAGGCGGACACATTCCCAGTGCATTTGCTTCATAGAGATGGTCATATGTCAGAGAAGCACTGCTGTAGATGTAGACTTGGAAATCTAAATTATATAACATTATAAATCTGTTAAATGTTTCCTGGTTAAAACAGCAATACAGTTTATACACTGCAGAATCATACCAAAACATTAATTTTTAAGCCTTTGGGAACAAATATTACACAGTGGTACTGGTAGAATGACTTGTGAATCATAAAATATATATATTTTTTAATTATGAATAATTATATTTAAAATGTTAAAGAATAATCACAGTTTTTTAATTATTATTAATATTATTAAAAACTGAAATGTATTATTATTTTAAATAAATAAATGTATATAATAATTTATATAAATAAGTAATTAAATTTAATAAGAAGTGTATTATTTTTTTATTATTATTATTTTTTAAAATCTGAATATTTTTGGTGAAAGTTAAGTATTATTTATAGAAAACTACACATAATATATATATATATTATATATATATATATATATATATATATATATATATATATATATATATATATATATATATATATATATATATATATATATATATATATATATATATATATATATATATATATATATATATATATATATATATATATATATATATATATATATATTATGTGTAGTTTTCTGTAAATAATACTTAACTTTCACCAATAATTTTAAAAACGTGGGCTTTTACGTAAATCTTCAAGAAAGTTGGGATTATTATTATTATTATTATTATTATAAAAAACTGAGTTATTATTATTATTTTTTCTAAACTGAATATGTTGCAAATGAAATATGCCTATATATAGTTGTTTTTGAGTTCTATTTATTTACTCTTTTTCAAAAGAAGAGTGACTGTCTTAAATTCTTCACTTTCACAAATCATTCAACGGTCTGATGAAATCCATTGTTCAGAAATACTGGTGATTACGTAAATATTAAAAAGTGAAACGAAGTGGTTTGCAATAAGCCGTTTATACTTGAGTGTGTGTGTGAATTGAACCACCACAGATAACGTGTGAGCGAGCGCAGCAGGCCTCTGCAAATGTGTTTTGACTTTAATGCTCTCTGAGTGAGTACGGTTCAGTTTAACAGGTCACTGAGAGTTCATTCAGAGAGCTCCTATAATACACTTCTCCACCGGGAGGCAAGACATAAAGACACACTACTCATTGTTGTACTTCTGTATTCTCTTAAATGTCCCTTTTTTGGAAGCTAATATGCGATTAGAATTTAAAGTGCACAATAACCATGGTGCTTTTCTCAAATAATGGCGAACAGGTGATTTATCATTACAACTTGTCTGCATTTAGAACCTTTTTAAACTTGCCATAGAAAAATAATTTACTGTTTGAATAAAAAAAAGGCTAACATTAACTATTAATTACAAAAATCAATATTCAGTACCTAATCATACCAATAACAATGAAAATCAATAATTATGGCCAGATAGATAGATGGATGGATGGATGCATGCATGCATACACACATGCATAACATAGGCATGCATCATTTTTGGTTACATTTTACAATAAGATTCCATTTGTTAACATTAGTTACCATAAATTAGCAATAAAAAATACTTCTGAAGCATTTATTAATCTTAAAGGGTTAGTTCACCCAAAAATGAAAATTCTGTCATTAATTACTTCCCCTCATGTCGTTCGACACCCGTCAGACCTCCGTTCATCTTCGGAATAGAAATGAAGATATTTTAGTTGAAATCTGATGGCTCTGAAAGGCCTCCATTGGCTCAATGGCACGGTTCACTCTCAAGACCCTTAAAAGGTACTAAAGACGTCGTAACAAAGTCCATCTCACTACAGTGGTTCTAAAATAACTTTATGAATCGGCGACAATAGTTTTTGAGCGCAAAAAAACCCTAAATAACGACTTATATAGTGATGACGATTTCAAAACACGGCATCATGAAGCTTCGAAGCGTAATGAATCAGTGAGCCGAATGATGATTCGGATCGCGTGTGTCAAACCGCCAAACTGCTGAAATTTGGCGATTCAAACCGCTGAATCGACTCGCTGATTCATAACGCTTCGAAGCTTCATGATGCCGTGTTTTGAAATCGTCATCACTATATAAGTCGTTATTTAGGGTTTTTTTGCGCTCAAAAACTATTGTCGCCGATTCATAAAGTTATTTTAGAACCACTGTAGTGAGATGGACTTTGTTACGACGTCTTTAGTACCTTTTAAGGGTCTTGAGAGTGAACCGTGCCATTGAGCCAATGGAGGCCTTTCAGAGCCATCAGATTTCAACTAAAATATCTTCATTTCTGTTCCGAAGATGAACGGAGGTCTGACGAGTGTCGAACGACATGAGGGGAAGTCATTAATGACAGAATTTTCATTTTTGGGTGAACTAACCCTTTAATGTTAATTTCATCATTTATATGAACTATTACTAATCAACTATTACATTATTGAAATCAAAAAGTGTATCTGTTAATATGTATTAATGGACCTGAGCTAACATTAACAAAGATTAATAAATACTGTTACAAATGAATTGCTCATTGTTAGTTCATGTTACGTAATGTATTAATTAACGTTAACTTATGGAACCTTATTGTAAAGTGTTACCATTCTTTTTAGATCAGTCTCCATAAATCTGCTTTCTTTGTTTCTCGCTGTTGTTCTCTCTTAGCATTACTTCCATTTGAGCAGCGAGCTTCCTGATCATGACATCTACCTGTACAATAAACCTGGAGGCCAGGGAACAGGAGGCAAAGGTAAAGAGACTTATATTCTCCCAACCCAGAAAGAAATCATCATCCGCATCTCTCGTTTTTCTGCATCTCTCGTTTTTCTGCATCTCTCGTTTTTCTGAGGTTTGATTTGTATCTCACTGTGACTCCTTTAGCACCTCCTAAATCGTATTTCCGAGGTCCTGAATTACACACACTTTGCCTGTTTACCTTTCGAAAATTTTGTGAGTTTTATTTATTTCTTCCATCAGTGTTTGCTGGCACAGCTTCTCTCCATCTCACTAGATTTGCTGACTGGTCAGTGTTGTTTCGTTTCAGCCTGATTAAAAAGCGGAGCACATTTCTGTCTGTTTACACCTGTGCTGTGTGACTGAGCTCCTCCACCCAAACACACATCGGTTTTACAGTCTTACTCATGGTTTTAAGCCATTGCTCAAACAAATGAATTGCTCCTAGATCTAATTGTTCACTAAAAGGTAGTTATAGGTCTTAGTATAAGTATAGGTACTAATAGGGATTAAGCAGTGGTTGAAGTTAGCTCATAATATTAAGGACACAAATGTTCATGAAAAAAAGTTTATGAATCAAATTCGTGAAGTGTAATAGCTGGTCTCTATAGGATATTGTGAAAGAAAATGGATACACTTGGCAATTAAATGTATTAAATATTTCCATACATTTTATGTAAATTTATATTGGTGCTGTCAAATCGATCAATCGCGTTTAATCTAATCTAATATAAGTTTGTGTGTGTGTGTGTGTGTGTGTGTGTGTGTGTGTGTGTGTGTGTGTGTATATACTATATAAGAATACTTGTTTAAAAAAAATTATGTTAGATGCAATATAATTGTAATTAAGTATAATAGTATGATATAAAATAATTTGTTTATTTTTAATAATTTTGTGCTGACAAGGAGAATGATGGGAAATGTAGTTTACTCAAATTGCAAACTTTTACTATGCTTTATCAACAAACTAAATTTGGTCCGGTAAAATTCACATTTATAGCTTAATCATGACTAATAACACTTGTCCTCCGACATGATTCTTTAACTGATGCTGGCTGAGCTTACAGGAAAATGTATAGAACTTTTTTAAGTGGAAAATTACGGTACGGTTTAAAATTTGGCCTATAAAGATAACATTTCATTTGAAATCTTATCTGAAATCTGCATCCGACCCATTTAGGCCCTCAAAGCAGGTCGTTTTTAACACTCCTTTGGGGTGAATGTGGAGTTTATAAATATACTCAAGTACAAGTGGAAAGTTTGTGAGTACTTTAACAGATGCGGAGCGGAGGGGAAGCTCCAGGTCTGTCTCATTAACGTGAAGGGTCTTTAACAAGCCTCTTAGGGTCCTAATATGACTTGATCCTAAACTGCAGAGAGATAATTGTCAGATGGAGACAGCGGAAGTGGGAGTATCTCCGGCCTGCAGCCACAGGGTTCCTCTTCCCTGCTTTCCCGTTCACTAATGAACTGACAATCCACCCAAATACCTGGCAGAGCTGCTCCTGAAGATCTCCTAATGCACCTGCTATTAAAAGGAACATTACTGGATGCTCTTCCACCATTACAGCTCATGCACTTCATCAGGATGTAAATAAAGGGCTTCGTGGCTCCTGGAATTGTCTCCTTGTGGGTTCATTGATGCAGGATGACAGTAATATCAGTTCCTGTGAGGTCGGAGCAGCTCCTCCAGGGTTTTGAAAGGCAGCCAGTTGGCAGGACTTCATGTTCAGTATTATCAGCCTGACCAGTGCAGTGTGGATATGAAATGGGTTTGAATTTCCCACAAGCCATCACATGTCCTGGTATGACTCAAAACATACCCTTCGCAAGTACATTCATCAATGTTATTTGAGCATTATTTTTATACTTTATTAATATTATTCATATGTTGAATTGGGTATATTTTGAATTTTATTTTTATATTTTTGTATATTTTATCATTATTATTATATTTTAGTAACTTTGTGCCTTAATTATATTTATTTATCTTTAAATTATGGTTTTAGTTGTATTACTTTTATTTAATTTAGTTGCCAAGGGAACATCATTTTTGTTTGTTTAAGTAGGTGTATCATCAAATTTTCATCTTTTATTTCAGCTTTATTTAAATAAAAAAAAACAATTTTTTAATAGGCTTAGTTAACAAATAACAACACTGACATCAATTTAGGCTTTCAATTTCATTTAACATTGCATTTAAATTCGACTTCTAGTTACAACTCAGAATTTCAAATAGTTCAATTACTGTGAATTGTTTTTATCATTTATTTAAATCAGAATTAATCTTTTACAAAAACAATTAAGATGCCGTTTACAGTGACTGTATTACACCAATGTACTCACAACTGACATAACAAAGTTATATTTGTGTCACATTTAAAGGCCTTTAAAGATAACATTTCATTTTAAGTCTAATCTGAAATCTGAAACCCTTAAGATGTTCAAACCACAGAGGTTTTTATCTGCGTTTTACGCGAACCCCATGAATTATATATAACAGACTTTTGTGAGCAGCATTAATTGATGACTTGAATTGCCTTAATCTTGAAAAGCTTAAAACTGGCTAATTGAATTAAACTCTAGTAAACAGATCTGCTGACAGATCTGTGCTTCTCAATGGTACTTAAAAGAGTTAAGTGCAGCGTGTGACAAAGAAATCAGTATTATCAGTTGCACACTGCAACTTTGTTGCTGTAGCTACTCTTAACTTCCCAACACTGCTTATTGGTTTATCATTGATGTTGATTTGTCCCGTCTTTCATTCACCATTTCTGTCCTGTGGGTGTCTGTTGTGCCTCAGGTACTATGTCGGATCTTGTTCAGAATCTCTTCCCAACCTCTCAGTTTCAAGGTATAAGACCCTCCACCTACTTCACTGTTCTGCTGTGTGTCCTGTAGCGCCCCCACTGGCTGTGTGTGGTACTGCATGGTCACATGATCACAGCTTAAAGGGGTAGTTCACCCAAAAATGAAAGTTTAATCACCCCATGATGTTCCGTACTCAATGTAGCTATGTTTCCATCCACCTATTTTTATGTATTTTTTTTTATGGATATCACGTGCCAAGATGTGCATCGATTCTAAAAATGCATGTCTAAAAACAAAATGTATGCGCAATTTTTTTTTTTATCTGATCGAAAATATGCACATAAATTACAGTGAAAACACATTTACAGAATAAATTCTTTGTTGCGCATCAAAAAAAACATGTGACTGCATGAAGGGATGGCATAACCGGACTAACCAGCAGACCGATCTCATTGTACAGTGTCTGAAATGTTGGTTTGATCGTTCTGAAATGCCTGAGCACAGTCTGTCATCACAGTGGCTCTGTATTATTATCCCCCAGAACTGTTTTACATGACTACATTCCCAAAGAGCAGGCATCCACCTCCAAATGCAAGATAGTATGACAGCATTTTTTTTGTTTTGTTTCTTCTGTGTGCAAGTAATTTATTATATATGAAAAAAGACCAGCAGTGGCTTCTCCTACTGCAGCAACTTCCATGTGACATTTTGCACTAATTTATCAGGAAGTGACGATTTTGTTCTCTTCGGCTCACTGGATGGAAACGGTGCTTTATTCGCAAATGCTTAATACAATATTCCAATTTTGCACATTAAGTTACATTTACAACTTTGGATGGAAGCATAGATATTGTTTGTTCTGTGGAACAGAAGGAGAAGTTTAACAATCTCTGAGCTGCGTTTTTCCAAATATTGAAATTGAAAGGGGGCATGGACACTATAGAGCTTTAATAACAGACAAAAAGCATCATAGATCAGCATCATAAAAATGGGCAACTGGATGGGTTTTTTTCATTACAGATTGTCTTGCCCCAATGAATATGAGAGAAAATAACTTCTAAATGTGTGTTGTTGTTTTTTTTTAATTGGGTGAACTGTTCCTTTAAGCTAACTGCCCTCTTACCAACTCCAAACACCTTGCTAATGCTAGGAAATTGTTGAATGCTTCTGGTGCATATTAAAACTAATTTTTTCAGCCACTCAGTGCGTTCACTGAGAAAAAGAGCATTGTACAAACAAACGGTCACCATTGACCACGATTTACATCTTGCGCTAGAATTTGCAGTATGTGTGTTCATGTTTGCTGGGGAAGTACCAAACAACATTTAAGCTTCAGAAAATAGGGCTTGTAAGTTGAATGTGTGAATTGGAGCTCATTGGTCACTGTTCATTGTTCCATGAAGCCACAAAGACAGTAGCTGTAATACAGACAGGGTTGTTAACATTCACCCGCTGACTGACTCGAACACGTACATGTTCGTTTTTCAAATACTGATGTAAATGTAGCTGAAATCTAAGGGGAAAAATCTTAGTGGGCCTCTAGCTTCAGTGCTTTCATGTGTTCGACAGTTTTGCTGAAGCAGATCCTTCTTCCAAATGCATGTTGCACTGGCCTTCTGCTTTGATTTGATGATTTATATTATTAAACAAATCTAATAATACAGAATAGTACTAAGCGTCTGAGGTCCTCATGCGTTTCGCCAGCATTTCATAATCAAATTATGCCTTTTCCACTATTATTGATTGTTAGTTTTAATATTTATTATGCGTTGTATTATTTGAGTTGTACATTTATGAATAGCGTACATGTGCATAGTAGTGTAACACAGCGGTAATATACAGTATATGGTAAAATGTTTTTGATGCAACTAACAAAGAACATTTTTACAGCATTTCCTTAATCTTATTAGTTTTTAGTAACGGTTAAAGTCCCCCTGTAGTCAACAATTCCCTTGAAACTCATCTTTAATCACCAAAATTACATGTTTTTGGCAACTCTACACCCTTGCTTCATTAAGTATTCGTGACCTTGAATATGCAAATGAGCCCCGCCTCCACTCACTCACACCAACTCAGAGATTCACTCTGTCAACTTTTACTCAAGTTACTGTAGTAAACGCTGCACAAAGGTATCGCTCTTTACAACATTGGACACATAACGATAATTAATATAATTAGCCTTTTGCTTGTTTACATCATCAAATAGCTAATAATATGTTGCTAATGTTACACAAACCATGTTTCCATTCGCCATCTCAGTCTGCCTTCTAAAAATTGGTATCCTTAGTAAAGCTTTGAACAACTTTAATCCACCCGCTATATTGCCAAATGTACACGATTTTTCATATCAACAGAAAAACATATCGGCATAACCTGTATTCTGTTGAGACTCCCCTGCTTCAGAACATAGTTAAAGGGTTAGTTCACCCAAAAATGAAAATTAGCCCATGATTACACCTCAAGTCATCCTAGGTGTATATGACATTCTTCTCGACGAATACAATCGTAGTTATGTTAAAAAAGTCTTGGCTAATCCAAGCTTTATAATGGCAGGCCTTATGAAGCGAAGTGATGCATTTGTGTAAGAAAAATATCCATATTTAAAACTTTATTGACAAAAATAGCTAACTTCCAGGTTAGCTGGAAGCCCAAGCAAACAAAAGCCAGGACTTTTTTATTATATATTTGATTTATTCGTCATAGAGGAGAATGTCATATACACCTAGGATGACTTGAGGGTGAGTAAATCATGGGCTAATTTTTATTTTTGGATGAACTAATCCTTTAATGTTGATATGCTAAAGCTCGCCCACATGTTGACGTGATTGGTTACAAGGTAGTTTGTGATGTCAGAAACACCGGCGATTTCAAACTGCGCTTTTGAGACTGTCTGTTTTATTGGACTTTTAAGAAGAAAATACTCAGCAATGTTGTTGACTTGTGATTTTGCACATGGTTTGTCTGAAAGCATATTAAAAACCCCACATAGACATATAAACATCATTAAAAACTTGATTTTCACCACAGGGGGACTTTAATTATTTTTCATGCTACTTCAAAATGCAATTACTAATGTTGACATGTTTTGGGTCGGTGCATTTTAAATATGTTTTTGAAAGTCTCTAATGCTCACTAAATAGAAGTATTAATTTCTTCCAAAACTTTTGGAATGGTAGAGTAACTTTTAATGATAAAATCGATTAGTAGGATGGAGAAGTCAACACAGAAACTAGTTAAAGGTCCCATGGCGTGGATTTTTTTTATTATTTTATAATGTTTCCTGAGGTGTACTTATATTGTTAGTATGATTTTTACATCATAAAATGTCATAATTTAGAAATAAAAGGCAATTTTCTATTCTGATATTAGTCCTGTGGCTTGAATGCTCTGTTTCAATGGGCGTGTCTGATGTGAGACTTCAGTGAAAACGCCCACTGTTGTGATTGGCTGACATCTTTGCATTTGAAATTAGTATTAGATTATGTGGCGGAGGGGGCGTGGTTTAGCGAGGTCTGCAAGCGCTGCCAGAGAGAGAGAGAGAGAGAGACGGACTGGGCACTTGTAGACCAGAAAAACGAGAGCTGGAGGAAGATTTACACCTATCAAAATTTCTAGCCACTTGGGGACCATATACAGGCTAGGGGAACTCATATTAATGTTAAAAAAAGTCATGCCATGGGACCTTTTAAGAAATGTTAGTTTGTTATCTTTAACTAATGTTAACCTATTCAATCTCAATGTGAAGTGTTACTGTATAATCTTAAATTTAAATTATCTCTCAAAACAACCCATTTCTACTGTAAACTTGCAAGTATTGTTACATTTATTATTTTTCATTTTATATGATAATTTCTCATTTGTGTAATGCAACCATTTTTCATTCGTTAAAATTATCACTTTGTACAGTGTGTATGGGATCAGATTATCTGTGTTCAGCTTCTGAGTCAAAAATCTTCTCATTCACACTCTCTGTGGCTGACCGGTGTCATTATAAATCAGAAAGTGACTTCCGTGATGGGCTCTGTCTGTCTGTCTGACTGAAGCCCCAGAGTCCAGCAGTGATTGAAGGGCCCTTCCTGCTCTCTTCATGTAGTCTCGCTGGAGCACAAGGGTCACGCCACACTAAATCACACCTCATCAAGTGCTCTTAAAAGATCACAGCACATAGAGTTCTTGGATGAGAGGGCAAAGACATGATGCTGAGGAGCTGCTCATTGATTGGCACCGCTCTGAAAGCAACATGTACTTGCATTGCATTATAAATTCCATTCTGACGTATTTCAGAAATGCGACGATGCACGAAATTGAGCTTGCTTAGATGGAAGCGTTTACTCTCATGTACCCGCATAGTGTTTCAGACCAAATACAACCTTTCATACATGCATCCAGGCCACACTTGTGCAGAAGGCATGCATACTTTAGCATGTGGGAGCACAGCGGTGATTTCACCTTGCTGATTTATCTTAGGTGATTGTGTGTGCTGCACATTAGTATCTGATATCTGGCACACACACACACTTACACATCGATCATGCCTCAAACCGCTAACAGCATACGCTAATACAAGCAGCTGGATAAATCCCAGCTCGCGCTCCTCTGTTTGCTGCTAATGCCTTTTAATGCGACCGCCGCTCTGTTTGCGAGGCTTTCTTATAGCCACAACCACTGGAGCGAAGGCGCCATCGATCTCTGAGAATCTAATGATGGAAATCTCTCTCTTTCTGCGCTTATCTGAGCCGCGGCTTCACGCTGTAAACAGCACAACCGAGTCAATACAACGGCATAAAAACCCATTTAAAGGATTTATGAGAGTTTGTACTCAAGTAGAGGCATTGTTTTCTGAAATATAGTTGTGTTTATATAATTTGTGGGCTCTTTCAGCCTTGTGGACTTTTAGAAAATAAACTCTCTTAAAACTTTATACATTTTTAAGCCACATTGGCACGTTTTTGAATGTTTTTATTGGTTTTTGTTTTCTTAAATATTTCTATTTCTGCTTTTTTTTTTTTTTTTTTTTTTTTTGTCATTTTAGCACTTCAACTGAAATGCATTTATTCCAGTTAGCTGCTAAAGCAACATTTCTTATTTTTGTTTAAGTTTTTCACCTGATATTTATATCTATTTTTTATTTCAGTGTTTTCTATTACCAGAAATATTATTTTAAATAGTTTTAGTTTTAATGAACAAAAACACTGTTTTTTTGCATTGTCAATAACCTCTGTTGCTTTTGTAAGCCCAAATTCCCTGTTCTCAGTGAAAACAGCTGGAACTTATTTAATTAACAATGCCTAGCTAACAGTGTGCAATGACAGTTTTGGCAACAGTTTTGAATACAGGTGCATCTCAATAAATCAGAATGTCGTGGAATTAAACTTAGTTATTAAACTTAAAAGGTGAAACTAATATATTATACACTCACCTAAAGGATTATTAGGAACACCTGTTCATACCACTCATCTCCACAAAAAATAGGAAAAAGAGGCTACAATTTGCACGAGCTCACCAAAATTGGACAGTTGAAGACTGGAAAAATGTTGCCTGGTCTGATGAGTCTCGATTTCTATTGAGACATTCAGATGGTAGAGTCAAAATTTGGCGTAAACAGAATGAGAACATGGATCCATCATGCCTTGTTACCACTGTGCAGGCTGGTGGTGGTGGTGTAATGGTGTGGGGGATGTTTTCTTGGCACACTTTAGGCCCCTTAGTGCCAATTGGGCATCGTTTAAATGCCACGGCCTACCTGAGCATTGTTTCTGACCATGTCCATCCCTTTATGACCACCATGTACCCATCCTCTGATGGCTACTTCCAGCAGGATAATGCACCATGTCACAAAGCTCTAATCATTTCAGATTGGTTTCTTGAACATGACAATGAGTTCACTGTACTAAAATGGCCCCCACAGTCACCAGATCTCAACCCAATAGAGCATCTTTGGGATGTGGTGGAGCGGGAGCTTCGTGCCCTGGATGTGGATCCCACAAATCTCCATCAACTGCAAGATGCTCTCCTATCAATATGGGCCAACATTTCTAAAGAATGCTTTCAGCACCTTGTTGAATCAATGCCACGTAGAATTAAGGCAGTTCTGAAGGTGAAAGGGGGTCAAACACAGTATTAGTATGGTGTTCCTAATAATCCTTTAGTGTATAGACTCATTGAATGCAAAGCGAGATATTTCAAGCCTTTATTTGTTATAATTTTGATGTATATGGCTTACAGCTTATGAAAATCTCAGAAAATTCGAATAGTACATGAAATTAATAAAAAAAAGAAATTTAAATACAGAAATGTCAGCCCTCTGAAAATTAGAATTATGCAAGCCAGACCCACATCAAGATGTTTGGTCTGGAAACTCACCATTGACAAGGCTCAATCTGAGGGGCGGGATAAACGGTTGTCTGTCAAATTCCCTCTGCACGCAATTGGATAGCGGCACAACCAACCGAAGCGGAGCTAACGTTAGTTGATAGATTAAACTCTGAATACATCTTCCTTTCTTACGAATGACTTCAGTGCCGTTCTTTGTTCTTTCCTCAAAGAAAAGCTTAACTCCAAGTCTTCCAGAGTAGCGGCCAACCTCCACAACTCCGCTCCGTCATTATGTTAAGCCCGCCCACCGACTCTACACACGCTGTGATTGGCCTGACCAGAGTTTGGTTTTTCCAGCTCTGAGGTCTACCGAGAGTTGCTAGACTACACTCGCAGCAAAATACATTTTCTGCCGCTAGGGTGCGTCTAGATTTCTAGGCTACCTTTTGCATGAATTACTGCCTCAATGCGGCGTGGCATGGATGTTATCAGCCTGTGGCACTACTGAGGTGTTATGGAAGACCAGGATGCTTCAATAGCGGCCTTCAGCTCTTCTGCATTGTTCGATCTCATGTCTCTCATCTTTCTCTTGGCAATGCCCCATAGATTTAGACTGGGTAAACCCAGCCTGATCTGCCGGCGATTTGATTTCGCCCGGCAACTCAGTCTGGAAACCCTTACACTCATTTCTACTGCTTCTGTTACACTTTTGCGGGAACCAATCACAGACTGGCTTATCCACCTGGCCCGCTATTGGAGGGATTATCACGATGACGGATAGAGAAGCGATGGGTTGTTGCCCGTTGATCATGCCTCTTGTGGTCTGATTGGTTGAAGGACTATCCAATTGCGTACATAGTCATTTAATTTATACGCGTTTATGTTCGCGTGTGCAGTAGCAAATACAGAGCAGACTCCCCAGACCAATGTTCAATATTAAATTGCGCTTGGTCTGGTGATAGCCAGACAACCATAGATTGTCTATGGGGTTCAGGTTCAAGTACAGTAATCCCATGGTCATTGAACCAGGTTTTGGTACTTTTTGGCAGTGTGGCCAGGTGCCAAGTCCTGCTAGAAAATCAGCATCTCCATAAAGCTTGTCTGCTGAAGGAAGCATGAAGTGCTCTAAAATGTCCTGGTAGATGGGTGTGTTGACTCTGGACTTAATAAAGCACAGTGGACCAACATCAGCCGATGATATGGCTCCCCAAACCAACACAGACTGTGGAAACTTCACACTGGACTTCAAGCGTCTTGGACGGTGTGCCTCTCCATTCTTCCTCCGGACTCTGGGTCCTTGGTTTCCAAATGAGATGCAAAATTTGCTCTCATCAGCAGAGAGGACTGGACCACTGAGCAACAGACCAGTTCTTTATTTCTTTAGCCCAGGAAAGATGCTTCTGACGACATTTGAAGCCCATGTCCAGGATCCGTCTGTGTGTGGTGGCTCTTGATGCAGTAACTCCAGCCTCAGTCCACTTGTGAAGCTCCCCCACACATTTGAATGGCCTTTTCCTGACAATCCTCTCCAGGCTGCGGTCATCCCTGCTGCTTGTGCACCTTTTTCTTCCACACCTTTCCCTTCCACTTAACTTTCTATTAATGTGCTTTGATACAGCACTTTGAGAACATCCAACTTCTTTTGCAGTCTTCCCCATGATTGTGAATTCTACTGAACCAGACTGAGAGACCATTTAATGGCTCAGGAACCCTTTGCAGATGTTTTGGATTAATTAGCTGATTAGAGTGTGACACTTTGAGCCTACAATACTGAACCTTTTCACAATATTCACATTTTCTGAGATTTTGAATTTGGGGTTTTCATAAGCTGTAAGCCATAATCATCAAAATTATAACAAATAAAGGCTTGAAATATCTCACTTTGCATATAATGAGTCTATATAATATATTAGTTCCATCTTTTAATTTGAATTACTGAAATAAATGAACTTTTCCACGACATTCTAATTTATTAGACATTCTAATTTCATAGCTAGCATTTAATATGTTCACACGTTTTGCATAATTTAACTAAATTACAGCTTCATTGGAATTACAATGTGTTGTTCACAAGTGATATTTATTTACCTACACAACTTTTCAAAAACTTTGGGTAAAGTTACATTTTCAAATAAATATTAAAAGTTTGTTTATTCATATAAAGTTTATTGTTATATAAATATTGTTTTATATCATCATAGTATGCTTTTATATATTTTAATATTTAAAGGCTGTGTTTGTTGTGTGTGATCAGATCTGTACATGAAGGGCATTTGAAAAAGAAGCAAAATAAATGATGAGAATATGTTAAAAAATGTAGTTACTTTTAATAAAAATCAGCCCTTGAGCACAGAAATGGCTTTGTTTGAAGAGACTCAAGCACACAAGCATGCGTCTATAGCAAACCCCTGTTTGTCTTTCAGCACTAGCAGAATTTATTGCTTTCATTGGGGTTTGCATAATTTTTTGCATCTGTTCTCTTTAGTTCTCTGTCAATCTCATTTAGTTCTCGCCCTCCATCACTTTCTTCATCTGCTGCACTCCCCAGGTATTGCCTGCATCGCTCTGTCATTCGTGGATGCTAAAGGCTGCGCTCTGCAGGTTCCCGCTCAGGACGGCAGTGGTCCGTTGCTCAGAGCTGACGTTTCCACCATCTCCCTCCAGCCAGACCAGTTTGAGGCCTTGACGACGGTTGTTAAGGTGGACTCTCTCAGCCAGAGCTCAGGTTGGGAGGCTTTTGCAAACAAACAGTAATTCATGTGCCCTTGTAATCTTTAATCAAAATAACTTTCCCTCTCTCTTGCAATGACTTCTCTCCTCTGATGACAAGGGCGGAGCAACCTGTCACTCACATGAGATCCACCAATAGCAAACCACAACCATCCAATCAATTCCCCATGGACAAAATCAAGCCCTGCCCTACTTTTTATTTTATTTTCATTCACTCGGATATTCGTCACCAGGGCTTGACATTAACACCCTCCAAACACGTTGGATTCAGCAGTGGCGTGTAACACTGTCACTCCTGCTAGGCACTTTGGCGTGTTGAATTTTATATAAAATAGGCCTATATACAATTTTCAATTGTAGTCTTTTAAAAAGGCATCTGAAAAAATATGTTCGATACATATTGATACTAAAATATTTGAAACTTTTCCAATTCTCGTCTCTCCTACAGCGAGTTGACAGACAAACCCGCCTCCCCTCACTCATTTAATTTGCTCCAGATGATATTGTTGAGGTTACATGGCTTGAATTCCGTCGTGGGATTGCGCATATTGCGCATAATTTGACTCATTTCCGCAGATTTTGTGCTCACACCCAAAGTGCGGACACATAAAGCCGCCTCTCATTACTAAATTGACCTATCGGTAAGCCCCTCCCCTCGAACGCAGATGAGCCAATAGCAGTTGAGTATCAGTTGCGCTGGGACCGGAACTCGGACATCTTTAGGTGTCAGCGCAATAGAGAAACATTGGAAAATCCGAAGCTGTCATCGTTTCGATGGTGTTTATGCAACAAAAATGCTAAAACGTCCTGCCTGAGGTACTGTAACACTGATTCCAGTTATCCTGAGAGGATTTTCTGTTTGTCATACTCTCATTAAGTTACGATTAAAGTCCCTGCTAACATACAAACCGTAATAACTAACTGTTCTCACGTCATGTAACACTGTAGGTCAAAAACACAAAGGTCTACATTTAAGTGCCTCTCCATATTAAACTGGTTATAGGTAAATTAATGAAATTTTAGATATGTTTAAGGTCTACATTATCTGTCCTACTAAGGAGGTCTCCTATTTTGATGGGTATTATAGTCTACGGTTAGTGAAAGGAAGAGCTCGCACGAAGTTTATAGGAGTTGTTTTGCAGATACAAAGTTTACCAGTTATTAACTGCACCCTAGAAAAGTCATAAGCTCGGTGTATATGTTTGTTTACTGTTAGTTGTATGAGTGTTTTTGTGTAATTTGCTGTGTATGTTAATGGTAATGCAACGGAGAGAGAGTTTGTGAATGAGACGTTAATGCGCACTTCTTATGCTTTGTTTGTTCAGCTCTTACGATGATTTTTTTGGAGTGAAAAAGGACATAATAAACTTGATAAACCATCAGTTAAGTTTGGCCATCATTCGGACGGGATATACGCTACATTCTGTGTCCAAAAACATCTTGGGATAAGGTTTTTACACCGACAGCTGTCATTGTAAGATATAGCAAATCCGTTTGTTTGTCCGAGTTAGCAACAGTAACTAAGGGGGGCGGGGCTTACCGATAGGTCAATTGAGTTATTTTTTGCTGCTTATTGCGTTTAAACAGTCAAATACGCACAAAATAATACCAAAATGCTAGTCTTGGCGAGTATTCTTGTAAACAGTCAGTTTACGTAAACAGTTGAGAAAGAAAACGTATGTGTAATAGTATTATGGATCCATGCGTCAGGTCTTAAAGGGACAGCAGACACCAAATTATGAGATGATATAAAAAATATCTATATGGCAGTTTTTCCCCAGGGTATCAATGCTGAGTGGCTAGTAACTTTGGAAAACCATTAGCCACAGTGGCTGATGAGCAAAAAAATTTATGTCAAGCCCTGTGCGTCACAATAGGGAAGAAAAGACTATCGCAACCTCTGTTTCATGCTGACTTTAAATGCATGTGTGATGATGTTCGTGTGTGACCCCTGTGCGTAGGTGCAGCTGTGCGTGTTCGCTTTGACGTGTGGGAGCAGGGTAATGTCAGCCCGCTGCAGCTGACGGATAGGCTGAGGGCGGCCCTACGACACGCCCTCTGCGACGTCGTCATGGAGATGCGCGTGCTGCCCAACCCGTTATGTCTGGACACATTCTGTCTGCCTGCTGCCGCCCAACGGGATGAAAGCACAGGTGAGGAGCCTGATACCCATGTGTGTTTTGTCATTTTGGAGTCCTCAGTGTTTCCTCTAGGATTTTTCCAGCTGTGGTGGGAGGCCTATTTCCACAGGGGGAGGGGGGCGTCACACATGGGTGACGTCCCATACACCACGCCCCCTTCCCCTGGTGGTTTAACCTCCTCACGCAAGAATCACAAGCACTCACACACAGGCCACTTTCTGAGCCGAGGAATTGAAAAATGAAAACAACCAACCATCTCTATATCAAAACTAATTTTGGAAGATATTTATTTCCCTGAATTTAGATTAGATTTTGAATTTAAGATTAGTGGATTTCAGCAGCATAAATTATTCTAGAAAATCATGAGTGCACAATAATCTAGTGAAAGAAAAAGAAAAAAAACAGGAAAATGTAACAAATTGCTCTTTGTATTATTATAAAATACATTGATGAAAAACAAGAAAATATATATTTATAGATACTATACAATGAAAAGACATTTCTTTTAAATGTACAGTTTTTTAATGAGGCAGCAACATATGATCGATAGGACAGAACAAGATAGGCTGTTAATAATATTTTATTGCACAAAAGAGTTATAATATGAAAGGCTCTAATATATTTTAGAGCGGCAAATCGCTTATGCCCTTGAAGCAACATGGAGTAGCAGTGCGCAGCGCCCCGCATTGAAAAGTTAAAACTTCAAATCACAAAGGGAAGAGATATTGATGCGTCATTTTTTATATCTATGCAATATTAAGCCTTGTCTTTTAACAGTTTAAGTTTCAGTTACCGTGCGCATGAAGAACAATTATAGTGCTCTCTACTGCAGTGTTGTGATCTAACAGACACCCGTCCCGGGAGAAAGTAAAATTATTTCGAAAAACGGCAATAAACTCCAGCAAGATAAAGTCCTTTTATGTAAAAACTTTATCTACAAATAAATTATAATAATGGGAACATTGATCTTGGAGTGAGTTCCATCGTGTTACTTTCGTAAATGCGTGCACCGCGCTGTTTGAATGCTGAATAGAGAATGACTGAGAAGAAATGAGTTTCCATTAACTTGAACTTAACGACTTAAATATTCCTTTGTACACGTTATGCTATCGAATCGGTTCAGAAGTCTTGGAATATAGTGCACGGAAACTTTATGGTGCTTTACAATTGCCTTTAGTGGGGCTTAACAACAATATGCACAATATTGGACGTCACTGAGAAGCTGCAGCCGTGGCGGGGATGATTTTTGGTGTGGCGGGCCGCTACGGAAGAATGAATGTAGAGGAAACACTGAGTCCTGGTCACTATATTTCAATTTTATGTTTTAATATTTTGTCAATCTGCCATTGGAACAATACAAAATACACTAATGCTAAACATCATGCCTAACTGTTACTGAAATTGTTTCTCATGATAAAAATGAACCCACTTTATATTAGGTGGCCTTAACTACTATGTACTAACATTTTAATTAATCATTTGATACAATGCACTTATTGTGTACATACATGTTTTTACATTGTACTTACATTTTAAAAAATACCCGCATGTTATTACATCTGTAATTAATGTCTGTAGTTACATTTGTAATTACACTGTTGACACTTCCCTTACACCAAACCCTACCCTTAAACTTACCCATACCACCACACCTGTCCCTAACTTTACCCGTATCCCACCTCAATATCAGCAAAGGTGTTTTGCAATACAATTTGAAAACAGTAAGTACATTGTACTTATTTTTTGATGTAAGTACATAGTAGTTAAGGCCACCTAATATAAAGTGGGGCCATAAAAATCTTTTTATCTAAAGGCGTCTTTATTGCTATATTTGACATGCATTTTGTTGGCAAATCGTACTTAGAATATTTTTTTTTATAAAATCTATCTACAATTTTTATTTGAATGCAATTCAACTGAATAGTGGATACAAATCATTCAAGTGCCCATGTTTGTCATTCAGTAGTGTTTGAAAGCATCCCATGATGCACCTCATGAAGTTGGACTAAGAAGGAACTCAAATATAAGAGTTTTTTTTATGTCCGTCACGTTTTGCTCAATAAATATACACTACCATTCAAAAGTTTGTCTGTAAGGTTTTTAGAATTAATAAAGAAATTAATACTTTTATTCAGCTATGATGCATTAAACTGATTAAAAGTGACAATAAAGACATTTATAATGTTATTCATCAAAGAATCCTGAAAAAAAAGGACTTTCCACAAAAATATGAAGCAGCATATTGTTTCAATGACTTTTAAAGAATCATGTGACACTGAAGACTGTAGTAATGATGCTGAAAATTCAGCTTTGACACAGACATGTGACATTTTACAAAACAATTATTTCAAATTGTTATAATATTTCACTGTTTATACTGTATATTTGAGCAGAAGAGACTCTCAAAAACATACAAAAAAAACCCCCGTACTGACCCCAAACTTTTGAACGTTAGGGTATGTTGGTGAATTTGTTCTGGTTTTCTGATCTTTAGTGTTTTGTCACTGTAGTTCCCTTGAGTCTTCTGCAGTGCGACAGTAAAGAGGTGAAGGAGAGTCATCGGCGGCCCAGTGGAGCCCACGGTCTCAGAAGCAGCCCCTCTCCCATCACCCTGATTTCTGCCCCCATTTCCACCCCGACCACAGGAACCAGCACGCCTGAGTCCACCACGCCCACGGGCAAAAGCACCCGCCGCAGCTTCTGGGAAATGTTGGTGCGTGTGCTCACTCAGCATGTGCTGTCTTCATTAACAGCAAATTGCTCTCATTAATTACGACTGTCAATGCATCCAAAATTGCATTGATGGTCAGCTTGAAGCTCAGTGAAGCATGAAAGCTGGTGAAATGATTGGACTGGTGCCAGTTATCTGTCTTATAATGTGTGTTTATGTGTGCTCTGTAGAGTAAACCGGAAACTTCTGAACTTGGCAGTCCAAAGACAACGGATGACATCATACCGGAGCGTGCCGAGGACAGCCGCATGGGCAGACGGAGACACAAGACGGAGAGTGTCAAACAGCAGTGGAACCATGAGAAAGCCATGGCAGTCGAACAAGAGCAGGCCCAGAGGTGCTAAACACATTGTTTCCTAGGGTTATGTTTATTCAAATGCCATCTGCACAAGCTTTTCCATTTTATAATGAACATGTTCGATGGTAAGACAAAAAACAGACCCAGTGTGTCATTTTTAACTAAAACTTTTTTAAACACAACAACAATTCATGAACTGAGAGAGTGAGTATGTGAGTGATGTGGGGTGGTGATGCAGTTTTATTCATGTAGTTTATTTCAAACTGTTCTCTGAACCCACACACACACATCCATTGTGCCAAATACCCAAATTCTTATTACTGTGCAAAATCAGAATAATCAGATTTCCAAATAGATTTTTGGCCAGTTCTTCCTGGCAATCTCTGAGATGCCAATTTGGATGGTAATTAAATTACCACTCATCCTTTGTGTTTGTCAGGAGACAATAGATAATTTGGTTGTGGGCCGTGGGAGAATACTGACATTTCTGATTCAGATGGCAATAACGTAATTGCTGAAATGACCTCAAACAAAAACAATTTCATCCGCATAGGCCAGTAGGCTACTTTTCACTCGTGGGAACTGTGTCTGGATGTCTTTGTGTTGTAGAAGACATGCAGTCCAGCTGGAGGAAGGTGATACAGGCACTCTTCAAAACGTCTACCAGACCACGTACCTGCCCTGGGTCACCTACATGAACAAACTGGGTGAGTTCCCACATCTGTGTGCTACTTTTCCATATATGACTGTACACATTTATAATGATGTAATAAACTTGGCTTCCTACTTTGAACTAGTTGAAACTTAAATGAGATTTCATATATACAGTTGCAATCCAAATTATTCAACCCCCTGGAGACTGTAATCATTTACAACTGTAGGTTTTTCTAAAGATACAGAGTTTTAAAAAATAGAGAGATTAAAGTAGATAAAGAGATACAAATATCTTAACAGTTTATTGGCAAATTTAAAGTGATGATGTCAATATATATATATATAATGTAATGCTTTTGAGTTATGGGATTTTTTTGTAATACAGCTATGCCATAATTATTCAACCCCTGTTCAACGCTGCTGTTTTAAAGTCACTTATTTGTATGGTATGGTACAAAATTGTGTTAAAACACAGTTAAACCTTTGAAAACTCCATAACAAAACTGAATTAGCTTGTGCTGTTACACATACATACATTTAGCTCATGCATGTGCAAAAGTTGAGTAGCAAATACGGCCAAGTCAAAAGAGCTCTCACAAAAGCTATAGAGAACAAATGGTTTTATTACATTTGGAAGTCTGTGGCTACAAGACGATTTCCAAAACACTAAACGTTCCTAGAGACAGAGCTGGCAGCCTTATTCATAAGTTTAAAATGTGTTGGACCAGAAAACCATTGATAGGTTTGAAGAAAAGGCACAATATCATTAAGGGGAATAAAATGTTTGATCAGAGCAACTGAGAAAAACCCTCAATTTACTGCCAAAGACTTGCGAGATGACCTGATGAAAGGAGGAAAAAACATTTCAGTGCAGAGTAGAAGATGAACACTAGACACGCATGGGCTTCATGTTGGGACATCTTGCCGAATGCCACTCTTGACCAAGAAGAACATAAAAGGCAGACTTGAATATGCTCAAATTCACTTGGATAGACCTGTGGGGTTCTGGAAAAATGTTTTATGGAGTGATATGACCACACTGGAACTTTGGACCATGGATCAGCAGTATGTCTGGTGCAAATAAGGCAAGGCCTATGAGCAGAAGAACACCATCTCCATGGTCAAACACGAAGGCGGTCCAGTCTTGTTGTGGGGGTGCTTTGCTGTTACAGGAAGTGGAAATCTTGACTGTATGAAGGGCATCACATGAATTCTTTGAAGTATCAAGCCATTTTGGCAAAGATGGTGATGCCTTCGGTGCAGAGACTGAAGCTGGATGATCAATGGACTTTCCTGAAGGACAGCCATCCCAAAGTATACATCCAAATCTACTGAAGCTTGGTTCAGGGATCAGTCGTAGAATGTTCTTGAGTGGCCTGCACAGTCTTCAGATCTGAAGCTCATCGAAAATATTTGGTGAAATTTGAAGAAAGCCGTGGTAACTTGAAAACCAATGATTATCAGGGATCTGGAGGCTTTTTCAAGCGAGGAATGGGCCGAGATTACAGTAGAGAGGTGACAGAAGGTTATAAAGAATAAAAGATTCTGCACAAAATTTGACTTTTGGGGGTTGAATAATTTTGAACACGAATGTTTAGAGCCAATTCATTTAGAGCCATAATCAACTTTATGTTCTCAGAATCACTCGAATGTGTATTAATAAACTGTCTATAATAGTTTACTGATGCCTTTGTTGAATTGTTTTCATAAAATGTTGTTCTTGGCAGCAAAATGTCTCACAGGTCAAGGGGGCTGAATAATTTAGATTGCTGTGTATATATATATATATACCCCATGTATATACATATATACATCGATCAGGCATAGCATTATGACAGGTGAAGTGAATAACGCTTCGTGATTATCTGTTTATCACGGCACCTGTTAGTGGTTGGGATATATTAGGCAGCAAGTGAACATTTTGTCCTCAAAGTCGATGTGTTAGAAGCAGGAAAAATGGGCAAGTGTAAGGATTTGAGCGAGTTTGACAAGGGCCAAATTGTGATGGCTAGACGACTGGGTCAGAGCATCTCCAAAACTGCAGCTCTTGTGGGGTGTTCCCGGTCTGCAGCGGTCAGTATATATCAAAAGTGCTCCAAGGAAGGAACAGTGGTGAACCGGCAACAGAGCTAGCCCAAGGCTCACTGATGCATGTGGGGAGCGAAGGCTGGCCCGTGTGGTCCGATCAAACAGACGAGCTACTGTTGCTCAAATTGATCAAGAAGTTAATCCACTGCCAAAAGCGCCAACAAAAAAGTAAATTCTGACTGTCATCTGACAACCAGAGTTCTGGTCTGGTGATATTTGACTGAAAAAAAGTGACCGTGAAGTGAAGAAATTGTACAGATACTTTTTGGGGATGTTAGGCATTGTTGCACTTTTGTTACCAGTAATCTTGGTGAACTAACAGAGTCTCATGAATGCTCACAGCCGTGCAGAGAAGACCAATGGTCAAGGTCAGGATTTATGTTAATACCTCAAATTTTGGTTAGTTTTTCTCCAAATCCTATCTTATACACCCATAACACTGGTATATACACACATATGGGCACATTCTGTGATACTTTTGCATCTTTTTTTTAAAAGCTTGATGCTGGTTGTTAATCACTGCCATTTATATGGACGAGCACGAGCGGGACATTGTTTTTTTTATTATCATTCTTTTGTGGTCCGAGAAAGAAAGAACGGCATACCGCATTAGAACAATACCAAGTAAATGATGACTTAATTTTCAAAGCATTTTTTCTTCATATCATCCTAGAAGACAGAAAAGTCCCCTGATCAAAGAATCACTTAATTATTTCCTCTTGTTCTCTTGCAGGCTGTCCGTCCATCCAGCATTGTTCAACTGAAGTCTCGCATCATTTCCTCCTGCCTTCCGTCCTCACAGAGATTGTCAATCTGGTCAGCTCACTGGCCAGTGACACCACGGTCAAAGTGTTCGAAAGAACCAGGTGCGATCCTGAACCATGTCAAGGCATTCATCAGAATGGTCCAGATGTGTTTGAAATGATGTGATTAGTTGCTTTTGCATTTGGTGTTTAGCTGTGCAATGTGCCATCAGATGTTCCTGTCGATTCAGTTTATGCTTAAACCGATGAGCTGTTTCCTGTGTGTTTCGCCAGCTGTCCTCAGGGAGATATCTATGTCCCCCTGTCAATCATCCAGCACATCAGCCAACCACCTGCCACCTCCAGGAGCTTCATTCTCATTGGTCGCAACTTCAGCCAATGGCATTGCAGTACAGAACAAGGTACCTCCTATGTTCAGTCATTATCATGTTACCTTAAGTCCTATTCGGACAGGACTAGTTCTCTAAACAACGTTTGAGTTACAGTTCTTATCACTCGATGTCTGTGATTTCATGTACAAATTCGGACGGGACTAATATTTCCATGTCTATAACTAGGATTGGGAGTGTGTGTTCTTGCTTGCATCACGTATGATGTATATGTCTTTTTAATGTATTATTTATTGATTAAATTTTAGTTTTTTTATAAAAACCCTATTTAAGAAATCTTCTCTAGTTTATAGAAGTGGCTGTTTATAATAAACCCACATAAGTGAGCAGAGAAATCTAGACAAGTATCTTACTCATCCCTGACACCGATATTAAAATTGCAGCTCCATTCCGCATACCATCCCTATTGAAATGAAATGATAGCATGCAGAATACTGGTGTGCAAACGGCTCAGGTAGGTCAAAAAACACATGAGAGAAGCGTTAGGATAAGTAATCACAGACATTCGCATTCAGACGGGATTAGATTTCCCAGAGGACTGTTGTAAGTATGTAATTTGCCCTGGAATTTGTGTAAGGAAAAACTCAGACTTGGCAGATTTGGACAGGATTAAAGTCACAAAGTACGCATGTGAAACACACATTTTTCTAACGTCCCCCTGGAAAACTGGTCCCGTTCGAATAGGGCTTTTGGTTACACACTCTTCCGAGATTATTTAACTGGTTGAACTTGAATTGGAGGAAACTGTCCAAAGAGCATATTGCGATTTGTTTTATTTTCATGAATAGGCTTATTATAACCACAGTTACAGTACATTTAGTGAAACGGCATTAACAAGCAAGTGCCAATATAACAAATAATGCATTCGGTATAATGCATTATAATCTCTAAAAAGTGATGTGAATGATATAATGATGTAATTTCACTGTGAGAACATATAAATGATTTGGGAATGCATTATAATGCATAAAATTAACCTTTGTAATGCATTATATATTCAGCCAAATCTCTTGAAAATGATCATCTAATCAGGTCATATTTCTCCCCAAAATTTAAAAATAAATAAATCAAGAAATAATTTACAGAAAAATACAGAAATAAATACATACGTAAATAAATAATAATGTTTAGTATAAATGTATATAATTGCAGTTTTACCAGAAATGAATTGCGTATTTGTAGTATTTATTTTTAAATTACAAAATGATTATTTAGTCCTGAAATTATTTTTAAAAAATTTCAATACTCTTACAAATATACTTTTCAGCTGTGCTTTACAATTCAAATAATATTTGAAAAAAATGTTTTTTACATTACATCAATGAGAATGCGGAGCGCATGGGGTAATTTGCTTAAATGTCATGAAATATTGTCACAATGTAAAAAAGCCAAGTTTTAACGGCCCTAAAATTGGCTTCATCTTTGAGCAAGATTTCTTTCTTCTTTTTTTCTTCTTTTTTTAATTTTGGGGTAATATATGACAGAGACATTTCTCTGTGACATTCAGGCTTCATGATACTGAAACTTTTAAGATCAGACTCAGACTTTGCCTGAAGTGTAACTGTCTAAGCAATGTAAGGTCATTACTGAATTCTGTGGTCAACAGTTCATCTGGCTTCTAACTGCTCTCTCTGTGTTAACATTTAAACACGTAACCAAAGCTGAAGTTTCTGAAGTTATCAACTTCACTTGTTCTTTATAGTTTAACCGCTTTCTCACCATGAGCTCAGATGCATCACATTCTCTTCTTCTAGAATCTCTTACTACATCGCTGCGCTTTGTGATTTTATCTTCTGTTCAGCTGATCTTGCAAATAAATGTTTTATTCTTTATTTTGTTTGTTTGTTTAGTATTGCTGAGTGTATTCATCTCTTACATCTCTTTTAGCCTATGAGTGTTTAATGAATGATTACTATCTTTCTTGCTATTCTGTTATCATAGATTCATAGATTATTTCGCTTATGTTGTCTCTTGCAGAGCTGTGTGTGTGTGTGTGTGTGCGTGCACGTGTGTGAATGCCGCATTAACATAGAGTTGTCTCGTTTTGCAAAGCTGTGTGTGCTCATCTCTGTTTGCCCACAGAAGACAGTTCAGATGAAGAGAACAGTCCAGTACTAAATAGGTGCACACGTAAGTTTGGCCCCTTATGGGGCCCCTAGTGGCCCTCACTGTTGCGACGGCGGCAGGGGCCCTTCCTCCAAATCACTCCATAACACCACAGACACACTCTAACAGAGACTGTATTTTTGAGTATTTCATTTAGGACTGTCCTGGAAAGGTTATTTTCCTCATTTTTAAGAACTTTAAAAGGCAAAAACTGGACAGAGTTTCACAAGACCATAAAAAAACACATACATTTTTTTTGTTATGTATATGTGTTTTCAAAGAATCACCATACTTGCTACAAAAATGAGTTTATAAAAATGTTCTGCACTCAGAAAAATCTGATTCCGCATTAGAGAAATGTACTTTTAACCAAAATTATATATTTTAATATTTATTTATTTGAATCATAGTAAATGTAAAGAATGTTTATACATTTAAAAAAAATTGATCAAGACTTTTTTTTTTACCTAAGATAATAAAAATCCCATCCATCCACTTTGCAGTTAAACAGATCTTTATTCCAGGACATATAATAAATGTTTTGAAATAAATTACGCATATTTAAAGGATTTTAATTGTTCAAGCTTTCAAGTTGTCAAAATTGCCCCTAATTGAAGGTTCACTGATTTATGCATGTATGCGAGAACATTTTTAGCCCTGCTTGTACTTTACCATTGAAACGTAAAGATTTATTCACTTCTAGATGAGTATGTGGTCTGATGTTGGTATTTAAAAGATATTAGAGATTAATTAAGAAGAGAATGTCATAAAATCCTCAGTTTGCCCTTTGTTACTCTCGAGAGTGTGTTCTGCATTGCCTCTCTCCTCAAACACACTCCTTAGATGATATAAATGTCATGTCTCAAGGCTATGAAGCCTTTTTTTATGTAATGATCCCTAAAATAATCCCATAGTTATTCAGAGGTAAACTGAATAGATTCAGAAGTGGCATTATGATTGGATCTTTATTTCTTACTCTTTGCCTATTATCTATACAAATTTCTTTACCCAAATAGCACCCCCTTACATAATTCTGTCTTTTATTAAAGCTCATAAGGGTCTGCAGCGTTTCGAGTCTTTGGAGCACAGTGATTGGCTGAGCCCGACGCAGGCTGTGAGGGGTGTGGCTCCACGGCAGCGCTTCGTGTTCATACACATTGTCAATAAGAAGGTCAGTTGGGTTGAATATAACCAGCCGTGACATAAATGTTTTTTTGTCTTAATCAGCTACGACAAGCAACAGGAATTTTGCAGCCCACGGTGAAAATCATTTGTCGAAAATACTACTCCACATACTAGGGATGGTATATTCGATGATCGCTGGGAATTATTTGATTATTATTTTCGAAAATCGGACTGCAGCAAACGTGTCTTGTATAAAACACCCTGAGAGATGATTGATAGCTTTTAAGTGCGTTATTGGCAGCGCCTCCCTCTGGTTACATGAATGCGTCACCACCAGATCAGTACCGAAAACATGGGGATTTTTTTAGACGATAATCGCACAACCTATTAGATATTCTATAATTAAATCAACTAATCGAATATTTGAAAATCGTGACTCATCCCTATCAACAAACCTGCATATCAACCATTTTCGTTTTCAGTCTGGACAGACTTTAGTTTGTAAGGTAAGGTGGATTTGTGAGGCCTGGCCTTTCTGTTTAATGTTATATCTCTGCGTGTTTGTGTTTACAGGTGACTCTGTACGCATATAACTGGTCGGTGGATCTGGGCGGCTCTCTGAATCAAGGTCTGGTCAGACTGATGCACTGGCAGAACGCCCGCGCACATGTGGTCAACTGCCTCCTGAGTCAGAAAATGGGTCTTTTCCATCATTACTGCTTCTCCGATACACCTACACATGAGGATCTGAAACAGGTCAGTATGCAAACACACTGGCCGTGTTCTCATTGCAACACCAGCAACTCTGCAAACGAGTATATGAAACAAACATTTTGAATGGTAATTTGCGATGTCGTTGTCATACAATCTTATTATGCATGTTTATTTCAGTCAGTGACATCCAAATATTTAATCTAGAAAATAAACGTGGTTATTTTGTGTTTTTAATCGTATTTTAAGAATAAAAATATCAACTGTCAATAAAGGGATGTTTACATTTCACAACTAATATCATGATTTAAAATAACCATATTTAGTTGAAATGGAAATTGTAACATTATAAACATCTTTATCATCACTTTTGATTAATTTAATGCATCCTTGCTGAATAGAATTACGATTTTCTCTTTTTTATTTTTAAGAAACAAATATTCTTAACTTTTGAACGGTAGTGTGCATACTGCTTACTACCTTCATCAAACATACTACATAGTATGCCATTCTCAACATATCCACTCTCTGGTAAGCTGTCACAGATTGTTGGGCATTGGTTAGGATAAGCTTTTAGGACAGTGTTTTTGCACAGAATAAGTACAGATAGCACTAGTGAGTTGGTTTAAGCAGCTCATCAGTTTCCGGCTGTCCCCGAGGCGGTCTGACATATCACACTCAGTGATGGACAGCTGTCATGGCCGCAGGGCAGGACGGTAATCATTCTAGCACACCTGTTAACACGAAACACCTGGAAACAATCCAGAACGCTGGTCCTGCCGAAATTAGTCATCACTGTGCTGCCAAAACAGTTTATTCCTGCCCAGAGTTGTGCTCGTTGGAACAGACCGAATTGAATCATGCTGGGTTTTAGCTGTTTACAGTTAATGCAGCAGAACATGTTTGTTGTAAAGTCAGTAAAGAGCCGGAATCTTCTGTCACAGCGTTCACTGTTATTGATTCAGTTGTCAGCTATTTGTCAAGATTTCTCCCCAGATGTCATGATGTATTTTGGGAAAGCAGACTGTTGTTGATGGCATTATAGAGAGCTGTTGTGTTAAACTTTAAAGTAATGCCTTGTGTCAGTCATGTGCCTGCATAAATACTCATGCATACATTTTAAAAGGGCATAATCATGATGAATGGATGGATGGATGGGTGGATGGATGAATGGATGGATGGGCGGATAGATAGATGGATGGATGGGTGGGTGGATGGGTGGATGATGGATGGATGGATGGATGGATCGATGAATGGGCGGGGGGCTGGATGGATGAATGGGCGGGTGGCTGGGTGGATGAATGGGCGGGTGGCTGGGTGGATGAATGGGCGGGTGGGTGGATGGATGGCCGGATAGATGGACGGATGAGCGGATGGATGGATGATGGACTGAGGATCGTTCAGGGATATTCTTCTTAAAATGATCCAGGGTTTTATTATATGCAGTATGTAAATGTCAATTTTAAGACGTACTTTACTTAATTGATGATTTGCAGGTGAAATAAGTCAGATTTGCATTCAGTTTGATTCAGACCTATGATTCAGACTGGTAATTTGCGCGTTTTTGAATGACTCATTAAAAGATTAAAAGTCAAAAGCTTCTTTACTTGTTAATCTGACTACAACTAGAAAACTGAAAACTAAATGATTACCTTTTTGTTTAAATCTTGACCTAAACTTTATGAGCGAACTTCAGGGGAAACAAATAAAATGCTACACAAGTATAGAAAATGGCTTATTTAAACTCTGCTCTGCGCTTGTCTGCGTCTGTGTGTGGGAGAAGATAAACACAAACCCGTCGAGATTCTTCTCGAGAATAAAGACTGTTCCTTCAGATATGAAGTTTACAGCAGACGTTGTTTATTTCCTGACGTCCGGGGCTGTTGCTGGTTCCAGAGGGTGAGACTATCTGGAGTTTAGTTTGACAGTTTGCGATGACAGAGAGACTCTTCTGAGGCCAGTGTAATATCACTTTGTTCATCGTTCGTCTGTGTCTGTCCTTAAGGAAACAGAATGAGGGAGAGACACCACAGATATCCTCAGTGTTCACTCTTCGTTCCATGCCTTTATGTCAGTCCAGTCACTTGGACCTTTGTGTATATGTATGTGAGAAAGAGACTGCAAAAAAGAAGAGAAATGTAATGGTGGGCCTATTTTATCTGTTAAACTGAGTTTGTAAGTAGATTTGTTTCGTTTAGTGCGTCATTATTGATTATATTAATAATCTGCTAAATATTTAGTGCCAGCTTTGGTACATTTTCATCAGCATTCAGTACAAAATAAATGAAATGAACTGCATTTATTTGAAATAGAAATCTTTTAATGTCTTTGCAGTCAAGATGTATTTTTACAAGATGTAATATAAGTCTCTTATGTGTGTGTGGTGTGTGAAGTTTTAGCTCAAAGTACCCCACAGATAATTTTCTATAGCATGTTAAAATTGTCACTTTTTGAGGGTGTCCCTTTAAATGCAATTGAGTTGTTTATGCTCAAACAGCAACATTACAAACTAACTAAAGTAAAAAAATTGAAATTATAAATTAATCAATATGACCTTGCTTAACTTTACTTACTAACTCCAAACTAAACAGTAGCGCAATTATTTCAAAGCTTTCAAAAACTGAACACTTAGTTCTACTGACCATTCCTACCCTAGCAACTGTTGCCATTTTCTCAGACAAGCTTTTGCTCTTGTGAGTCTATAAAGGATCTGTATATTGAACAAAATTTGATGGAAATTATGCAAATATGGTCAACCCTTGTTGCCACAAAGTACCCAGAGAGGTTGCAAATGGTATTCTTCCATTTACAAATCTCTAAATGAGTCTTGCTGTGAAATAATCTTGTCTCCCTCGTCCCCAAATCAACACACAGACCATCAGTAAGAACACGTACATATGTTTTGATTCAGGTGATTGCAGTATAATAGTAAATATAGAGTACCGTAGTGTACAATAAGAAACATTTCTGTTCACTTACACTAATGTGATCACTTTAAATGAGTTTCTAAATCATATTTTTGCATAATCTACCCATTTCAGCAGGTAAAAATACATTGCAATGTCACAATTCATTCCCGGACGTGCAGGAATAATATCCAATTATTTCTAACACGTTTATGAGCACTTTAACTGTAAATCACGCTGTTCACATAAAGGGAAACTTGACTTTAGTTAGCAACAGTCGTCAAGGAGGCGGAGCTTAGCAGAAGGACAGTTCTGTCAGTGTTAAACAGTTGAGAGTATTGCACTCTTTGGGATTATTTTCTTACGGTCACAAATGTGTTTTAGACACACACACACTTTAGCATTTTATTGAAGCACAAATGAACAGAACATCTACATTTTCCTAAAAAGTGAAGGACAGAACTCTTTTATTTCCTTGTCAGTGGTTCCACACTTTTAATGAGTGCTAACAGAAGGCTGATCCAACATAGCAGAAAATTTGCCCTAATCGTCAATCATCTGTCAGAGTCCCAGGGGGTGGAGTTCAGGCACTTAAGTCCAGCTTATTGGCCCGTGGGGTACATGAGCATCCGCCATCATGGGGCATCTGGTCGAGCTTCTTTTAGAAAAGCCTCCAACTCGCCCTAGAGGACTTTAACTAGTCTTCCAAGCACTAACTCACCCAAAAGTTCCCACAAGACGAGGGGCGAGGACTTTTATTAGTTCATATCTTCCTGTGGCTCTAATGGTGTTTTATCATTCCGCTCTGGGGCGGTGATCAGCAGCACAGGAGCGTGTTAATTGGGTGGTCTTAAGGAAAGGCCTCATGCTGGCACGCTCTCTGCGTGTCAGTGGGTTTAACGCTGATGAACTCGCACTGCCCATTCCTGAGAAGTTTGAAGGCGAGCAACATCAGAATCTGTGAGTGAGTTCCTGAAGGGTGATGAGAGTTGAGCTTTGAAATCACTGACATGAAAGAGAACGTCTGGAGAACGTGAAGAGCAGAGCAGAACAGAGTCTCACGCTCTCCCTGCAGCAGGAAAACCACCATTGTTTTTCTGTCTCAAATTAATTTTACAGCTCAAAGTACATTTTAAATTCCTTATGAATCCTTCCTTCCTTCCTTCCTTCCTTCCTTCCTTCCTTCCTTCCTTCCTTCCTTCCTTCCTTCCTTCCTTCCTTCCTTCCTTCCTTCCTTCCTTCCTTCCTTCCTTCCTTCCTTCCATCCATCCATCCATCCATCCATTCTTTTGGTTTTTCATTTTTCCATACTTTTATTCATACTTCTATTCATGCTTCTGTTTGTACTTTTTTCTTAAATTCATTAATTTACAAATTAATCGTTAATTAATAATTCCATCCATCATATTTTTTTTCTTCATTTTTTCCATTCTTTTGTTCGTACTTCCGTTCATGCTTCTGTTTGTACCTTTTCTTTATTTAATTATGTCTTTCCTTTGTTCATACTTTAATCTTTTAATACTTTTTTTTCTTTCATTTTTCTTTTTAGATTTGCACTTGCTTTTTTGATTCTAATTTATTTAATTTCTATACTTTTTGGTTATTCCCTTTTTGTTTTCCATAAGTTTGTACTAACTTACTGTAAAATCTTATTTACGTTCGTACTTTTAGGAATACTTTGCTCCATAATTCCCTTTTTTAACACTTTTTTTTCTTGTCCTTTAATTAATTTGTATGTCTTTTTTTTATTTTGTTCATAATTTTTTCTTGAATATATATATATATATATATATATACATACATACATACATACATACATACATACATACATACATACATTTCCTGTTCTTCAGTTCATTTGCACATATGTTTGTACTTTATTTTCTTATTTATTTATTTATCTATCTAATTTATTTCCTTTTTTACAGGAGCCCAACCCCTTCCTGAGCTCCACGATCGAGGCGGATGCTCTGTTGAGGAGTCCGGTTCCTCCGGCCGCGAGTAAAGATCAGGGTCGGTTGGGCAGCTCTGCGCGTGTTCTTCCTCCTCTGGCCTTCCCTGGAGAGCTTGTGCCCTTTGATGAAGCTCTGAGAGACGTGAACACAGGGAGGCCGCTGACCAATCAGGATGGAGCGGATATAGTCGCTCGCCATGGAGCCCATCTTCTGGAGGTCAAAGCAGCTGAACGCAGAGGTACAAATTCATCAACACTTGTTTTGGAAATGATTGTTGCATCATTTGGATAATGTACCTCAGACACAGAAAGCTAGTGATTTATTTCAAGATGTTTCTTTTGTTTTCCAGAGTTGGAGAGACAAATGAAGATTGAAAATTTGTTTGTGACGTGGCAGCAGCGGTCAGCTCAATCTAACATGCCCATCTCTGTGAGTTCATACATACTCAATGCAGACATTAAAATTTGCACACATTGTGGGTGATCGGTATTTTCCATCATGTTCTCAAAAATGAATTTTTTCAGCGGCTCATCAGGTCCAGATTCATTTCAGTGCGCACGAATCCTTTGCCTCACGCGCACAGATGCAGATCCGTGTATGAGCGCATGTACGGCCCAGTTGGGTTTAATGAGATGTGGCGGGAACATTAAGGGATTCTGTAGTGTGTGAGATGTCTGTGCCATTCGCTGTAATCTCACTTCTTTTGACTTTTTCACACTGCTAAGGTCCAGATTCAGACCTCAAATCTATTATAAACACTTATATCCGCAAGAAATGGCAAGCTGAAGGGGATCAGTGTATAACAAACAAACTATACAAAATCAATCCTGTGGTTGGTGTAAAACGTTGTCCATTTTTGCCCCGTTTCCACTGAAATTACTCGGAACAATTTGTCCCAGGAACTTTTTTTCCCTCAGACCTGTTGCTATTTGCTTTTCCATCACGGTCTAAAGTACCATGAAGATTAGTCCGGTGATGTAGGACTGCGCACGGCTTTCCCATTCCCGCTGGATTTCGTCCTCCGCATAAGCTTAATAAAGCCTAAACCTCGCCATCGGCCCATCTGTCATGTTTTTTTGTTTTTTTTTCTTCATTGTTGATTTGAATACCAAACAACTCTTACTGAGCACACCACAACTGACTTTTAGGTTGAAATAAAATGCTGCATGAACTGAACCAATCAGCATGTTCAGCGCCCAAGTCCCACCCCCGAAAGTTCCTGAACTTTGAAAAAGTTCAGGAGCAGGGCCGTTTTGAGGGGGAAATATTTACCCGGAACTTCATTTGACCCTTGTTCCTGCGGTTGAAACACACAGAGTACCACCCCAAAGTTCCTAGTTCCTGGGGAGAGTTCCTGTGGTGGAAAAGGCTTTTGAAAATCGCTGGGCTCATTACCTACACACGCTGTCAAATAGGGCACCCTAGACTAACTATATGTTTCTGTGATTTATGCCCAGAATCCATTATCACTGCAGCATATTTTGATGGACTGTGATAGATTGAACTCTGTTAGAATTCTTTATTTTTCAGTTGACTCTTATGAAAAGATTTTTAATGAAGACCAGATCTAGTTTTCATCCAAGATACAATTTAAAAACTTATGTTAATCTCTTTTTTTATTCTCTTAGCTTCCTAGTTAAAAATGGCACATGAATGCCCTTTGAAGTCGCCCACTTGAATGCGACTAGCTCGTAATCACAATTTAAGTGGGAATTATGACATTTCTGATAGTGCATGAAGGCACCAGGAGACCAGAGCTATGTTGTTATTTTTATCCCACCATTTTGCATCTTGTAAAAGGGGCATATTAGGTCCTCTTTAATACTTTCATTCAGTGAAGATGCATTAAATTGATCAAAAGTGCCGGTAATGATAATATGTTACAAAAGATTTTCATTTCAAATAAATTCTGTTCTTTTGACCTTTCTATTTTATTAAAGAATCCCGGGTGAAAAAAGGTATCAAAATATGAAGCCCCTTTCAACGTTGATGATAATCTGAAATGTTTCTTGAGCAGCAAATAAGCATATTATAATGATTTCTGAAGGATCATGTGACACTGCTGGATTTTTACTTTTTTATTTGATTAAATAAATGCGGCCTTGGTGAGCATAAGACTTCTTTCACAAAAAAACAAAACAACTCTTACCGACCTCAGACCTTTGAATGGTAGTGTATATTCCATGTATAACCTGATCATAAATTTACCAAACACACACCTTTGGTTGAGTCAATGTGTTGAACAAGTCATGATGTTAAAACTAACAGATCAGTGTTTTGAAGGCACCGCAGAACCACAGTGATGCATAGTTGTCTCTGCTTAAAGGGTTACTTCAGCGATTTAGCATTAAGCTTTGTATCAGTAGAAACCCGGTATTATATTCAAATTATGGTACTTTCCCCCCTCATATCCCCCTGAGACGAGAGAATTATGCATTTTATTTCTGGAAAAAATCCTTTTTTGGATTTTTTGGCCAGGGGCTAAAGACTACAGTCTGTAGCAGGCGCTAGTTCCGCATGTTATCAACCCGCCCACAGGGGAGAGATCTCACTCTCAGAATGTAAATGCGCACGGCCGCTCGGATTGGGCATTAATAACGGAGCAGTGCGGAGCAAAGTGAGTGTTTCAACACGCTTTTTTGATCTGAAAACGCGCCAGACTGGACACGCGTCGTGAATGATGCCGCACTTACCTCAGCTCTGTTTAGCTCTTCGCTCATGATGAATGAAATCTGACTCCTGCTGCGTTTGTGCCGTGACTTTTGTTCGGCTCACTCACACTTTATTGAACAGACACATTCAGCTTTTAATTGTAGTGTTTATTCTCTAACTGAACAAAATTATTTTATTATTATGAAGATCAAAACAATGGTGGGGGTGGTGTAGGGAGTGGCCTCGGAGGGCAGCGAAACCAGGTGCATTCTGGGAGTTGTTGTCTTGCATCCACATGAGACAAAAATACATTTTCTGTCTTTTCTCAGTCTAGAAGGCCCCAAATTCAAAAATAATTTCACATTTCTACTACATAAATGACCCAGTTTAAATACACATTCATCTTGCTTCCCAGCGCTGAAGTACCCCTTTAATAAACTTAGATGGAATGTATTTATACATTGAAATTATTACACACTTCACCTTTATGAAAACAATAGCTGTTCCTGCTAGGTTTAAACCTGTTAACCCTCTTGCTGTGTGTCTGAGCACAGGTTGCGGATCTGGACACGCTGAAGCAGTCCTCTCGACTGGTCCATTACTGCGCCACTCCGCTGCTCTTCGACCCTGTGTTCCGGAAACAGATTCAAGAGGAACAGGTGCCACAGCCACAGATGAAGGTCTCTCTCTCTCTTCCTCTTCCCCCTGCTGAGTCTGTCTGCTGGTTCACACTGTTCTGAACCCATTTATAAAAACAATCATTTTGGAGCCTTACTTAGGGTTAGGGTTATGTTCAAAATTCAAATCCCTGACTATAGCATGACCAAAACAGCCCTTCAATGCAGTGAGACATCATGTGCTTTATAAACAACAAAACATCAGCCTCTATGTAATTACATGTGTCAGGCATGATAATGAGCAGGGGATGCGTGTCAGCGTAGCACCAGAGTAATCATGATTATTCGGTTGTTGGTCATTTCTTCATGATTGAGGTGGAATAGAGGTTATTCTCATTAGATAACAAAATGTCAAAGCAAGAATTTATTTTTTAAAAAGTTAGCACAAGCACACCATTCACCTGTATACTTAACTTCTCTCTGTCCGATTTTAGATATAAACACCCAAGATGTCACAAAAGACTGTGTGGGGTCACTTTACGTGTCAGTTAGAAGCTTTCTTCCTGCCTAAAGTCCGTGATATACTTCAAGTGAAATCGAAGAACAAACTGGTGTGGTGTCTACAAAACGAAAATCTTTTGGAGTTAGTTTTGGAAGTTCGAAACAGCTTGCTAAAGCGAACTTTCTGGAAAACTTATGTAAGAATAGGTGTGGCTCTGAAGCTCCGCCGCCTTTGACGTGTAAATCTTTTCCGGTACATTTCCTCTGTTCAGCCCGTCGAAGTCAGACGTGAACATGAACACACTGGAGAGCTGCTTTAGAGTAGAAACTGAAGTTGCAATTCTAATTGAAAATGACACTGATGCTGTTTTTCATGTTTAACACTGCAAAGCTGCTTGCTTTGAAGCAATCCATTGTTATAAAGTGCTATATAAATAGATGTGTCATGACATGACTGGAGTCTCGAATTGCAGAGCTCTTGCAAATGTATCCACGTTTTCTCAATGCTCTGTGTGTTCAGTTTGTTATGGCGAGGAAAGCACGCAGCATATATTTACATATTCACCCATTTCCAGCAGCATGGGTATTGAGATGTTCGCTAACAGTATACCGCTGCTCAGGTATTTTAAATTTCTTTTTACCCCCAAGTGAAGAACGAAAATAACTTTGCCATGAGTATATCTGGGCTTTTTTGGCTCAAAATGGACCAGACTTTATGCTGATAGTCAAAAATCTGGCTGTGAAAGACTACATGGGTAGTAGGATCTCCGCTCTCCGTAGTGATATCAGTTCAGAGATTGTCTCTCGTTCTCCGGTTACAGAAGCGGCATCGCTCCAGTGACTCCACGGCATCCGGGAGGGATCGTAGCTACAGCACGGATTCTGCAGACATGCTTCCGAGTCGACTGAAGGAGGAGCCGTGGCTGCAGGAGATCTCCAGCACGTTCCTGCAGCAGTATGTGCAGTACCTGCAGAGCATGGGCTTCATCCTGGTGCAGGTCCGACCGCAGTCTCCCGCACGCAGGTTTGTGTCCCGCAGAAAAACGCCATCTCCCAGAACCAAAACAAAACACACTTGGTTTGACCGTAATGGTGCATTCAAGTCATTTTGGAAAGATTGCGTTTACAAGTTGAATGCACATGAATGTCCCCACAAAGCTGCCCTGAGTTTCTGAGTTTGGGGGCGTGTCAGTGGGAAATCATGTCAGACACAATAGATTCAATGTCTGCATAAATGCTAAATTTGTTCACTTTTTTTTTTTTTTTATCGTCATGTTGTATTCTGGTCATTTTGGCCAAGAGATAGGGCTGTAACGATTTGACCAAAAATAAAAACCTCGATTAATTGAACATCTGACCTTGATTACGATTAATGAACGATTATTTTGCTTTTTTGGCCCTCATAAGGTTTTTGAGTAAGTTCCTGATAAGGTTTGTACAGTAAATATTTTCTACTATTAAAGGTGGAATTTTTTTTTCCTAATGAAAAAGTGCATTTCTTTGTGATTTTAAAATACTTGAAGGAAACGGCTTGAAGATTTCTGTTTGTTGTACATCAGATACAGATAAATTAACACAGTAGGCCTACATTACATTTATTTGAATGCATTAATGAGAGAGTGATTGTGTGTGTGAATTACTCATACTGTCTCTATTCATTATTAAGCTGTGGTGTGTACTTACTGCAAAGGTATTAAAATGTATGCCTATAACGGTTGAGTTTCTGAGCTACTTTAGTGACTTTACTTTAGTCACAGGACGGCGTTTACACTGCGTTTCTGCTGCTCCTCTGCGCGCGATCTTCACGTGACGCAGGTGAAAGATCTGCCTTCAGGGCGCGCGTGTTGTCAGAGACACGGCTCGGCTCTGTGTCCCAGAAAGAAGCTGAGCACTGAACGGATACGTATTGTTGTTTTTGAATAGTGCACAATCGCTTTAAATGTTCAAGCCTTAAACGCATACTTGACAAACTTTATGAGCACGAAAGTGAAAGCGGCTTCGGGGCTTGCGCACGCCGTCTCTCTCTGTGTGTGTGTGTGTGTGTGTGTGTGTGTGTCGGTGGCAGCGTGTAAATGCTATAAGAACAGCAATTAACTGACCTGTATAAACTGTGTAAAACATGCAGCTACTATAGTGATTCTGAGCATCTATAAACACAGATAACTGCTCCTGCATCTCTGTGTGCCTGAAAACTGCACTTGATGTGACTGACGGGGCGGAGTCACGTGAAAACCGAAATAACGACATGGGAAAAATATGTCGGTTAGAGGTTCTGAATGTCGGTTTCGGTTATTTTTCGATTAATCGTACAGCCCTACCAAGAGAGTATTTTAGTTTTCCTGAAGATGCTAGTTAACGTTATCACATTGAACTAAAACGTACTGACTTTCCTCACACACGGTATAACAAGTTCCCAAACATTTTTTTTTATGGTTTTCCCAGTCAAAAAGGATTGGAGCTCAAAAATTGCTTATAAATCTCTCGTTATGCTAACGTTATTTCCCAATCTTTTATCAACTCATTGATCGGAACTTTTTTTTTCTGAACACTTTTTGAGGTGAATAAGCTTGATTGAACTTCTTTTCAATCAAAAACAGAGATGCATAAACTCAAACCAGTGAGGCGTATGATTAGTCAGTTCCCAAAAGAAATACAAAACCTGTGCTAATTGAAAGAAAACTAGTAGATTGAGTCCAATATTTGGTGATGATATAGGTCACACTTTAGTTTAGGGTCCAATTCTCACTATTTACTATGACTTTTGCCTCAATAAACTCCTAATTACTGCTAATTAATAATTAGTAAGGTAGTTGTTAAGTTTGGGTATTGGGTAGGATTAAGATGTAGAATTAAGAATATGTAGAATATGATCATGCAGAGTAAGGCATTACTATGTGCTTTATAAGTACTAATAAACAGCCAATATCCTAGTAATATGTGTCTTAATAAGATAATATGCTAATAGTGAGTAGTAATAGTTATAGTTAATAGTGAGAATTGGACCCTAAACTAAAGCGTTACCATAATATAACATAATGAGAGATTTATAAGCAATTTAAAAGGCCAATCCAGATTTTTCAGCCCAGCACAAGGGTTCATTTACAATAAAACCATCTAAGATGCGTGTACAAAATACCAAAGTATTGTACAATTACGCTAGCCTGGATGCCAGCCGAACTTAGCCCCGCCCACAACATTTGAGGTCGGGAAGTTTGGTCTGGACTTGATCCGTTGTGGAGCAACTATGCTCGAACCAGGGCTGTTCGGACCAATCAAATTGTCAGGGCGGGCTTTAAACGATGATGGACAGATGATCAACAGTAACGCAATCATCCACGTCACTAAAGAGCGCTTGGGTTGAATTCATTCTAATCTTAAATGGAGAACTTGTTCGTATATGCATTCACCTTTACTATTTCTCTCAGAAATGATGAACGTGTTGGTAAGTACTCTGTGTATCCTTACATTCTTTTTACAACACCGGCAAAGATAGTTTACTCTCATCATCTTCTTCTACTTCTTCCAGCGTGCGTGCAGTCGAGTTCTGTTGACAACTATACGTCACTTACTCCATTGCTCTGATTGGTTGTAGATCTGTCCAATTGAGTGCAGAGGCATTTTCTTTCCTGGTTCGGTTGAAACGCCTCATAATCACAGCCCAATGGAGCAGTATCAGACTCATATTCTGACTAGAATCTCAGTATGACGACGTCAGGCTACAATTACGCTGGAATATATTGTGATTCAATTTACAGGACCTACAGCAACTTACAGCATAAACTTAATTAAAAACATCAAAAAAGCAAAAACACATGTACATGTAGATGTAGAGTTTAAAGATCTCGTTGAATTGTATGTAGAAAAGGTGCATTGCCATCTTGCTTTGACCAGAGTCATTTGAACAGACCTGACATTGTAATTACGACGTCCCAACTCATAAATACGAACTTCCCAGGAGGACTTGAATGCACCTTATGTTTCTGGAATTTGAACTCGTTGTTTTGAACTGTTTGAAAAGTATAAAAAGGGAAAGTGTTATTCACTACAATTTCTTACTTAAAATGTCTTAACCTGCACAGAATCTGTCCATACCATCAAACATGGTATGAAATCTTCAGAGTCATCTGGCAACAATATGTTCAACAATACATGCACTTTGCAGAGTTCTCTGTAAAGTGTGTGTGTGATGTGCTAATAGTCGACACACTGTATTAAGCAGCAGGAGCGCATAATTCAGTCTGACCAGCAGCATGAAACGGGGTCACGAGCCCTGACTCTCTCTTTCTTTCTGCAGCATCGCTCGAGCCCGAGCCGCCATGTTGAGTTCTTTATCCACTGAAGGCAGATCTTCCTTCTCATCTTTCTCATATAATAAGCAGAAGAGTGAAGACAGCCCGAAGGTACTCATCCACATTCAACCATTCAGTCACACTCCAGTTTTTCTGGATTCACATCTGTATTTCACAGGTTTGAACTGTGTGGGTCACAGTTCAGACACACACATATACACACACTTGGCACTTTTTAAATTCACACAGTCCTGGTGCCCATTCTGGATCATATCCAAATACCGGCAAAAATTACAAAAATATAGTCTTTAAAAATTGTTTCCACAAAAATGTTAAGTAGCAAAATCTGTTTTCAACAGTAATGATGCTGAAAATCCAGCTTTGATCACAATTTTGAATAGTATAATAGTTCACAATAGTACTGTTTTTACTGTATTTATAATTAAATGCAGCCTTGGTGAGCAAAAGAAACTTTAAAAAAAAAAAAGTATGTTTCCAAACTTTTGAAAGATACTGTATTAAGGACATTGCATAGACTTCCATTGATTTTATATCAGATTAATGATATTTTCTATGGCCTATCCCAAACTCTACCCCTAAATCCCTCAAATCACAGTAACGTGTGAAACACTAGAGTTAAATAAAAAACATTGATCTATATAGAGAACTGGATTTCTCATGACATCATAAGTGAAGCCACTGCTCCGCCATATTGGTATTTACTAGTAAGTTCATGTGGTCTATTGAATTAATAGGAATTTATATGATTTTAATGAGAAAACGTTGCCTAACGAGAAACCGTTTTTATATCCAAAGTCTTCCTGTACATTCTTGTTTGTTTTGTTTAATTTTCCCTTCTCATTTACATTCATATTCATTATAGTAGTGAACACCAGCTTGGTGGGCGGACGAGACACTTCGGCATAATGTATTACAAATGTCAAAGCGCGCATTCTGAAATCGGGATAAAGATTTATGCCTTGTAACCTGAAATAGCCTTGTACTGTTGTTTTTATGTATTTATGTTGTGTTGAAGTATTGTTTTCATTCATGACGTAGGCTAACTGTAAATGTTTCAACAATAATTTCATTAACAGCATGCATTTGGAAGCATTTAATGATTTAAAAGATGGTTAAATTAGTAATTAATTCAACAACACATAGCCTACATACATGGAAACTGTAATTCTAGTAAAACTCTTTAAGAGTCTGAAATAGGTGTTGCTCAATCAGGAAATAAAACACACACATTATAATTTATTCAGAGACGCTGACTGCTTTATTTCCAATGTCATCCATGGTAAACTTTGAATTTTAATACAATATAGTGCAATATAGTAACAGCCTTGTATTAATATGTATTGTATTGGCTATACAAATCAATTTCTGCAACTAAACACAGATGTTCATGTTTAATATTTCCTCCATAATTAAGTACACATAAAGGAATATATGTTTTGTGTTCGTTCAGTTACCTGTGTCAAAAGCAGTAGACACACCCACATAACGATTTCATTATATGACTTATCCTTTCCGATAGCATCTGAAATATAAATTAATTTTCATACATATCGTAAAACTAATCATATGAGACTAATGGGCTGGTCACGCTGCATTTTTCATCCCATTGACTTCCATTCGAACGCATGCAAATGCGTCAGACCGGAAACGCAAGCTCATATGAAATGTTTCTCATTTTGCTGCGATCCAAAGTTCAAGCCTGGTGAACTCTGAGCTGCAAATTCACATCACGTGACGATGCGTGACCAGTAGAATATCGATATGTCACGGCGTGACCTCTTGGCTGAATTAAAAGAACAATATTTTTGCAGTAAAGTTGAGTATATTATATATTTTTAATTTACATTTTGAATGCATTACTAATGTTATATGTTGAATTCATGTTTATAAAAAAAGACTATTCAGAGAGTCACGTCATATCACGACCGTTGCCGTGTCCGAAGAAATTTTGCATGCTCAAAGTCTAGTGTGACCGTGGCTTAAGACGCTGCAAATAGGGTGATTGTAGCAAATCAATGATGCCTTCTCTCGGTAGGGAATAGATGGCAGCTCGAACACTTCCGGTGGCTTCACTGCCTTCTGGCAATTTAGAACGCAATGAGCAATCCAGTCATTTATATAGATCAGTGATAAAAACTTGTTTTGGCTGATTTATAATCTTTTTTAGCTAGTGAGGACCAGTAAAACTTACTAACCAGTTGGCCGTCATAATATTTCACTATATAAGTGAGAACATTTTGGCCCTTACAATGTAGCCAAACCCACACACACACACACACACACACACACACACACACACAGTGATTGTGTCCTTTCTGCCTCTCTCAGCAGAGCAGTGCATCAAGCTCGACGTCATATCACCTGCAGAGAGCGCTGCCGGGAGGCATCGTGCTGATGGAACTGGCTTTTCAAGTAAGACCTTCATCTGTCTGTGTCTCACGGCCTTCAGTGCAGATCAGGGCATAGAATCGCCCTCTTAGCACATCAGCCGAGAGCATACGCTGGGCTTTTCACAAGAACGCTGTGAAAGTCTCAGCGGATGGCCAGCAGAGAGATGTTTAATGGAGTCTCGCTCTCATGCTATTTATGGTTATTAATATTTGAAGACAAAGAATCAACAGCAAGAAAACAGCACGTCATCCTCTGATCTTCAGTACTTCTCATGTCTAACATCTCTTTCAAATAAATGTCAAAGTAATAATTTTTAATATTAGAGCTGTCATATTATAGTTAATGTGTTAACATATTTTTTAACCATTATAATGGTTTTATTCAATTCTGTGTAAATTACTGATCATAAATTCTGATTGAAATCTCGGTTTAACAACGAGTAAAACACGAGTCATTCATAGAAATGTTCATGTGAACACTAGCAGATGACTTATGCACGAGTCAGTGGCATAAACACAAGATTAAGTCTATAAAGTGTGCGGGAAGTTGGTTTACTATTGTTTATTTTGTTTTTGTTATTTGTTTTTTGCAGATTTTCCTGCCTGTTTGCTGTAATTTGTAATTTGACCACAAGAATGAACCTTACAATAATAATAATAAGTATTATTAATATTATAGTTATTATTGTTAGCTTTTATTTTGTTGTTATTATTAATAATAACAATAACAGTGATAATAATAAAAGCAACAACAACAAACATAATAATAATAATAATAAAAAAGAAAAATAATAATTATTCATACTTATGGACAGGAATTTTAACTACTACTACTAATTTTGTCCGGTGTCAACAGTCAGAGGAAGAACTTAAGTGTTAGAAATAGTAATAAAAATGAATAATAACAATATACAATAAAATGAATTGCAATGATAAAATTGCGAAGTTAGAATAAAGTTCTTTATTCATGAACACCAAAGTCAGCATGAAAGCATTTACTGCCTACTTTGCATCTGGAAAATGACATTTAAGTGGATCTTGATTGTATCCATCAAGAATGTATTGGTTGGTGAAAAGTTTCTATATGACAGGTGATTATAAGAAAGAGATAAATGGTATTTTTGTTCATTGTAATAATGTGCACAGGTGAATCGTGACCTGGTTGAATTAAGAAAGTAAATGGAGCCAAATTTGATTTATTTGGGCCTTAAGAATCCCTCTGACAGCTCTTGAATATGGCAAAGAAAGCCGTGATGAATGTAGCTGCAGCTGATGCATAACTGTTCCTCTAGTAACACATAATCTCATTCTGACTCTGTTTCAGGGCTGTTATTTCTGCGTGAAGCAGTTTGCATTAGAGTGCTCAAGGATTCCCATGGGTCAGACGGTTAATTCTCAGGTAATGGCATCAAGACAGTGCATATAAAGAGAAAGTGAGAGTAAACAAAGTATTTAAGAGTTCATATTGTATTTCTGTGGATATTTAATATGAGCAACAAGCGGCAATCTTCTCCTCTGTTAGCAGAATTCACTGGTCAAATGTCTGTCTCTCTCTCTCTCTCTCTCTCTCTCTCTCTCTCTCTCTCTCTGATGGCGTATTTAATGTGTAGTGGGTCCAGGTTGGCTCTAAATGAGAAGTAATTAAGTGTAAATATTTGTAAATCTCCAGATGTTTCTCAGCAGGAGGGCTCTGATTTCTTCAGCAGCGCCAGAAACCCATAAGGTGTCTCCAATCACAGCTGCTCATATCCAGCAATTAAGTCATTAGCGTGTTTGTTTGGTTGTTTGTAAGTGCAGATTCTTCATACTGAGCTGGAGGGCAAACAGGAATAAAAGTCACAAGGAATCAGTAATGAAAATTCATCAACTTATATTTCTTCTATTAGCATCCATAGTTCCATCCATAGTTTTCGATTACGTCACCAAACATTCCCATCTGCCGGTTTGGTGGGCAAACAGTGTTATCATTTTTCCTAAGGAATGAACAATCAAGTTGAGCTGTTAAATATTCCGCTATGTTAATACTTGTTTTTGTTCATGGATATCCACTTATTGTAGAAGGATAAAGTGGACATTCTTATCGAATCATTTTGAAGTCTTGAACTTGTAACACCCATATTTACAGCTCATTGTCAGGAAACGGTGCCATTTGTACCAGAAAATTGTTCTTTTAGTAATGAAGTACATTGAAGTTACTGCCGAACTTTCATGAAATCATGTTTTCCTATCTCAGGCTCAAAGTACCAGGGCTGTTACAGCTGTGTGTGTGTGTGTGTGTATGTGTATATACAGTGAGGAAAATAAGTATTTGAACACCCTACTATTTTGCAAGTTCTCCCCCTTAGAAATCATGGAGGGGTCTGAAATTGTCATCATAGGTGCATGTCCACTGTGAGAGACATAATCTAAAAAAAAAAAATCCAGAAATCACAATGTATGATTTTTTAACTATTTATTTGTATGATACAGCTGCAAATAAGTATTTGAACACCTGAGAAAATCAATGTTAATATTTGGTACAGTAGCCTTTGTTTGCAATTACAGAGGTCAAACGTTTCCTGTAGTTTTTCACCAGGTTTGCACACACTGCTGGAGGGATTTTGGCCCACTCCTCCACACAGATCTTCTCTAGATCAGTCGGGTTTCTGGCCTGTCGCTGAGAAACACGGAGTTTGAGCTCCCTCCAAAGATTTTCTATTGGGTTTAGGTCTGGAGACTGGCTAGGCCACGCCAGAACCTTGATTTGCTTCTTACAGAGCCACTCCTTGGTTATCCTGGCTGTGTGTTTCGGGTCATTGTCATGTTGGCAGACCCAGCCTCGACCCATCTTCAATGCTCTAACTGAGGGAAGGAGGTTGTTCCCCAAAATCTCGCAATACATGGCCCCGGTCATCCTCTCCTTAATACAGTGCAGTCGCCCTGTCCCATGTGCAGAAAAACACCCCCAAAGCATGATGCTACCACCCCCATGCTTCACAGTAGGGATGGTGTTCTTGGGATGGTACTCATCATTCTTCTTCCTCCAAACACGTTTAGTGGAATTATGACCAAAAAGTTCTATTTTGGTCTCATCTGACCACATGACTTTCTCCCATGACTCCTCTGGATCATCCAAATGGTCATTGGCAAACTTAAGACGGGCCTGGACATGTGCTGGTTTAAGCAGGGGAACCATCCGTGCCATGCATGATTTCAAACCATGACGTCTTAGTGTATTACCAACAGTAACCTTGGAAACGGTGGTCTCAGCTCTTTTCAGGTCATTGACCAGCGCTTCCCATGTAGTTCTGGGCTGATTTCTCACCTTTCTTAGGATCATTGAGACCCCACGAGGTGAGATCTTGCATGGAGCCCCAGTCCGAGGGAGACTGACAGTCATGTTTAGCTTCTTCCATTTTCTAATGATTGCTCCAACAGTGGACCTTTTTTCACCAAGCTGCTTGGCAATTTCCCCGTAGCCCTTTCCAGCCTTGTGGAGGTGTACAATTTTGTCTCTAGTGTCTTTGGACAGCTCTTTGGTCTTGGCCATGTTAGTAGTTGGATTCTTACTGATTGAATGGGGTGGACAGGTGTCTTTATGCAGCTAACGACCTCAAACAGGTGCATCTACTTTAGGATAATAAATGGAGTGGAGGTGGACATTTTAAAGGCAGACTAACAGGTCTTTGAGGGTCAGAATTCGAGCTGATAGACAGGTGTTCAAATACTTATTTGCAGCTGTATCATACAAATAAATAGTTAAAAAATCATACATTGTGATTTCTGGATTTTTTCTTTTTAGATTATGTCTCTCGCAGTGGACATGCACCTATGATGACAATTTCAGACCCCTCCATGATTTCTAAGTGGGAGAACTTGCAAAATAGCAGGGTGTTCAAATACTTATTTTCCTCACTGTATATGTATATATATTATATTAATAATATTATATGAATTATATTATATTATTATAATTATAATAATATATTAACATTTACCTTTTCCTAGATTAGTAAATGCTGTTCAAGCATTGTTCATTGTATTGTTCATGACACTTAATCCATGAACTAATGTTAACATAATGAATCTGATTGTAAAGTTTCCCATGTGATTAATTCCGTATCCTGTGTCATTTGCGCACAATGACACACAAATGACTGTCCATATGTCTATTCATAGCAATTTTTGTATACTGAATATTATGATTATTTTTTTAATCATCGAAACACGAATGGCACCGTTCATATGACCGTTCATAGCAACATTTATATACTGAATATTATGATTATTACCATTTTAATCATCTTCCTCCTGACATGTTACATCATAAATGAATCATTACTATTTATTTTAAGGTATAATTTTTTCTAATACTGCTCCAGCCACTGTACCTCCCAGATGAAGTTGATTTTGAGGTGGAAATGGACATCAGTTACTTTCTATGACATTTGTTGCAGGAATTGGGAACATAGGGAATAGATGTAAAAAAATATTTGATTTTACAGATGGAAAACATTTTTCATTTTACTTTACATGTGTAAAGTAAATCACCGCTGGATTTTTGAAGTAATTAAAAATATTTACACACCAAAACGAGATAATATATGAGACGAGAGAGCGACCTTGTTGAACAGCGTAGATCATGAGCCATAAGCAGTGGATATTTAGTTAATAAGTGAAAGGTCACACCTGCTTCTCATCTATAAAGGACTGCACACCCTCATCATTATTGATCATCTCCATGTCACTTCCTGTAACACACCCTCATACATTAGCGTGTGACAGTCAGCTTGTGCATGTGTTCATTTTTGTGTAAATTGACTTCTAACCTTACTGTGTGGCATCTTTCTCATCTGTCTCTGTTTGTGTGTTATCTTCTGTGTTTGTGTGTGTGTGTCTCACTGTTCTGCATATGGCGTGTGTGTGTGTGTCTAGTCCCATCTCACTCTTTCTTTCCATCAGGGTTCACTTCTCAACAAACCTCCTAGCAAGCCGTTCCCCGAGGCGCCCACGGGCTCTGACTCTGCGGTATGTCTCTGTATCCTCGGGGTGGGCTCGTCTCTCCAACCAATCAGGCTTTAGTCTTTCCCTCAGACTCCTCCCCAATGTAGTGCCTGGCTCCTCCCCTTTCCACTGCGGCCTCAGTCTTGCCCATTCATGGAAAATCAAATGGTTCCTTTCCCTGTGTTTGTCTGTGTTCGTCAGAGATGCATCTTGCATTGGAAAGGTCGCTGCAGGGGTTCCTCTTTAGCCACAGATGCGGTTGTGTCTCTTTGCTGTACTTTAATGCAGATGCACATTAATGTGGCATTTTCTGGGAGGTCATGGGGTCACTCTTCTTGCAGCTCTGATAGGCCAATGATCTCTTTCCTTTGCTCAATGATTATCCCTGATTTTCTTCTGCTCTTGTTGCATGTTGACTCGGATCTGCTTGTCTCCTTTTGAGGGAATCATCAAAAGTAATTTGTGGGCTGTTCTTTATCAATCAACATGTGATATACTGTGATTTTTCACAGCTGTTTCAAAATGAGGAAATCACAAGTGGAGCATTTCCCCTTTGTCATGTCGGCTTCCGCTTATTCTTAATGTGCCTGACATAAGTAAGATCTGTGTTGTGCTAGCTAGGAAACAAAAGAAATGTGTTGTGCTAGCTAGGAAACAAAAGATATAAAGTCAACGTAAATGCTGTACAAAACCTATTTTACTTGCAAAATCTGGTGTGTTTCTGAGTGTAAAGGATTTAGAAAAAAATGTGGGAATTGACTGGATTTTGAAAAGTGGAATGGAGTCGAGTGGGTTTCAAATGAAAGATGAATACGTTATATTGGCTGAAAGGAAAAGAGATGCAGCTAGTTATTGGGTTTCACTTTATTTGGTAACAATTTATTTTACCTTAGTGTCCTTGTTACATAATAATAACTATGCATAATTACATGCAACTAACCCTCAGTCAAGCCCTAATCTAACCCTATAGTAAGTGCATGTTGTCAATTAATATTACTCAGTACTTAAATATAATAATTAAAATGTAACATTGAAGCGTAACCCTTAATTTTAAGGTAACATTGCTCCAGTGTAATCACACATAAGTGCTGAGTAATATTAATTCAACTACATATACTTACTATAGGGTTAAGGTTTAGTTCCTTGTTACTATTCAAAATGAATTATTCAATTACTTTTATTGATATATTAAGTACATGTAACTGTGTCACCTTAAAATAAGTGTTACCAATTTTTGCATTTTGATTAAATATTGTGCACAAATCATTGGTAAGAATATAAGACAAGGTATGTTCACTCAAAAGTACACATTTTTATGTTGACTTTACGGCCCTTTTAGTACTTCATGCATTAAAAGTGTCATGGAAAGGTGATATGGTGAGGTTACCACCAGGGAGTCAGAAAGTAGGAAAACTACACAGTATAACCGGTGAAAGTAAGAAAGTAGAACACTTGAACTCTCTAAGAGATGCCAAAGTCCCTTTAAGGCAAGTTCACTCAACGGTCACTTCCGTAAGGCCCGGGGCAGCTGTTTCCAGCCATTCAAGTACAGCTTCATCTGCTTGAATGGAGAGACACTACAAATGCCCAGAAGTGCTTGTCAAAATTCTGTTCAAATCAGGACTAACATCTGACAATAGTGGCATGCTAAGCTCAAGTCACTCAAAACGTTCTCCGGCTCGTCCAGCTAATGCAAATGTTCAAGAGTAAACAAACAGGGGATTGGCTTTTTGACCCATAAGGCATTCAGCTGCTTTATTTAGTGTAGTGATGCCTCTATCAAAACTGATATTGGCTGTTGTACCTGTAGGGCAGGACTACAGCTGCTGTGTTCAGTGTTATGATTGCTCTCATTCATATTTGTTCAATTGGTCCATCTCCTCCACTTATGATGTCTCTGGTGACACATTACAGAACTTGACCTGTGCGCCTTGTGGCATCTGGGAAAGCACCACAGTGTTCGATGCATTGGGAGACGTTTACGCAAGTCTTGAAAATGACCTTGTTTTTCTGAATGCAGGCATTTGGTTAACACATGACTGTGATTATGCTTTAAGAGTATTTATGCAAACACAACAAACTAACCACTGCAATCATAGCAAACTGAGACGTTTTCATGCGCCACGTTTTCAAAAGCAGTTTCTCGCATGACCGAGAGGAAAATGGACGAACGATATTATCTTTCCTCAGCCTGTGGCAGAACTTTCAGTCAAATGGGCCACTGGCAGATTTCGAAATGTTGACGTGAAAAACGATTCTCGCACAGGCAATTGCGTGAGCTGCGTTCTGCAAATGGCATGGCCACGACAGCATCAAATGAACAGTTTTTTTTTAATCCTCAACTCTTTGATTTGATCAGGCCTATTTGCATTTGTTCCAGGGTAATGGTCAGGATGAAAGCGACAGCGGTAATAGCGCTTAGCCGTCGCCACCGCCTTCCCCACCCTCTCTGCTCCCATTGTACTGTAATTACTCCCGTTCTCTCCCTTTACAATCATTTGCATTTGCCACTAATGCTTTTGTAAGCACGGCTTTGACGTGAGATTTAATTAAATAGGATACAATTATTATGTTGATTGATATCAGATGCTTTTAAAAAGACTCTTGTAAAGGTTTGGTGGCAGGTGGGTGGTTGAAGGGGGGTTTCGCTCTTCACAAGTCAACTATGTCAAGTTGTAGACGTGTTATGTCAGGTTTCATGTGCGCTTGAGTGACTTTCATGAAACGTATCAAGAACATGTCGGATTCCAATTTCACCTCCAAATCAAGGGCCATTAAGTTTTTGTGCATTGGGCCTTCAGTTTCATGATAGCTACACTGTCTTAACCAGGAACGACATTACAACGACAAGTAATTTGTATGACACCGTCACAGCCATTCACAACATATTTATTTATAGGATTTTGGACGTTTTATTATTGCAATAGGAAACAAAAATATGCATAAATTAGTGCTTTCAAAATTGCTGACAAAAAAAACGCTTGCGATTTAATTTGTTCAGTTTAACGCGTTAAAAATGTTGGTAGCACTTTACAATAAGGTCTCATTTGTAAACATTTGTTAATGTATTAACTAACTTGAACCAACCATGAGCAGTACATTTGTTACTGTATTTGTTCATCTTTGTTAACGTTAGTTAATAAAAATAAAGCTGTTCAGGGTTTGTTCATGTTAGTTCACAGTGAATTAACTAATGTTAACAAGATTTTAATAATGCATTAGTAAATGTTGAAATTAACATTAACAAAGAAAAAATAAATGCTTTATAAGTGCAGTTCATTGTTAGTTCATTTTAACTAATGTAGTTAACTAATGAACCTTATTGTAAAGTCTTCCCAAAATATTAAACGCAATTAACGCAGCATCTGTTTTTTCTGTCCTACTTTGGCTGGCGTTACATTATATGATCACGCTCTTATTCACGCAAATGCTTTTAAACCATTCCAACGCGACAAGACAAAAGAGAATGTGCTGTCTGTGAATGTAGCTACTCTGTCTATGTGACACACACGACACACAGAGGCCCTGTTCCAAATGGCACCTTAAACCCTTGCGGTCTTCCTATGAGTCCACACTTTAGTGACGTAACGCCGCTTTGACTATCGGGAAGAAGTTCACATCAGTGCGGGCTCGGCAAAAGTGTGCATCGAGGGCGCATATCGACCGCAAAGGGGGAGCTCGCAAGCACCTTTCTGAGACCTAAAATGACAAATGGAATACCCTACGGTCTCGTGGACTTAACGGACATGCGCACACGGCAGCCATTGTAAGTCCACAAGACCGAAAGTGCATATGAAGCGTGCCATTCGGGACAGGGCCAGAATCGAGTTCCCTTTCGCACTTGACCGAACAGTAACACAGAATTATGCCAAAATGCCCGTTTTGTTGAGTTTAGAGCAGTTTTAATTTTGACAGCATATTTTGATTTAGTTTTAGTCATACTCTTTTGACTAAAATGCCATTTAGTTTTAGTCATATTTAGTCACCTGAATTGTTTTTAGTTTTAGTCGACTAAATATCATAAGATTTTAGTTGACTAAATCTACAGTAGATTTAGTCTCCTAAAATCTAATGAGTTTAGTTAAATTGTAATACATTACGCATTTAAGCATTACATAACCGACTGTCAGTTGAACTGACATTTTGACATAATTTTGTTTTTGACATTAAAAATACACAAAAGAGAGCTCAATTCACTTTTTTGTTTGTTTTTTAAAAACATCTATATAGTTTTTATAACTTTGTATTTCTGTTTTAGTTAGTATGCCATATCGGGTTAAGCTAACGCTTAGTTTGTTTATTTATTTTTTAATTTCAGTTAACATTTATTTAATTTCAAGTAATGAATATTTTTTTTATGATTTTAGTGAACCCTGATATTTTATTGAATATGGGTCAAATACTGGTCTTTCCTCTTGACTATGAATAAAATGGGAATTCAATTAAATTGTAGTTTATTGTGTAAGCAAAAACGAATATATAATGCGTGACTTTTAATTATAAACAAGCTCGAAACACTCATTGACTCTTATTTTGAAATGTCTGCCCCTTAATATTGCAGTTGCAGAATGCTTCAAGTTCAGATGAGGGAGCTAAAATATGCATTGTTACAACAGTCTAAAACATATTACTACATAAACATGGTAAAGTAAACATTCTCATTACTCATCAGCATTAGTTCATAAGCAATTGCCTTGCATAAATGTGCGCTATTCATTGATTGTGAGCCGCTCTGAAGCGGTGTATTGGTGATGCGAGAATCTGTAGAGCGCGCAACACCGCCGTGTTTTCCAGTGGTTAGATCAGCACGTTCATATCAAATGTGCGCATCTGTTACATAGGACATCAGTTCTGACTGGATCTCTTCCCTAATCGTCCCTCCCTAACATTTTCGTCTCGTTTTTATTTGTTGACGAAAATGACAGTAAGTTTTTGTCATCCAACACTAGTTTTTATTTAGTTATCGTCTCGTTTTCGTCAGTGAAAAAAGGTCGTTGATGAAATTTATGACACAAATTATTCATCAACGAAATTAACACTGGTATAGAGTCTCATAAGAGCACTCTTAAATGAGTTAAATAACGTCTTAAATGAACTTAAAGAGTTGTGAGAAAATGAGATCCGCTTTATGTTTGGCAGCGGCAGAGCTTAAAGTGACAGCAGCCTAATAACCCAGTTGCTGGGATGTCTGTCGTTAATGTTAATCAAAGAACAAAGGCAACAGAGACAATTGTAGCTTTAATAAGGATTAATCTATATTTAATGTATTATTTATGCAGGGCAGACTGTTTGATAACTTTATTCAATTTCTGTTTATACTTGTTAGACGGGTAGGAAGGCCACAGTCAAATATGACATTTATTTTAATGGGTTTTTATGAAGATTGTTTTAAGTTCACTTAAATTTGAAGTTGTAATTTTTTTTAAAGCCTAATAAAATGTAGCTTTCAATTGTACTGTAATGTTGAATATCTAACATTAATGTTTACAAAAAATCTATTTCATAGAGACATCAGTAGCAGTATTAGTATCAGTGATGCTGGCCGTCATTTATAAAAAGATGCCATTAAACAATAAGTACAACACAAATATTTATATTAGTGCTGTCAATCGATTAAAAATAATAACGCAAATTTGTTCTGTAATTGCGAGTTTTTAATATTTTTATATTGTAATAATCTCAGTTAATGTCCAAATTATCTTCGTTTTCACTTAATGCTGATAAAAAATCCCCATATCACAGTAATGAGAATCTAATTAGTGATAACAGAACTTGGATACATTACAGTGTAAAATCTGATGAATGGTCCTAATTTTTATGCAAAATCTTATTTCATGTTTACTTTCTTTTGATGTTGGGGTAAAACGTGACCTTTCGCCAGATTCACCCAATTTGACTTTGCAGTGAGGCTGGTTTCATTTGACCATCTGTAGGAGAAGCTCATTAGGTTTTGAGTTAGTACCGCTATCAGGATTTAGAGGCTATATGATGATGTTCCTGCTACTGCTTGCGGTCTTCCTCTGGGGAATCGGATGCCTTTGATCCGAACGGTTTCTCGTGGATTGTGTGGAGTTCCTGCACCAGTGTGTTCTGCTCCTGAGTAACTGCATGCATGTGTGTTTTTGCCTTCCAGCTATCCATGCTGTTCACCGAGGAGTGCGATAAGGTCCGGGATTTAATGCACGTTCACTCGTTCAGCTACGACTTCCACCTGCGTGTGGTGCATCAGTACCTCGTTGGGTGTCACATGACCCTTCGACAGGGATACCAGCTCACTGGCTTTCTGGAGGATTTCATCGCCCATCACCCTGACATACCCAAGTTTGGACGCAACCACGTGTTCCAGGGTGAGTGCATAAGCACATAGAGTCAGCTAAAGCACATATTCATTTTTGTGATTTTCCTGTTCTTGCCAGTCATGCATAATATGCTTTTTATGTGTTCTAGGGAGTTTCTCCATATCAACGGGGATGATCACAGCACATCAGCTGTATAATTACATCACTGATCACGCTTGTACTTACGGGATGAAGCCCTTGCGCATGTCTAAGTCTGCAGTTACAACTGATAACAAAAAGGGGGCGCCGAGCGCAGACCTGCATGAATATGCGCTGGTCGCTCTGTGGAACAGGTACTTTGTGAATTGTTCTTACTGGAGCAGGTGATGCTATAAGTTATATTTGTATATTCTAATGTATTTCTCTTTAAGCTCTGGCTCATTTAAAGACCTGGAGGGATTACGACACCATGACGACTTTGATGTGTCGCTGCTGGTGTGTCATAATGCCGCCCCTTTTGAGGAGCAGTCTGAAGGAGAGAGACACCTGCTCAGGTGTGTACACCATGAAACATATGCAGAATACTGTGCACTTTGTAAAGTAGGTGCTTTAAGGGTATGGTTCAATGCAACATAGGTGGGTAACTACACTATAAAAATGGTGCTAAATAGCACGAAAAGTGGTTCATTGGCTTGTAATCATAGGGGAACCTCCTTAAGTGTAATATAGAACCTATCTTTAAAGGGGCTATACAGAACCTTTGTCAAATAGTGCTATGTAGAACCATAAGAGGTACATTTATTCAAAGACTACAGCCAATCACCATCTTTCTCTCATCCTCCAATTGTATTCCTCCTTCCACATAATTTAAACTGCAACTGACAGCTCTCAGTATCCAAATTGTCAGTATCCAATCCAGTCTTGTTGCATCCCACCACCACCCCATTCTTCTCCTTAGATTTTAAATATGTTACTCCACTCTCATATGTTTGCTATGGATGGGAATTTATTACAACAATGGCAAAAGCTGTTTTGAATCACTTTATACTTTATGCTGAGGTAAAAAAAAAGTCTTGGGTGGGGGGCCCTGGAATATTTCCTTATAGGGGGGCCTTGGGGACTAAAAATTTGAAAACCATGTTATCTTTAGGAAATACACTGTATTTTAATGTTGTTTTTATCCTTTCCCCAACTAAACTAAGGCTAAGGGAGAGTTAGAGAACTTTTGAAGAACTATACAGGGGCTAAACTTGTTCTTTGTATAGCAGTGATGCTAATGTAACACCTCAACCACCCCAAAGAACCTCTGAATGCTATGACATCTTTTTAAAAAGACTTGCCATTGTTGGTCTCTCAGAAAATGCTATCAATTGGTTTGCTGACTACCTTTCAGTGAGAACACAATGCGTGTTTTTAAAGGGTTAGTTCACCCAAAAATGAAAAATGATTTACTCACCCTCAAGTCATCCCAGGTGTATATGACATTCTTCTTTCAGACAAATAAAAAATGTTGTGGCTCTTCTAACCTTTATAATGGCAGTGAGTTGTTGTATCGTTTTTGAAGTCCATAAAAGTGCATCTATCCATCATATAACTTCTCCACACGGCCCGGGGGGTTAATAAAGTCCTTCTAAAGTGAATCGATGCATTTGCGTAAGAAAAATATCCATATTTAAAACTTTATAAAGTAAATGATCTAGCTCCAGCCGATCGCCTGCCAACTTGCGGAAAAAGTGTAGCGCCTCTCGCAGTTTAAAATACTTGCGCTACGTCTGACAATAATAAATTATATTATTATAAAAAATATTCTAGATCATATAAATGTATTTATTCTAGATAATATGATTAATTAAAGGTCACATGGCATGACATTTTCATTTTATGAGTTTTTTCAGCATTAATATGAGTTCCAGTGGCTAGAATTTTTTATCGGTGTAAACCGAGTTCTGGCTGTCTCTCTCTGCCATTGAGAAAATGACAGCTCAGACGAGCTGATCTTGAATTTTCCTGTTATGACATCATAACAGGAACGGTTACCTCCCTTTCCTCCGCCCAGAGAATTGGCACACCCATGCGAGCGCCATGTTTGTTTGTCCTCGAGAGATCATGGCTTGTGAACGAGTGAATGCTGGCAGTTTCTCAGTGTTTGGATGTACAAATGAAAACAGATCAGAAGGAACTGAAAAAAGACTTCTGTGATCAGTGATTTCTGATGTGTAGCTAATTATTCAAGTTCACACAGAATTGTATTATTCGTGCACAGGCTGCGGCTTCTCTCTCTCCCGACAGAACAGTGTTTTCGTGTTTTCTATCTTGTGAGTCAGTGTTTTTGTACGTCCTCGTCGCATCTATCTGTTCTAAAATGTGGATACAGTCGTGAGTTTCTGCTCAACATCGGCAAAGCCACATCTTTAGAGATAAACCTCACACACGCCGAAGCTCGGGCTGCACTGACCGGTCGGCCTTCAACATCACCGACCCCCAGTACTGCATCTGGCCCACAGCGGAGGCACCAAACGCGGTGCGAGATTAAGCAGAAGGGGGGTAAGCGTGAGGGTATCCGACTAGGCTTGCCAGCTATCCCCACAATAAACTGGATTACATTCGATTACTGCTGCTGTGTCTTTGTTTGCGCTGTCTACTCAATGCGCGTCACTGACGCTTTTCATATGATAGGAAAATATCTAAAAATAATGCTGTGATCAACACTTACTAGTAACTCGTTTATCTCCTGTAATGGTACATTACATGTTTTACAAAGTTGGTAGAATAAGGAGGAAGACGGGCTCGGCGTGACTGGGACTCGTGTTTATTCAGAACTCTCAGATACAAACAAAATAAACTTGCGCTGACAGCGCTCTCACAACTCAGTAGTTACAATGTATAACTTTGTTAGCAATCGCTCTGTCTCTGGTCCATTGATGTCCGGTTCGCGAACAAATCATTCTTTTGAACCGGTTCTTTTTAGTGAACCGGTCAAACCAGTTCACCAAATCGGACTGAATCGTTCTAAACGGTTTGCGTCTCGAGTCAGCGCTGATCCATCATTTACTAAAGTTACTAACTTTCTGACATGTGACAGTCCCTTCGGCTAGAAATAAACGAATAACCTGAAGTATATGCCAGTAACTACAATAGTTCACTGAACTGAGACGTGCTGAGAGAACTGAAGTGACATACGTCTCTCTGTCAGGCCGCAGGCTTGTGCCTCGGCTCGTGCCTCGTTAAACCACGGCCACTCTGCTCATTTCAAATGCAAAGATGTCAGCCAATCACAACAGTGGGTGTTTTTACTGAAGTCTCACAGCAAACGCCCCTTGAAACAGGGCATTCAGCCACAGGGCAAATATCCGTATAGAAAAAATTGAAAATGTTGAATTGGAAATATTCCAAATGTTGAATTGGTTGAATATTTCAACAAAAATTTCCAAATTTCCCAAAAATATTTGTTTCTATTCTAACTTTTTTTATTTTGAATGGTTTCAGGCTACGTTTCTATGTGATCATGACCAGTCAAAGAGAGCTGTTCCCGCGTTTGACTGCAGACATGCGGCGATTTAAGAAGCTTCCTCAGATTCACCGTGACCCCGGTGACCTCAGTGGCCGTATCCATGTGGAGCGGATGGAGACTGGCAGCATAGGGACGCGAGAATCTGAACTGGACCTGTGGGAGGAGACCACCGTCCCCATCAGCCCTGCAGCCAGCCCTGAATCGGACCCCATAGAAAACCTCCTGAATGCGGGTCAGGCCGGGCTAGGAGACACCGACGACTCTCAAGGGCTCTTCTTCCTGTCTCCTCTGTTCCCCCTGCTCAACTCGGAGGTGACGTCTGCACGGCGGCAGATTCAGAGCAGCGTGGAGCAGGCCATGGGCCATTGCCGTAGGGATAACCTTTGGAGGAGGCTCTTTCATGGAGAGCACTTGGCTCTGGATAAACTCAAACTCAGCAAACTGGCCTTCGGTGAACTAGAAGAGCTACTGGACGCTGTGCAAAGCAGATCGGTCGCTGAGATTGACCCACAGCTGGTATGAAAAAAACACACGTCACATCCACTGCCCTTCACCTCTGAGAGCATCTTTCACCCCCTTTGATGTGCCATTTTATATTCCTTTCTCTTCGTTCTCTAGCTGGCACTTTCCACAAATAGGTACAAAATAAGGTCTGAATAGGGTCATTTGAAAATGACAATATCAAATTTGAACAGGTCATATAACCCTAGTCCCTGTTTGTGTGTATTTTATTTATTTTAATTATATTATTTTATATATAATATAATTATAGTTACTGCGCTCTCTCTTCCTGTACACACTGTCTTTGAGAAACCTCTGCATATAGCATGTTTTTTCCTTCATTCCACAGTTTATTTAGGATGGTTTGATCAGCGGCTGGCTCTGTGCAGTTTGTCTGATGGTTTCAGGTGGCTGACAACAAACATGCTAACGCGCCAATCCGTGGGGGAAACATGCGCCCTACTCATCACCGCATCACAATAAACATCAGCTAATTAGCACAGGAAATCAGCCCTTTAATATTACACTCTGTTCCTTATTTACAGCAGAAATGATCCCTCCTGGACCAACATGCGCACAGATTCACACTCCGTATCGTGCGCCAACAGGGTGCTCGTTCGTGATTTGATTACACAGCAGGAGCTACTGTACTGTAAATGTGCCGTTCATGCCAACAGACATCACTGTGTTTAATACAGCGCAACTGTATTTGGCTTCAGAAATGGAGAATGACGTATATGGAGAGCCAGAACTGTAAAATATAATACATTAATTAATTACTTAGTGAGTAAATGTGAATTGTACACTACTATAAAAAATATATATTTTTTAAATTTCAGGATCCCTTGATGAATAGAAAGTTCAAAAGAACAGCATTTATTTAGAATAGAAAGTTCAAAAGAACAGAATTTATTTAGAATAGAATCTACCCCTTACCTGGTGGTCAGGTAGGGTGAACCCTATTGGCTGATATATCATGCAGTATTTTATTAGTTTTGGGAAAGAAAAAAAAAAGAACCCTCATGAAAATTGTTTGATTTCAGTATCTTTAAGGGTGTATTCACACTTGTAGTTCAGTTCTCATGGTTCTTTTGATCCGGACCAAGAAAGAAAATTAGATATTTAGTCCTGGTTTTCTAAGCATTCGCTAAATGCGCTTGTTGTATGCGAGTACAGATACGATAGTATTTTGACCAGCTGAGAACTCGCAAAGAGCTTATAAAATGTGTAAAGGAATCAAAAGGAGTTCCTCCGTTTCACACCTGTCCCAAACTGTAATGGCCAACGTAGCTTCTATGATGAGGAAAAAACAGGTATGCTTGAGCATTCTGTCCTTTTTAGGGTCGCATCTTCTGATGTCACGTAGTTTGTTTATGTGTCTTTGTTCCGTGCTGTGTTCATATTTTATTCTAACCGCACCAGAGTTCGTTTGGAAGTGGACCGAGACCAATGTTTTCAGTGGTCTCGGTCTACTTGTTTGGTGTGATTGCTCTTCTGCGGTTCATTTGAATAAGTGTGAACGCTGCCATCTGAACCAAACAAGCAGACCGAGAACGCTGAAAAGATGGGTCTCACTCCGCTTCCAAACGAACTCTGGTACGGTTCGAAGGAAATATGAACGCAACACCGACCAAAGACATGTAAACAAACCAACGGGACATGACGTCACAAGATGCAAGCCTATAAAGGGCCGAATGCTCAAGCATACCTGTTTTTTTCTCATCATAGTCGTGATGTTGCCCCTCACAGTTCAGCATCAGAACCGCGTCTCGCCGCATCAGATCTTCATTTGTGTGTGTGACGGAGGGATTCCTGCTGCTGTTTTCACTCCTTTACACATTTTATAATACATTTTTTACATTTATATAGCGCTTTTCTAGGCACTCAAATCGCTTTACATATAGAAGGGGGGAATCTCCTCAACCACCACCAATGTGCAGCATCCCCCTGAATGATGCGACGGCAGCCATATTGCGCTCACAACACACCAGCTGATTGGTGGAGAGACGTGATGAAGCCAATCGTATATATATATATATATATATGGGGATGATTAGGAGGCCATGATGGACAGGGGCAAATGGGCAAATTTGACCAGGATGCCGGGGTTACACCCCTACTCTTTATCGAAGGACATCCTGGGATTTTTAATGACCACAGAGAGTCAGGACCTCGGTTTAACGTTTCATCCGAAGGACGGTGCCTGTTACAGTATAGTGTCCCCATCACTATACTGGGGCGTTAGGACCCACACAGACCACAGGGTGAGCACCCCCTTCTGGCCTCACTAACACCTCTCCCAGCAACAACCTAGTTTTCCCAGTTGGTCTCCCATCCAGGTACTAACCAGGCTTAGCCCTGCTTAGCTTCAGTGGGAAACCAGTCTTGGGCTACAGGGTGATATGGCTGCTGGTTATATAGAAGCTGTTTACGAGTTCTCAGCTGGTCAAAATACCATCATGTATGCTACACACATTCAACGCATTTAGCCCAGCACACAGCATTGGTTTGGATGTACAGTAAGTTACGAAATATACATAATAAAAGCTGACCAATCAGGTTGTGAACATACCCCTATACCTTTAGGTTCAGTGTTAAAATGCCAATGGGAATGCTAAGCGGACCAGGACTGGACCAGGTCGGAACCAAGTGAACACGCCCTTAGAAAATCGTACAAGTTCCAAATAGGAATCAGTTCTCAACTCCCAACCACATGTATGTGTGCTGTAAGCGAAAACAACCATTATATGACCATATTGACACGTTCACCTGAAGTCTTCACCTCCTGATCCTCCTTTCTGGGTTTTCTATGGTTTGATTGGCCTCCCCACCTCACCTCTGTACCCCACACATCCTCGTATATCTGAACTCTGGGAGAATGAGATGCAACGTTTCCTCCATACGTGACACGTGCTGTGATGTGGATGACTTGCTCTCGTTCAAACGCTGTAGCCTTTCCGTCAAACGCCGTTTCCTCCGTCTCCCCAAACCTGCATATCAATGGCATTTGATTGCTCGTCTATTCTCACGCCGCTCGCTTCTGTATTCCCTTCACGAGAGCAGAACCGCTTAGTCAATGTTACTGAGCTGAGCCGCTCTTGTGCCACGACTGTTAATGCTAATCGGAGTGCTCGGATGATGTATACCGCTGTCAAACCGATACAGGCTCACAAAGGAAGTAGAGATGTACTCCCACTGTGATATCAGACCAGGAGAAAGTTGCTGCAAATTACATCTTTTTAAAAATGCACTGCCGCCCGCAACCAGAATGTGAAAACTGCCTTCCTGTGGTTTTGCTTACTTGAAGCGTCGGCAGCTATCGCAGCCAGATCCTGTATGAAGTCTAATGTAAAAAATATTAATGGTTTGGGTGCACAAGCTGGTCTAATTTAATGGGAAATATTCTGGTCCAGTCTTTCAGGACCCCAAAGGCTTTTCAAACAGAGTAATCTTTTTGCATAGATATAGCAAATCACCTATCAAACATACATATGTATACACAGATCAGGCATAACATTATGACCTAATATTGTGTTGGTCCCACTTTTGCTGCCGAAACAGCCCTGACTGGTCGAGGCATGGATTCCAAGGTGCAAGGTGGGGTCTCCATGGATCGGACTTGTTTGTTCACCGCATCCCATCCCATGCTACTCAAACCATACCTGAACCATTTTTGCTTTGTGGCAGGGCACATCCTGCTGAAAGAGCCACAGCCACCAGGGAATACTCTTTCCATGAAAGGGTGTACATGGTCTGCAACGATGCTTTCGGCAGTGGACAGGGGTCAGCATGGGCACCCTGACTGCTCTGCGGCTATGCAGCCCCATACACAACAAACTGCGATGCACTGTGTATTCTGACACCTTTCTATCAGAACCAGCATTTACTTCTTGATCAATTTGATCTACAGTAGCTCGTCTGTTTGATCAGACCACACGGACCAGCCTTCGCTCTCCACGTGCATCAGTGAGCCTTGGCCGCCCATGACCCTGTCACCGGTTCGCCACTGTTCCTTCCTTGGACCACTTTTGATAGATACTGACCACTGCAGACCGGGAACACCTGCAGTTTTGGAGATGCGCTGACCTAGCCATCACAATTTGGCCCTTGTCAAACTCGCTCAAATCCTTACGCTTGCCCATTTTTCCTGCTTCTAACACATCAACTTTGAGGACAAATGTTCACTTGCTGCCTAATATATCCCACCCACTAACAGGTGCCGTGATGAAGAGATAATCAGTGTTATTCACTTCACCTCTCAGTGGTCATAATGTTATGCCTGATCGGTGTATATGTCGAAGGAATCCAAAAGTAATCCGATTACATTACTTTCATATTCATATTAATTACAAAAGCGGTCTGTTTGCTAAATCTATGCAAAACAAGGAATAATGAAACTGAAATAATGAAAATTCTGTCTTCTAATGAAATTTTTTTTGTGGTTTTTGTTTTTTAGGACTGTTTCCTGAACATGAGTCCCGCCTGGTACCAGAGTCTCATCAAAGTTCTGCTGTCACGTTTCCCACAAAACTGCAGGCACTTTAAAGATGACAGTGGCATTCAGTACCTGGTAAGGGATACACCAAGGGCCAAGACATTTAGGGCCAGATTTACTAAACAGGTCAAATTTAGCGTGAGAGCACAATCACATAAAAGCGCTGATGGGATTGGAAAGTTCTGTGCGTGATCTACTGACACGTCATTATAAATGAAAGCATATTAAAGAACACAGATGCAGCCGGATCATTTCCATAATGACCAATGCAATATACTAAGAGCAGCGCAAATTCGTGTCTGGTTTAAGCTTTTTTTGGGCAGTAAATAATGTCGCTAATTGACGAGCATAAACCATAGTAAATCACCTTGCATGATTTATTTAAATATTCCTCTCCCATAAATTTAGCGTCTGAAAGGGAAACTCCTACAAATCCATATGCAATAACGTCAGCCGCAGAAATAACCCTATCCACGCCTTTTTTCACTGCATGTCTTTAGTAAATCCTGACAGTAGTTGTTAACACCAAAAGATGGTTTGCATTGGCACAAGCTGTTAGTAAATCTGGCCCTTAGACTTTTTAAAGTCTTTTACTGTCACTAAGGCTGTATTTATTTGATTGAAAAAAAACCACAGTAAAACAGTAATATCGTAAAATATTATAACAATTTCAATTAACAGTTTTCTTTTTGAATATATTGTCAAATGTAATTTTCAGCATCATTACTCCAGTCTTCAGTGTCGCATGATCCTTCAGAAGCTCAGGCTGTACAGTCGTTCTGTTAGCAGGGGTCATGTTGGCCATGTCAGTTACAAGACAGGAAGTGCTCTTAAATCATTATTGTCCTGTAAGGACCTTGGTTACTCAAAGACAATGAAACACGTGGTAAACTGTGGTACAGTGTGAGACCTCTTGTGCCTGTGTATTAGTTAACGTGAGCAAACACTCAGAGAACATGAGGAGAATTCAGCTGCTGATAATCATCAGATCCTCAAGTGTGTCAGAAGGCACTTCATGCTTCATTCTGTAATTGGAGATGTTGTGGGTTTATGTAGATTTCCTGAACTGATGACGACTCTCAGATGATCATTTCACCCTCCATACAAACAGAAATGATGTTAGCGCTGTGTTCCTAATAACGCACACCAATCTACGTTAAATGGATTGTGAAGATCGGGGTTCCATTTTGAAATGAAAAGAAACTGTTTAAACAGTGTGTTTTTAGAGCGTAATCTCTCTTTTCCAGGCTGTCCTGAACCAGAAGTTTACTGACTGTTTTGTGCTCGTCTTTCTGGACACACAGGCAGGAAAAACTGTGAGTTTTATTTGTATGTGTTATATGTTATGTTTTTATGTTAACTAATTTATTCTTACCCTCTCCTGAGTGAATTCTAACAAAAACACACTAATATATATATATATATATATATATATATTACACACACACACACACACACTTTTCTCCTACAATTACAATATCATTACCATTATGTATTTTTTTGTAATTATCATTATTCTTGATTATCCTCATTATTTTGATACAGTGAGAATCTTGATTATATTACAATTAAGTATTGTATTAAATAATTATTTAAAAATTAAATATTTTCAAAGCAGTACAACAAATACTATTATAATGAATAAATTATAGTTTTTATGCTAAAAAAAATTAATTTATACATTTATGTGTTTATTTTTAATAATGTGACCTGGACGTGTTCATTCATTAATTGCACATGTCAAACTTGATCCCACCACAGATCCCAGTGTTTCACCCTCTTTTCTTCTGCTTCTAGAGTCTGAAGGTTGTCTTCAGGGAGCCGTTACCCGCACAGACCCAGCCGAGCAGCAGCCCTCCACCGCAGCTGGTCTCCATGTACCACCATCTGGAGTCCGTCATCAACACCGCATGCTACAACCTCTGGACGGGCCTGCTGTGAACATGTGCAAACCTCTGCGAGCGGCCTCGTGTGTTTCTTTCAGTGTCTGAAATCAGTTTGTGCTAAGATTGAGCCTCCCACTCACAGACTAAATGCATCTTGTGTGTGTAATGAGTGCTGCGTCGGCCAGGTTGCATTACGCAATTAAATTGCCATCGTTTTGCACAGGAAAACAGCTTAATGGGCGGCCCTGTTGATTTGAGTGTGGTTAACTTGGAGGGGTGTTGTGGCGTGTGAGACTGCGCTGGTTTGCCAAAGCCATACTGTCCTTCTTTAGTGTTCATTTGTGCTGTGTTTATTCTCCATCTCCTCTCAGCTGTTGATGGGAAACCGATGTCTTAGATTCGGCTCACATAAAGTCTGAAGTTTTCATTCACGCCCTTCGAGAACCACCTGTTGCTGCAGGACGGATAGTTTTTTGCCCCATAATGCATCCACTTTCTGCAACATAATTTTTACTGCCATTTTATCATCCCAAAAGTGCCTTTAATTTATCTTATGAAGTTGATGGGAGTTTGTGCATTATATTCACCTATCAAGAAGAATCTCTTGAAATAGTTGCATGGTGTTCATGTACATTCATCATAAATGGCGGCGTAACGATTACTAACGAAATGGCACTAGACGTGCAAAGATCTTTGGAAACCAAATGTATCAGGATGATTAAACTCCCATAATGACAAAAACTGAAGAATAAAATGTTTACTGTTTTGTTTTCTTGAAGGACACTGGACATTTTTGGAAGCAAGATTTATTAAAAAGTTAGAATGTTAATTAGCAATTCAAATGTCTGAAACTGTTGTAATTTGTACATTATGTAAATAGAGGCAGGTTTGTAAGAAAAAAAAACGCTTGACAATAAATCTTAAATTAAAACATCTGAAGTGTTCTTTATGTACAGTATTTCATAGCTATTGACAGTCATGCACAAGTGAAATATTAAAATGATTGGAAATGGGAGCCCGTTTTTAAGCCGTAGAAAATGGTCTTGGCATTTTATTACATGGTGCCCTTTTAGAAAATGCAGGAATTTAAGAAGTTAAACTGGTCCTCATTTGTAACTGTTCCAGTATCTTGTGACCCAATCCAGACCCGCTTCTGTGGAACCTGGAGAATCATAGTTAAAAAATGGAATTCCTAAGAATCAAATTTCACTCTATACTCTTTGAAACGTAAGAGTTGTTGAATAGCATGTATTGTAAAGTTTTGAATCCCAGTGGCTGTAATTGGGATATGAATGCAAGTTTAGGACCCACAAAAGTGTCAAATCAGTAGCCTTTTTGGCTAATGGTGTACATTATAAGAAAAGATCTGAAATGAAAATTATGTCATTAATTACTTGCCCTTATGTCGGTCTAAACCCATAAGACTTTTGTTCAATTTTGGAACACAAATAATGTAATACTAACTTCTGTTTCAAAAAGCTCATGAAGAGTTTGTAAAACTAATCCATATGAATTGAGCGGTTTAGTCCAAATTTTCAGAAGAGACTCGATCGCTTTAAATGATGAACAGATTTAATTTAAGCTTTTATTCACATATAAACATTGATCAGCCAACATAAACAGAAGCTCAACTGAACCTGCTTGACGTGCGAGAACAAGCCTCTTGAGGAGAATGAACCTCATTGGTTCTCACGGAAGCTCAAACATGCTGCGTAACACGAGAAGGAACCTCAAACTTTCGTTTTCCACAACTTATGTGTGAGTTGATCAATGTTTATGTGAATAAAAGCCTAAATTAAATCTGTTCATCATATCAAGTCTCTTCAGGAAATTCAAGTGGTACTCACTGCAGAGTCAAACGACATTCAGCTCCTCCTCTCTGAAGCTCCAATGGGGTGGAGGGATAGAGTTGTGGATAGGGTCAGGGTGTGGTTGGATATTCCAGCTCCACCTCTTAGGCACAAATTACATTCGCCCCTCCTCTCTGGAGTTCTAGTGGGGAGGAGCTATATGTACGCTCCACCCATTTGCTCTGCAGTGAGCTGTCTTCCAAAGATGAACAGAAGTCTTACGGGTTTGGAACATGAGGGTGAGAAATTAAAGACAGAATTTAAATTTTTGGGCGAACTAACCATTTAAGATCTTTTGTGCAACATTTTTTCATTTAAATTAATAATAAAAACAAGAGAGTCATTGCAAACCTCACAAACTATGAGCTTTCCTCCACTCACCCTGAGGTTTGTATTCACAGCCGATGTAATCCTGATAGTCCAGCTCCTCCAGCAGTTTAAAGAGGTACGAGAAACAGAGCTCTCCATCGCTGTCCGGCTCATGGCGGTCGGGAACTTGAGCGATCTGGATGTGACCTGTGACAGCGGTAAAGCCGTGAGGAGTTGATTGACAGATGCAATGCATGGCTGTTTCTGGCCTGATGTATCGTTAACTAGAACTAAAATTAAAACCATAAAAAAAATTACATTTACTTTCATTTTACTAAAACTTTACCCAAAATTAAAATTAAAACAGAACACATATAAATATATTCTCTAATTCAAAATATAAATAAAAATACACTGCCCAACCACAAAAAAGTTTAAATTGGCAAATGCTTAAGAGGATCCTTATTGCAGTGATTATCATGTTTCTATCATGTTATATATTTGGCAACAGTTCTTCTAACCCTAATTGATGGAATGTGTAGCTTTTCATTTCTTAAAGGAACATGCCGACTTTTTGGGTGTTTATCTTATTCACCGTATCCCCCAGAGTTAGATAAGTCCATACATACTAGGGATGCCACAATTCTCAATATAATATTGAACCGTTCGGTACAGCCTTCACGGTTCAATACGTGCCTGTGAATTGCGGTTTTTCGGTTTCGCATTTAATTAAGTATTTTTCTACAAATTATATAATTTGCCTCCATCCCAATATACTGAACAACGCGACATACATTCACATCACACGTAAGTGGTAGAGTTATACTCACGGAACACTATAGTAATTCACAATCACGAAAGTTCATTATTTGCATGCGTTTTAAAGCCTTGTCGGCGTGGGCGCGGGTTTAACATGCGCTTCTCAGAGCGCGCGCACTAAACACTTGTCAAACACGTGATTACTGGACTAAGTAGTCGTCTTACTACGCTAATACTGTCAAATACACACAAGGTTAACATAAACACAGTCGGTTATGTCTAAAGTGAAAGTAAAATCGGCGTGTCTGTATATTAGATGCACGCAGGTCTTGAAAGCAAATTGACAGCAGGCAGCCTATAGTGAACACGCGATCCTTAAAGGGACAGCTCACCTCTAAAATGATGTCATTATTTACTCACTCTAATATTGTTCCAAACCTGTATTTATTTCTCATTTTTGAGTGAACTATCCATTTAATGTTACTACAACAACAAAAGACAAAGAGAAAATCACTCACTGCTCTTGACTGAAAAACTTGAATACAGTAGCTTTATAAGAATCAGTTTATATTTTATAGTGAAGTCTATGTAGTTTTATTTTTACATTTATTCATTCAATTTCATACTTACATGCTGCTGTACAGCTCTGAGCTGCCAGTGTAAATCATATATATATATATATATATATATATATATATATATAATTATACAATACACTAGGAATGTGTACAAGGTTTTTTTAAGTAAAGTTTTAAGTTTAAGTAAAGTTTTTCAATTCTTTTAATTAAAATGAAAGAGTATTGCAATTAAAAAAGTCTTTTTTCTCCTTAACCTCTTGCTGTTCCTGTCGCTTAAGAATAGAATAGCAAAAAACTGATGTGACAAGCCATCAGAACCGAACCGAACCGAAAACCGTGGTTAAAAACCGAGGTATGTATTGAACCGTGGACTAACTGTATTGTTGCATCCCTAATACATACCATTCTCATCTCTGTGCGTGCCATAACTCTGTCTGACACACACACCGCTAGCCTAGCTTAGCACAAAGACGAGGTAAATGGCTCCAGCTAGCCTACTGCTCAATAAGTGACAAAATAACGCCAACATTTTCCTATTTACATGTTGTGATGTGACTATACTTGGGACTATACTTTCATTCCTGCGTAATAATCAAGGAACTTTGTACCGTACCATTGGTGCAGCGGCGCAATGTTGGCGTTATTTTATCACTTATTGAGCAGTAGGCTAGCTGGAGCCATTTACCTCCAGTCTTTATGCTAAGCTAGGCTAGCGGTGTGTGTGTCAGACAGAGTTATGGCACGCACGGAGATGAGAATGGTATGTATGGACTTATCTAACTCTGGGGGATACGGTGAGTAAGCTAAAGTCCCAAAAAGTCGATGTGTTCCTTTAAACGACCATACAAGAAGACACATCATGGCCATATTCCAGGATGACAAGGTCAAGATAAATCAGGCAAAAAATGTACCTCATGCAGCTCATGATGGAAATAAATGTTGTGATGTTATTTCCATCGAGTGGCATTAATTTTTGGTCAAAATCTTGTATTGGCAATGCAAGAGTCCAGCACTCTGTAAAGTCTCCTCCAGCACTTCCCAAAGACTTTCAATGAATTTAAGCTCTGGACACAGAGGTGCTTCGTGCTGAATCTTGACTTTGTCATCCTGGAATATGGCCATGATGTGTCTTCCTACATGGTTGTTTAAGAAATGAAAAGTTACACATTCCATCAGTTAGGGTTAGAAGAACTGTTGCCAAACATATAACAAGATAGAAACATAATAATCATTGCAATAATGATCCAATCATTGACTCTTAAGTATTTGCCTATTTAAATACAAACAGCGGGCAGTGTATAATAGCATGTATTAATGATGCTAAAATAACACTGATGTAGAAATGATTGACACACTAGCAATATTGTCTGTTAGGATGATTCATAAGACTGCACGATTCCTGTCATTTTCTAGACTAGATATTCTTGTTTCTTTAGAAAAATAGGGTAAACGTACCTATTAAGCTCACCAAAATCTACATTGAGACATTTTAGAGCACAGGGTATTGGTTTGAGTACAAGTTGTTGTTCAAATAAAATATTAATCTCTCCCACAATAATATTTTATTTTAAATGACAAAAGCATTTAAATTAGGATATACATACATTGTGCATTCATTAAATAAACAAAAAAATGTAAAGAACAATTTTATAAAGATTAACTTTAAGTGACAACCATCAGTTCATATTTATAAAATATATACACTCACCTAAAGGATTATTAGGAACACCATACTAATACTGTGTTTGACCCCCTTACGCCTTCAGAACTGCCTTAATTCTACATGGCATTGACTCAACAAGGTGCTGAAAGCATTCTTTAGAAATGTTGGCCCATATTGATAGGAGAGCATCTTGCAGTTGATGGAGATTTGTGGGATGCACATCCAGGGCACGAAGCTCCCGTTCCACCACATCCCAAAGATGCTCTATTGGGTTGAAATCTGGTGGCTGTGGGGGCCATTTTAGTACAGTGAACTCATTGTCATGTTCAAGAAACCAATTTGAAATGTTTCAAGCTTTGTGACATGGTGCATTATCCTGCTGGAAGTAGCCATCAGAGGATGGGTACATGGTGGTCAAAAAGGATTGGACATGGTCAGAAACAATGCTCAGGTAGGCCGTGGCATTTAAACGATGCCCAATTGGCACTAAGGGGCCTAAAGTGTGCCAAGAAAACATCCCCCACACCATTACACCACCACCACCAGCCTGCACAGTGGTAACAAGGCTTGATGGATCCATGTTCTCATTCTGTTTACGCCAAATTCTGACTCTGACCATCTGAATGTCTCAACAGAAATCGAGACTCATCAGACCAGGCAACATTTTTCCAGTCTTCAACTGTCCAATTTTGGTGAGCTCGTGCAAATTGTAGCCTCTTTTTCCTATTTGTAGTGGAGATGAGTGGTACCCTGTGGGGTCTTCTGCTGTTGTAGCCCATCCTCCTCAAGGTTGTGCGTGTTGTGGCTTCACAAATGCTTTGCTGCATACCTCAGTTGTAACGAGTGGTTATTTCAGTCAAAGTTGCTCTTCTATCAGCTTGAATCAGACGGCCCATTCTCCTCTGACCTCTAGCATCAACAAGGCATTTTCGCCCACAGGACTGCCGCATTCTGGACGTTTTTCCCTTTTCACACCATTCTTTGTAAACCCTAGAAATGGTTGTGCGTGAAAATCCCAGTAACTGAGCAGATTGTGAAATACTCAGACCGGCCCGTCTGGCACCAACAACCATGCCACGCTCAAAATTGCTTTAATCACCTTTCTTTCCCATTCTGACATTCAGTTTGGAGTTCAGGAGATTGTCTTGACCAGGACCACACCCCTAAATGCATTAAAACAACTGCCATGTGATTGGTTGATTAGATAATTGCATTAATGAGAAATTGAACAGGTGTTCCTAATAATCCTTTAGGTGAGTGTACATAGACGTTTAATGTGGATGAACAGCAAACCTTTTAAATTAGTAATAATTATTAATTTAAATTTAAAAGGACAATTTTGATAAATAATCTAGGTTATGTATTCAATCATATTTTAATATGAACAGCTATTATTGAAAATATCTATGAAATTATACTTTTTCTTATTGATGTCACACTGAAGCTGTGTGGTTTTCATAGTAGTGCACCCTTTAAAGGGATAGTTCACCCAAAAATGAAAATTAGCCCATAATTTACTCACCCTCAAGTCATCCTAGGTGCATAGGACATTCTTCTTTCAGACGAATAAAATCTGAGTTATATTACACAAGTCCAGGGGCCTCATTTATAAACGTTGCGTATGCACAAAAGAAGGCGTACGCCGCTCTCTACGCAATAATTGGTATTTATAAACAGCAAACTTGATGGGAAAATGTGCGGTCCATCACGCAAGCTCTGACCCAGGCGTACGCACAAAAACGGGTGAAATGAGAAATGGCGACACCATCGGCAGATGGAAGAAACACATGAAACTAGAACGTTGTGTAAAAGAAATGGCAATACTGCCTCTCATAAATAACATGAAGACTTCACAAAGCAAGTCTTACAATTAACAGCCTACACGAACACCCGTTTGATCGATCTGCAGTGTAAAACAAACGAAAATTACAACAGAAATGCAAATTAACACATATTTGCAAAAAGAAAAGTGAAATATGTTCTGCAATAATATTGATATTTCATTAATATTTCAAGTTATAATATGCAAAAGTCTAAATATTAATCTCTTAATTTTGCAGTAAGAAGTTATAGGCTACATATCGAAAATAAAGGCTTAAACATCTAAAAAAAAATGCACATTTAAGGGGCTACTCTTTTGGTGAAAGTTTTCAGGCAGCTTTCAAAATGGCCACCAGACAGTGTTGGATACCCATATCTCAGTGTGAAATGAACTGATTAGCTTAAAATTAAAGGAGGTATATATAGTAAAAAATATATTTTTTCTTTTTATAATCTCAAAGATAGTAGTGTGCTTAATGGGTACTTAAGTTTAATAGGTATGTTTACCCTATGCATTGATGAATCGTTCACAATAAAACCAGAAACATCTGTCAGTGCGGTGTGAATTGCCCTAAAAGGGATAGTTCACCCAAAAATGAACATTTTGTCATTATTAACCCTCAAGTTGTTCTAAACCTGAATGAGTTGAATGGGTTCTCCGGAAAAAAAAAGGCGTTTGGGGGGTAAAATATAATTATTCTTTTTTTAATGCTAAAATTTGCATTCCTGGGAATATCACATAATTGGGGTCGCTTCAACCCGCGGACATGGAAAAACAGTGTGCGGGGAAAAAACCCGGACTTGACAACACTGAGTTCTGTTGACATTTGACAACTAACGTCATGCGTCGCTCCGTGGTTCTGATTGGTTGTAGGTCTATCCAATTGAGGTCTTTCCTGGTTCGGTTGAAACATGCCCCATAATCACAGCCCAATGGAGCAGTATCAGACTCATATTCTGACTAGAATTGAGTATGACAATGTCAGGCTACAATGGAAGTCAATGGCAACCGTCAACTGTCTGGTTATCAACATTTTTATCTTCTTTTGTGTTCAACAGAAGAAAGAATCTCATACAGGTTTGGAACAACTCGAGCACATATGATGACAAAAATTTTCATTTTTGGGTGAACTATCCCTTTAAGAGTCAAGATAAGTGACTTGTGATAATTCTGACTGTAAGAGTCCCACATTTACCTGTCATTGGTAAGTATTTGCGTATATTTTGCGTTAAGTTGCCATCCATGATCTGCCAGTGGTAGATGTCCTGCAAAAGGAGAGAGTGACAGTGTTGTGTAATCTGAAGTTTACACTTCAGTGGTGTTGTTCTAGATTGCGGTTGATCATCTTCGCCGTGGGTTTTATGTTGCCTCAGACGGAGCTGAGTTGGCATGGAGGGCAGTTTAGAAACACACTCAAGTCTTTCCTACACCGTCTGAAAGCAAACACAGCAGCTGCCTAATGCACCCGCATCCCTCGACAAACTCCCTTCATATGATTTATTCAGCGCAGGATTCAAAGAGTGCTGAAAATGATTTTATTATCCTGGAAAGGACAGCATGTGCAGTGCAGCCGCTCGGTAATAAGATAAGTGAAAATTACTTCACATGATGCTCATTTCTCACTGCTGCTACAAACAACACAAATTAAAGTAAAGCGTGGACACACAACAGGTTGAAAGAGCAGATAACTAGATTCTAACACAAAACGTGAGTGGTTTCACTATGTGGTTGCTGAGTTTTTTTGTGGGTTTTTTTAAGTGGATTGCAATGTGGGTTTTTATGGAAGCTTGTTTCCACCACAGAATAAAAAAAAATCATGATTTTTTCTCTCACAATTATGACTTTTAGGTTTAGGGGGCCATTTACACGACACAGCCTTCAACTGAAACTTTGGTTACACTTTATTTTAAGGTGACGTAGTTACATTGTACTTACACAAGTAAGTACTGAGTAATATTAATTAGCATGTACTTACTGTAGAGTTATGGTTAGGGTTTGGTTTAGGGTTAGTTACTTGTAATTATGCATCATTTACTGTTATTACTATAGTAAGTACATGGGTCACACTTCAGATTAGGGTGCAATTCTCACTATTAACTAAATATTAACTATGACTTTTGCCTCAATAAATTCCTCACTACTGCTTATTAATAGTTAGTAAGGTAGTTGATAAGTTTAGGTATTGGGTATGATTAAGGGATGTAGAATATGGTCATGCAGAATAAGGCATTAATATGAGCTTTATAAGTGCTTATAAACAGCCAATAATATCCTAGTAATATGCATGCTAATAAGCAACTAGTTAATAGTGATAATTGGACGCTAAACTAGTGTTACCAGTACATGTAGTAGCGTCACCTTAAAGGGGTGGTTGATTATGATTTAACTTTTTTAACTTTGGTTAGTTTGTAATGTTGCTGTTTTGAGCATAAAGAAAATCTGCAAAGTTACGACGCTCAAAGTTCAAAGGAAAGGGAGATATTTTCCTTTAAAGAAATCGCTTTTTAAGGACTACAACAAATGGCTGGTAGGGACTACAACATCACTAACCCTAAAATTGACATAAACCCTGCCCCCAGGAACACACAACAAAGGCCGTGTTGGGAAGAGGAAGAGTTGTAGAAGCACATTTAGGAGTCTGCTCAAGCTGTCACAACCGTCTTTTCACATTTATTGCAACACAACACAAATGCAATAGCATGTCATAAAAGCAAGATGACAACATAAGTTATAACCGTAATTAAACTAAACTATACCTGTTCTATCTTCATGCAGCATTCATTCTCTGGCTCTGTGCATCTTACAACAGTTCCCACACAAGTGATTTATAGATCATCATGACAGAACATGCTAATCTATGACTTGAAGATAGTTAACTCCACATCAGCAACTTAAATTCATCAACTAACCATTCAGAAACGTCCCGTCTCATTCTACATGTTGTCACTTCTTCTTGAGTCTCTCCATTATTGTCCGACTCCGGTTTGAACATAAAAGGCTGAACAGTTTCGGACATTTTCAGTGTGTCAGAGGTAAACAGAGCTGCTAACATGAGTTCTTGAAGCCCCGCCCTCTTCTTGAAAGGGGGCCTGTAGCTCATTTGCATTTAAAGAGACAACAAGTGCCCGTTTTAACATGCTATCAAATATATCTGTGGGGTATTTTGAGCCAAAACTTCACATACACACTAAGACTTATTCTACATGTTGTAAAAAGGGGCATTATAGGACCCCTTTAAAATAAAGTATTACCAAACATTTCTATGCATTTTGGCTGTTCATTTACACGATAACTGTGTATTGGAGCCTGAATATGCAAACTTTTGAAAATGATACCATTATCATCTCTGTATAAACTACAAAAACGAGTATTTGTAAAAACAGTGATGTCAGTTTAGGCGTTTAGTGTTTCTTTACAAAGTGTCATGAACGGGATCGTTTTGACAATGTTGTCGTCTGTATGTGTAAAATGTGAAGGAAAAACTCTTCCGTTTTTAGAACATCACTTTCGTGTAAACTTACTCTAAATCTCGCAATTCTGAGTTTATAACTAATCTCGGAATTGCGAGATATAAACTCAAAATTATCAGAATGTTTTTTTATTCTGTGGTGGATACAAGCTTCCATAGTTGCTAGAGCGCTGAAGCATAAAAAATTATAATTAAAATTTGTAAAAATATCTTTGTTCAAATTAATATGGATAGATAAGACAAAAAGATAAGACTAAACTTCAACGTTTCACTCGTTTCAAGTAAAAAATTAAAAAAATTGTCTAATAATTAAAGATTGCAAAAGCTCTATGAATGAAATAATGCAAGTTTAATGCGCGTCACGGTCACAGATTAAATAATGTGAGTGAATGAGTACATTTACATGGACGTCCTTAACCTGATTATGCTTAATAAGCCGACAACGTGGGTCATAAACAGCTTAAGAATTTTTGGTAGTTATCAGCGTATTGGTGTGCATCTAAACATGCTCAAGGATGGGAATCACCGCAGGGTCACAGTCGACGGTCAGAATCAAACCCCTCATGATGAAGATGATGAGGAGCAGAAACCCGTTCAGACTCGCTCTTAGTTTTGACATTTATTTTGTAGTGTTTTGTTCCCACTATTTCTGTATTCTGTCTTCCTATGTTTAGCTCCTGTTTCCTTTCTTCCATTGCCTACCTTGTTAGTTTCTATAGTTACCCTGATTAGTTCACACTTGTTGTTCATTAGCCCTTGTTTCCCTTGTCTTTACCTCCCTGTGTGAAGCTGTTGCGGTTTTCTGGTCCCTGCCTGGTTCTTGTTTCTATGTGTACTTTTTTTTGTAATAAACTTGTCTTGCATTTGGGGGAAAAAAAGGATGGCAAAAGCTGCATGAATGATGACAAAATAAAAAGCTTGACTAAAAAGTGCATTCCGCTCACCATCTGCATCCTGATGCTGGGGTGACTGACTCTCTGTAGAATCACTGCAGCTACGGGGCGTGATGATAAAGACAAAAAACATATGCGTAAATAATCCGGAAAACAAATTCACAATCATCCATGGAGAAAAAAGCCTCCTTACCTTGGTGTGGGGAGTGGAGGAAATATCGTGGATCTGTTATTCTGGTGTTGATTGGCTCAATCAGTCCAAGAATGCCTTCCTGTACAGCGAAGAACAACACAAAATAAAGAGCCACAGTTGACGTTTTAAAATACATTTATTCCTGTCATTAAAGGTGAATTTTCAGCATCATTACTCCAGTCTTCAGTGTCACATGATCCTTCAGAAATCATTCTCAAATGATGATTTGCTCAAGAAACATTTATGATTACTATCAGTTGAAAACAGCTGTGCTGTTTCATATTTTTTCAAACGAAGGGCATTTTTAAAATAGAATCTTTTGTATTATTATAAATGTCTTTACTGACACTTTTGATCAATTTCATGTGTCCTTGCTGAATAAAAGTAATTTATTTACAAAAAAAAACGGACCCCAAACTTTTGAACGGTAATGTACCTCAAAGGGCATTTCAATGTTTATATTGTGCATATATGCATGTTTTAATATAGTCTTCATTACTAGGGATGCAACAATACAGTTAGTCCACGGTTCAATACATATCTCTGTTTTTAACCACAGTTTTCGGTTCGGTTCTGATGGCTTGTCAAATCAGTTTTTTGCTATTCTATTCTTAGGCGACAGGAACAGCAAGAGGTTAAAGGTCCCCTCCCATGGCATGAATATTGTCCCCAAGTGGATAGAAATGCTGATCGGTGTAAAATCGAGTTCTGGCTGTCTTTCTCAGCCTTTGAGAAAATGACAGGCCAGACTAGCCAATCCTGAAGACTCCTGTTTTGACGTCCACACAGGAATGGTTACCTCCCTTTCCCCCGCCCAGAGAATCTGGCACGCCCATGTAAGCGCTATATTTGTCCTCGAGAGATCATGGCTTGTGAACGAGTGAACGCTGGCAGTTTCTCAGTGTTTGGATGTACAAATGAAAAAAGTATTTTTTCAGTTCCTTCTGATCTGTGATCAGTGATTTCTTATTTGTAGCTAATTATTTATTATTCGTGCACACACTGCGGCTTCTCTCTCTCCCGACAGAACGGTGTTTTCGTGTTTTCTATCTTGTGAGTCATTGTTTTTGTACGTCCTCGTCGCGTCTATCTGTTCTAAAATGTGCATACAGTCATGAGTTTCTGCTCAACATCGGCAGACTCACAACTCTTAACCTCACACACGCCGAAGCTCAGGCTGCACTGACCGGTCGGCCTTCAACATCACCGACCCCCAGAACTGCATCTGGCCCACAGCGGAGGCACCAAACGCGGCGTGAGATTAAGCAGAAGGGGGGTAAGCGTGAGGGTATCCGGCTAGGCTTGCCAGCTTTCCCCACAATAAACTGGATTACATTCGATTACTGCTGTTGTGTCTTTGTTTGCGCTGTCTACTCAATGCGCGTCACTGACGCTTTTCATATGATTGGAACATATCTAAAAATAATGCTATGATCAACACTTACTAACTCGTTCATCTCGACAGCTGTAATGGTACATTGCATGTGTTACAAAGTTGGTAGAATAAGGAGGAAGATGGGCTCGGCGTGACTGGGACTCGTGTTTATTCAGAACTCTCAGATACAAACACAATAAACTTGCGCTGAAAGACAACGCTCTCACAACTCAGTAGTTACTATAAATAACTTTGTTAGCAATCGCTCCGTCTCCGCGATGTCCGGTTCGCGAACGAATCATTCTTTTAAATCGGTTCTTTTTAGTGAACCGAACCAGTTCACCAAATCGGACTGAATCGTTCTAAACGGTTCGCGTCTCGAGTCAGCGCTGATCCATAATTTACTAAAGTTACTAACTTTCTGACATGAGTGACAGCCCCTCCGACTAGAAATAACTAATAACCTGAAGTATATTCTAGTAACTACAACAGTTCACTGAACTGAGACGTGCTGAGAACTGATGTGAAGTGAACTCAGGTCCATCCGTCTCTCTGGCACAGCCTTGTGCCTCGTAGACCTCGTTAAACCACGCCCCCTCCGCTCATTTCAAATGCAAAGATGTCAGCCAATCACAACAGTGGGCGTTTTTACTGAAGTCTCACAGCAGACATGCCTCTTGAAACAGGGCATTCAGCCACAGGGCAAACAGCAGTATAGAGAAAATGCCTTTTATTTCTAAAGTATGACATTTTATGATGTTAAAATCATACTAACAATATAAGTACACCTCAGGAAACATTATAAAATAATAGAAAAATGCCATGCCATGGGACCTTTAAGGAGAAAAAATATATGAATAAATGTAAAAATTAAACACTACATAGACTTCACTATAAAATATACATTGATTCTTATTAAAGCTACTGTATTCAAGTTTGTCAGTCAAGAGCAGTGAGGGATTTACTTTTTGTCTTTTGTTGTTGTATTAACATTAAAGGAATAGTTCGCTCAAAAATGAAATTTCTGTCATCGATTACTCGCGCTCAAGTTGTTTTAAACCTGTATAAAGCTCTTTCTTCTGTTGGACATCAAATATATTTTGAAGAATGTTGGAAACCAAACAATTGCTGGTCCCCATTGAGGGAAATAATAATATGGATGTCAATGGCTACCATCAACCGTCTGGTATTCAACTGTCTGAACAGAAGAAATGAATACAGGTTTGGAACAACATTAGAGAGAGTAAATGGTGAACTGTCCCTTTAAGGACAGCGGGCTGCGCTGCGCTGCCACTGTCAATTTAAGACCTACATGCATCTAATATACAGACACACGCCGATTTTACTTTCACTTTAGACATAACCGACTGTGTTTATGTAAACCTTCTGTGTATTTGACAGTATTAGCGCATTAAGACTACTTAGTCCAGTAATCACATGTCTGACAGGATTTTAGTGCGCGCGTGAGTATAACTCTACCACTAACGTGTGATGTGAATGTATGTCGCGTTGTTCAGTATATTGGGATGGAGGCAAATGATAGAATGAGTAACGTTACTGTAGCACGATACTACGATATTTTTTTAAAAAGCAAATTTTGGAGACATTTTAATCGTCTACAATCAAAAATCATTACATCACACGGCCCGCCCACACCACAGATTTGAAAGATGATGGTGTGCACTGCAGCCTCACTTCACCGCTCTGGTAAAGTGTGAAATCAGAAACCAAGCGGTTAAACGGCTAAAGCGGCTAAACACCCCCTAACTTTAGTGCATAGTGATTGGATATTTGCTCATATTAATCAACGCGTAGACTCACAGGCACACTCAAACAGAGCCAATTCGGAGAGAACTAAAAATAATTAATTCAATGCAAAACCGAGCGCATATTGAACCGTGAATGCCGTACCGAGCGGTTCAATATTATATTGAGAATTGTGGCATCCCTAGTTATTACTGTATATCTGGAGAGAGAAAAAAATCATAACAAAAGAAAAACAAAAAATGTGTCTATCATTGCATAAATGAGCATACATGTATTTACCTATATTTGAACAAATTATTAGTGATTACTGATCAAATCAGAAGTCTTGGCTTAGGCTTTACTATTTTTTGCTTTTACAAGCTACTATGATTGACAACTTGAAAATGTGAAAGCCTGCTGTATCAAAATACTAAAGCCAAACCACTGTTCTCATTTTGAAATGTAGAGACCTTTCAAGAAACCCTGACAGAAAATTTCCTGAACTTCTACATAAGAACACACACTCTGGCCCTCTGCCATGCGACACATCATGATGCAGTGAAAGGGGCGGAGGTCACCTTTGAGAGGACACCTGCAGCATGTTTCAGGTTCTGCACAAAGGTGTCCTCCATCTCCATGGCAACGGCAGAGCGGTCCGCCCCCGCAGGCACCCTCCCAGCCATCAAGTGGATCCTGGAGAGAAACATTAGCATGAGTTACTCTCAGCAGAGGTAAACCGCGGTAAAACATCCTCAGCTGATCGCCTAGCCTACTGCGTCCGTCTCGTCTCGTGATCGCCTCCACAATCGCAGCTGATCAAGAAAACAAGGTTCCTGTGGAGGATGTGAATGTGTGAGATAAGTGCTTTACAGACACAAGCCTCCGGGGAGATGATTTCAGCAGATCTGAAACTATTTTAGTGAGTTACAACGTGAACCTTCATGTCTAGACGCTTAAGTTCTGTTTTCCATTCTCTCAGCTTCAGTACGCATCGAGCGGGAGGCTTGTTTTATGCTTTACATAATATGAAGGGAACTTTGAACGATCCACTGTGAATATAAATCAGGCCATTGAAACGATGCATCCCTGTTATAGTTACATTGTGCATTTGGCGTCCTAACCAGACAGCGAGCAACAAGCAATAAAAGTGATCTCTTCCATGTAAACCCAACACTTCATTTTGTTCACTGTTTGTATTGGTTTGTATTTCTGCCATGAGAAATCGAGTCCCCCCAGGAATCGGGTCCTGAAATGCCTGATCAAAAGTACACACAAACGTCAATCATTTGAAACATGTAATTGGGAATTATATTGGAAGCAAAAAACATCCCTAATATAAGAATAAGTTCTTACACATTATAAATATAATGTTAATAATACATCACGTAATATAATGTAGAATGTAAATAATAAAGAAAAAATACTATAAACCATGAAATACCTAATATAATTATTTTGTTAGATGACCTGTTAATAATAATAATAATTAAAGCTGCAAGCAGCATTTATCGGGGTTCAAGCAGTTTAAGGCTTTTAAGCACATGCATAAAAAGATATTGTTTTATTTAGCAAGCATGTAACCACTTCGAAAACCAAAAGTAACTTATAAACGATCATATAAGAGATTCAAAGGGTACAGCCAACAGAACTGGGAGGTCAATTGCAAATTACGAATTTAAGTAATGAAAATTAATAGGAAAAAGAAAATAATGTTTTATGTTGCTTTAAAATAAGTTTGCTAATGGTTCTTAGCAAAGTGTTGGAAACAATAGTTTGTGAGCAAATGTAAGTCTTTAGTAATTTTCAGCATGCACATTGAGAGGGACCTCAACACGAACAGCATTAACACAGATGACAGATGATTGCTTAGCACAGATTGAGGAAAATAAATTAGGAGCAGTATTGTTATATTTTATTTCACAATTACTTTTATACTGTACATTGATTTGAAAGTAATCTGTTTAATAGGGTATTATATTGGAAGTTTTCAGTTGTGAAAGAGTTGCAATGTGGTGTACCTCAAGGAAGTTGACCATTACTATTTTCTATTTTACCAATAAACTTCCTCTTGTTTTAAAGTGTGCATGGACAGTCACGGACAGTGTATTTTTTTTACTTGTTGGGACCTCAGGAAGAGTAACCACTGCCTAGGTATTGGCTAATGGGGATCCAAAGAAATAAATAAACTTAGATCATAGATGAAAAAAGATAGTTTACGGCCAATTTACCAATGAATACTTTTTTAATAACCATTTTAAAAAGTTTTTTTGCAGTTATAGCATAAAAATTTGTCTTGCCCAATTCGTCTTGCCCAATCTCCACTACTTTTTAAAGTTTGTCTTGCCCAATCTCCAGTACTTTTTAAAAAAAGTCCTTAGAGTGTGTCCATACATATGTGTGTCAAATTTGTTATAAATATCTCACTTAATTTTGAGGTTATAGACCAGGGGTGTCCAAAGTCGGTCCTCGAGGGCCACTGTCCTGCAGAGTCTAGCTCCAAGTTGCCTCAACACCCCTATCTGAAATTTTCTAGTATGCCTAATAAGACCTGTTGAATTGGAGTTGGAGCTAAACTCTGCAGGACAGTGGCCCTCCAGGAGCAGAATTGGACACCCCATTATTATAGACACTTACAGTATATTTATAAGAGTATAAAAATGACCCTTGGGCATCATTGATTGGATTTCACTTCCTATCATAGTTTTGACATTTGGACATTGTTGTTTAGCTATTGACATATGTTATCCAAATTCCTGTGATGATTTTGTCTCAATTGGACTAGCAGTTTCGAAGATAATAGCAAAAGTTTTGAAAGGCTAAATACACTGTTACACAAACCATAAAGAAAAACCTGCCATGTTTGGTATCGATGGACTCGGCAAGGATTCAGGAGCCTAAAGGAGGTGACTTTTGTGAAAAACATTGGCTTGAAACTTCTTAGGCTCCTTCAAGGCATTGTGCCGAGTTTTTTGAGATACACCAATGTTCTCAGACTATCATGGCACCCTGCACAAAGATACTGCATGCAAATAATTATCAAACTAATGGTTGGGTGTGGTTATAGCCATTTTCATGACAATTTTTTCTTCTTACAGCGCCACCAAGTGGCCAATCATTGCAATTTTTTTAAAGTAATTGAAGTTTGAGCTCATAGACATGTGACCCGAGTTTAGTGAAAATATCTTGTTCCGTTCAGAAGTTATAGTCATTTTAGTTAAAGTGGATCCTGACATGTTGAACATTTTGGATCCCCTTAGCGACTATGAATTGAAAAATTATTTTTTTTTCATAATTATTAATAATCTCTCTCCAAAGAACATTCCTACAGTGGTTTGGTTCTGATCAGGGAAAAAATGTGGGAGTAGTTGGCAAAAGTAGGTTTTTCAAAAAACTCAAAATTTCTCGAAATTGGCGCCTGAAGGGCGAGCCAATCCGAGGCCTGCATGTTGTCCGCCTTGAGCCAAGGATTCCAAGGATATAAGACACTTGAGCCCACGCCTAACGGTTTAGGAGTTATGAGCCATTTTGTACTTTTGCTTGCTGTAGCGCCCCCGTCAGGCCGGTCGGGGCGTGCCTCTGTGACGCTGGTAGTCGTTGTGAGTACTACCAGCCCTGAAAGTTTCATGTCTCTACAACTTATGGTTTGGTCTGCCCGATCAGTTTTAGATGGAGAATGATGCATTATGGGAAAATTAACAATTACAATAGGGTTTCAGCCTTTCAGGCTTGAACCCCTAATAAAAGAGGGCATAAAAAGGGCCTTCAAAAGCCTATAAAAAATAAAGTATAGGGTCTCAGAGCTTGATTTTTGAGCTGCTGGTTACAAAAACTTTATCAAGCGTTTCGACATGCGCATCAGAGAGGTCAGAGGTCGATTTTTGCATTTTCAGCTCATTTAGCATGGAAATGCTGTGTTTTTTTTTAAACCTTTTAAACTGTAGTACCTCTACTGGTGGCCCGATCTCCACAAAAGTTTGCACGCTTCTTTAGAATAATATGGCGCACGTGCTCAGCTAATTTGTTGAAGTTTTGCGCAGAGCAGACCCTTTTTCAGTCATTTAATGGTCATTTATAGAGCATTTTTTCACCTTTATAAGAGTTAAACCGCCATTAATGGCCATAGCAGTTGGCAAGCTTCTTTGGGATCACGTGACGCATGTGCATGCCCGATTTGGTGAAGGTGTATGCAAATCAGGCCGGAAGAGGGCCGCTTTCAGCCATATAATGGGATTTTCCATTGAAATACATCATTTTGACCCCTTTTTAACCTTTATAGCGCCACCAAGTGGCCAGTTGCTGCGTCCTTTTTCACGTAGCCACAAAATGAGCTCATACATAGGCGTGCTGAGTTTGGTGAAAATATCTCGTTCCGTTGACGAGTTATGGCCAGTGAAGTAAAAGTGGCTCCTCCCACCTCAAGCGTTTTGGCGGCCCTTAAGGACCCTGAACCCAAATGTGCACTTTTTTTTGATAACTTTTGACATTCAGACTCCAGAGAATCTTGCTGCACTGGTTTGGTTCCGGTCGGGCCAAAAACCTAGGACTAGTTCGCAAAAGTAGGTTTTTGGAAAAAACCAAAATACCCAAAATTATTCCCAGGGTGACGAGCCAATCCGAGGCCTGCATGTTGTCCGCCTTGAGCCAAGGATTCCAAGGATACAAGACACTTGAGCCCACGCCTAACGGTTTAGGAGTTATGAGCCATTTTGTACTTTTGCTTGCTGTAGCGCCCCCGTCAGGCCGGTCGGGGCGTGCCTCGGTGACGCTGGTAGTCGTTGTGAGTACTACCAGCCCTGAAAGTTTCATGTCTCTACAACTTATGGTTTGGTCTGCCCGATCAGTTTTAGATGGAGAATGATGCATCATGGGAAAATTAACAATTACAATAGGGTTTCAGCCTTTCAGGCTTGAACCCCTAATAAAAGAGGGCATAAAAAGGGCCTTCAAAAGCCTATAAAAAATAAAGTATAGGGTCTCAGAGCTTGATTTTTGAGCTGCTGGTTACAAAAACTTTATCAAGCGTTTCGACATGCGCATCGGAGAGGTCAGAGGTCGATTTTTGCATTTTCAGCTCATTTAGCATGGAAATGCTGTGTTTTTTTTTAAACCTTTTAAACTGTAGTACCTCTACTGGTGGCCCGATCTCCACAAAAGTTTGCACGCTTCTTTAGAATAATATGGCGCACGTGCTCAGCTAATTTGGTGAAGTTTTGCGCAGAGCAGACCCTTTTTCAGTCATTTAATGGTCATTTATAGAGCATTTTTTCACCTTTATAAGAGTTAAACCGCCATTAATGGCCATAGCAGTTGGCAAGCTTCTTTGGGATCACGTGACGCATGTGCATGCCCGATTTGGTGAAGGTGTATGCAAATCAGGCCGGAAGAGGGCCGCTTTCAGCCATATAATGGGATTTTCCATTGAAATACATCATTTTGACCCCTTTTTAACCTTTAGAGCGCCACCAAGTGGCCAGTTGCTGCGTCCTTTTTCACGTAGCCACAAAATGAGCTCATACATAGGCGTGCTGAGTTTGGTGAAAATATCTCGTTCCGTTGACGAGTTATGGCCAGTGAAGTAAAAGTGGCTCCTCCCACCTCAAGCGTTTTGGCGGCCCTTAAGGACCCTGAACCCAAATGTGCACTTTTTTTTGATAACTTTTGACATTCAGACTCCAGAGAATCTTGCTGCACTGGTTTGGTTCCGGTCGGGCCAAAAACCTAGGACTAGTTCGCAAAAGTAGGTTTTTGGAAAAAACCAAAATACCCAAAATTATTCCCAGGGTGACGAGCCAATCCGAGGCCTGCATGTTGTCCGCCTTGAGCCAAGGATTCCAAGGATACAAGACACTTGAGCCCACGCCTAACGGTTTAGGAGTTATGAGCCATTTTGTACTTTTGCTTGCTGTAGCGCCCCCGTCAGGCCGGTCGGGGCGTGCCTCGGTGACGCTGGTAGTCGTTGTGAGTACTACCAGCCCTGAAAGTTTCATGTCTCTACAACTTATGGTTTGGTCTGCCCGATCAGTTTTAGATGGAGAATGATGCATCATGGGAAAATTAACAATTACAATAGGGTTTCAGCCTTTCAGGCTTGAACCCCTAATAATAATACAAAAAAATGACACAAATATTACACCGTATTATAATAACTTACAAATTTGGACATTTAAAGGTGAACTATGTAAGATTTTTGCAGTAAAATATCCAAAAACCACTAGGCCAGTGTTATATCTTTTGTTCAGTTGAGTACTTAGAATATCCCAAATGTTTCCAACTATTTGTAAATCGTGAGAAAATTCTATTTTAACCAAGCAACCGGGACGTGTGAGCTATGCGTTTGAGGGCGTCGCCTGTCGATTGCGTCATATCTGCGTTCTCCTCGGTTTCCGGTTTTATTTAGAAGAAATGCTGTACTCTCACTGCAGTGTGAACAAGTGTCATAGCAGCCGCCGAACGAACTCATAACTTCCTTTTCAACACACTCAGATATATCTAATACGATAAACAGAGTTGCGTTACCTCATACTCATGACTGGAAAAGAGGAAGTGGCGCCGGCGACCGTGTCATAATAAAAGTCCGCCCGGCGACTATGCCATAATAACAGTCCCGCTCTTCAATCGCTCCTGCGGCCTTGCTCAGCTCCACAACACTCGGTCCTGCTCTGCTTCAGACTACAGTAATGTTAATAATCGCATCCATGAACATGATTTCTGCCCGAGTCCTATCCTGACTCTTTCCACCGGCTGTGAGGTGAAGACCACATGTCCCAAGAGTCTGCGCTCAAACGTGGCATCATCAAACTACACCTTTGTTTTGAACAGGCGACCTCTAGTGGACGGAAAAGTTACATAGTGTAGCTTTAACACTTTATATGTAGGGTTAGGGTACATTCAAATGTGTGGTGTATAAGCTAAGATAGCAGGCTAATCGGGTAGACGTATGCTATGCTAGTACGTAAGCTAACTAAAAACAAGAATGAGAAATGCTTGATTCCACAACCTATAGCTTCAGTTATATACTAGTATATGGACCATGTTATTTAAAAGACATTAACAGTCATTATAACACATTTTAAACAATATAAATCATAACATGATTTTGCAGGAATTGTAATCAGGCACTAAAAACGCTACCCATTAAAAGTCCGTTGAACCAATGGGATCTTTCAGAGTCCTAAAGGAGGTCGGATTCTCGGTGGGACTCGATTTCTCATAACACTGGGTTTCCCAGCACAAACTGAATTGCCATAGAGCGCTGGAGTGAAACCCGGAAGTTCATCAAGATAATCTTCCAGCCTGGTCTCATTGCGAAAATGTACCTCTGGCAACGTTTTTGCAAACCCCAAAATACGTACCAATATGTACATATCACTGCAGTTTCAAAGTGATATGTCCACTGGGTGCCGCCAAAAGCTTCGTTTTTTTCCCGGAACAGATGAGCGTCAATCTGACGTTTTGTGACATTGTTTTTTTAACGTACACCTACACTAAACCCTAAACCTAACCGATAGTGTTAACAAAAGCAAATGTGACAAAAATACAATAGTAACCATGTCTTGTTAGCTTGTGTGAACTCATCTTTGAGCTCTTTTATCATGACTTGTCTTTCACGGGATTCGTACCTGAGCTTTCATTATTACAAGTACAAATCTGTACCAGCTGAGCTACTGAGCAAACTTATTATATAAAAAAAGCCGAGCATATGGAGCAGATTAAGTGACGCAAACTCCAAAATGTATTCATTTACATGGAAAAAAAAAAACGATTAAAAAGTGCTTGCTGTTTTACTGCCTCTAGTGTTCATTTCACTTTGAAACTGCAGAGATATGTACTTATTGGTACGTATTTTGGCGGTTTGCAAAAACGTTGCCAGAGGTACATTTTCACAATGAGACCAGGTTGCAATCTTCACAAATGACCACGTTTATAAACTGTAAAGCCTAAATACAGGAGTAAAAAGATAAACAGATTAACTATACCAGTCATATGCAAAGGCATAGCTTGATGACGTCATGAATAACACTCAATTATCAAGTCATCCCTCAAAGCATTCTACTGGACTAAAATCCTGCTCTTCATGCATATGAAACATCGGCACAGTGAGAGACTCGCACCAGTACCTTCTGCAGTCCAGAGCTTTGGCGAACCGCACCGCCAGATCCAAACCTTGTCTGAATTCCTGCTCTCTCCCAGGAACAGCACCCAATCCCAGATCTCCTGCGTTTAAATCACCTGGAGGACAAAATGACAACAAATAACACATAAGATTCATCATGACTTTACCAGCCATTATGACATTATCAGGGAGATTTTAAATGCCAAGCTTTGTCAGCATTGGGAACTTCCTCAGAAAGGTTAGCAGGATATCACTTTGCAATATTTTCGAACTTTTCTTTATGACTGTATTTATGAATTCATTTTGATTCTTGGACAAAAAGCCCTTTTTGTATGGCTTTGTGTATGTCACTTTGATGCACGAAATGGTGGAGGATATTGATGTTCATGAAGTTAAAACCTAATGATGGATAGCTCACGTAAAACTGAAATGATCTACAAAACGGTTTGAATGAGAACTGCATTTTACAGCTGAATTTCAATAGCGTTAAATGGTGATTTGGTGTGGTGGTGCAACAAGTCTTACATCAGAGCAGAATTGCATCAGATCAGTGTAACCGGTTCATGCTTCCCCCATGAGTTGAGAAAGGTCGGATCTATTCCATTAAGCAGTTCTATCTGCATATGAAGCACCATTATATCTGTGACCAATGAACTGAAAGTTATTCTATTCCTGTCTGTGATAAACACCCTTCAGAGACCTTTAACTGTGAGCTGACAGGTTACAGAACACATCTATCTATCTATCTATCTATCTATCTATCTATCTATCTATCTATCTATCTATCTATCTATCTATCTATCTATCTATCTATCTATCTGTCTATCTGTCTATCTGTCTCTGTCGGTCTGTCTATCATCTGTATGTCTATCTATCTATCTATCTATCTATCTATCTATCTATCTATCTATCTATCTATCTGTCTGTCTGTCGGTCTGTCTATCATCTGTATGTCTATCTATCTATCTGTCTGTCTGTCGGTCGGTCTGTCTATCTATCTATCTATCTGTCTGTCTGTCTGTCCATCATCTGTATGTATGTCTATCTATCTATCTATCTATCTATCTATCTATCTATCTATCTATCTATCTATCTATCTATCTATCTATCTATCTATCTATCTATCTATCTATCTGTCTCTGTCGGTCTGTCTATCATCTGTATGTCTATCTATCTATCTATCTATCTATCTATCTATCTATCTGTCTATCTGTCTATCTGTCTCTGTCGGTCTGTCTATCATCTGTATGTCTATCTATCTATCTATCTATCTATCTATCTATCTATCTATCTATCTATCTATCTATCTGTCTGTCTATCATCTGTATGTCTATCTATCTATCTGTCTGTCTGTCGGTCGGTCTGTCTATCTATCTATCTATCTGTCTGTCTGTCTGTCCATCATCTGTATGTATGTCTATCTATCTATCTATCTATCTATCTATCTATCTATCTATCTATCTATCTATCTATCTATCTATCTGTCTGTCTGTCCATCATCTGTATGTATGTCTATCTATCTATCTATCTATCTATCTATCTATCTATCTATCTATCTATCTATCTATCTATCTATCTATCTGTCTGTCTGTCTGTCTGTCTGTCTGTTATCTGTCTGTCTATCTATCTATCTTTCTGTCGGTCGGTCGGTCTGTCTATCATCTGTATGTCTATCTATCTGTCGGTCGGTCGGTAAAACATCCTCAGCTGATCGCCTAGCCTACTGCGTCCGTCTCGTCTCGTGATCGCCTCCACAATCGCAGCTGATCAAGAAAACAAGGTTCCTGTGGAGGATGTGAATGTGTGAGATAAGTGCTTTACAGACACAAGCCTCCGGGGAGATGATTTCAGCAGATCTGAAACTATTTTAGTGAGTTACAACGTGAACCTTCATGTCTAGACGCTTAAGTTCTGTTTTCCATTCTCTCAGCTTCAGTACGCATCGAGCGGGAGGCTTGTTTTATGCTTTACATAATATGAAGGGAACTTTGAACGATCCACTGTGAATATAAATCAGGCCATTGAAACGATGCATCCCTGTTATAGTTACATTGTGCATTTGGCGTCCTAACCAGACAGCGAGCAACAAGCAATAAAAGTGATCTCTTCCATGTAAACCCAACACTTCATTTTGTTCACTGTTTGTATTGGTTTGTATTTCTGCCATGAGAAATCGAGTCCCCCCAGGAATCGGGTCCTGAAATGCCTGATCAAAAGTACACACAAACGTCAATCATTTGAAACATGTAATTGGGAATTATATTGGAAGCAAAAAACATCCCTAATATAAGAATAAGTTCTTACACATTATAAATATAATGTTAATAATACATCACGTAATATAATGTAGAATGTAAATAATAAAGAAAAAATACTATAAACCATGAAATACCTAATATAATTATTTTGTTAGATGACCTGTTAATAATAATAATAATTAAAGCTGCAAGCAGCATTTATCGGGGTTCAAGCAGTTTAAGGCTTTTAAGCACATGCATAAAAAGATATTGTTTTATTTAGCAAGCATGTAACCACTTCGAAAACCAAAAGTAACTTATAAACGATCATATAAGAGATTCAAAGGGTACAGCCAACAGAACTGGGAGGTCAATTGCAAATTACGAATTTAAGTAATGAAAATTAATAGGAAAAAGAAAATAATGTTTTATGTTGCTTTAAAATAAGTTTGCTAATGGTTCTTAGCAAAGTGTTGGAAACAATAGTTTGTGAGCAAATGTAAGTCTTTAGTAATTTTCAGCATGCACATTGAGAGGGACCTCAACACGAACAGCATTAACACAGATGACAGATGATTGCTTAGCACAGATTGAGGAAAATAAATTAGGAGCAGTATTGTTATATTTTATTTCACAATTACTTTTATACTGTACATTGATTTGAAAGTAATCTGTTTAATAGGGTATTATATTGGAAGTTTTCAGTTGTGAAAGAGTTGCAATGTGGTGTACCTCAAGGAAGTTGACCATTACTATTTTCTATTTTACCAATAAACTTCCTCTTGTTTTAAAGTGTGCATGGACAGTCACGGACAGTGTATTTTTTTTACTTGTTGGGACCTCAGGAAGAGTAACCACTGCCTAGGTATTGGCTAATGGGGATCCAAAGAAATAAATAAACTTAGATCATAGATGAAAAAAGATAGTTTACGGCCAATTTACCAATGAATACTTTTTTAATAACCATTTTAAAAAGTTTTTTTGCAGTTATAGCATAAAAATTTGTCTTGCCCAATTCGTCTTGCCCAATCTCCACTACTTTTTAAAGTTTGTCTTGCCCAATCTCCAGTACTTTTTAAAAAAAGTCCTTAGAGTGTGTCCATACATATGTGTGTCAAATTTGTTATAAATATCTCACTTAATTTTGAGGTTATAGACCAGGGGTGTCCAAAGTCGGTCCTCGAGGGCCACTGTCCTGCAGAGTCTAGCTCCAAGTTGCCTCAACACCCCTATCTGAAATTTTCTAGTATGCCTAATAAGACCTGTTGAATTGGAGTTGGAGCTAAACTCTGCAGGACAGTGGCCCTCCAGGAGCAGAATTGGACACCCCATTATTATAGACACTTACAGTATATTTATAAGAGTATAAAAATGACCCTTGGGCATCATTGATTGGATTTCACTTCCTATCATAGTTTTGACATTTGGACATTGTTGTTTAGCTATTGACATATGTTATCCAAATTCCTGTGATGATTTTGTCTCAATTGGACTAGCAGTTTCGAAGATAATAGCAAAAGTTTTGAAAGGCTAAATACACTGTTACACAAACCATAAAGAAAAACCTGCCATGTTTGGTATCGATGGACTCGGCAAGGATTCAGGAGCCTAAAGGAGGTGACTTTTGTGAAAAACATTGGCTTGAAACTTCTTAGGCTCCTTCAAGGCATTGTGCCGAGTTTTTTGAGATACACCAATGTTCTCAGACTATCATGGCACCCTGCACAAAGATACTGCATGCAAATAATTATCAAACTAATGGTTGGGTGTGGTTATAGCCATTTTCATGACAATTTTTTCTTCTTACAGCGCCACCAAGTGGCCAATCATTGCAATTTTTTTAAAGTAATTGAAGTTTGAGCTCATAGACATGTGACCCGAGTTTAGTGAAAATATCTTGTTCCGTTCAGAAGTTATAGTCATTTTAGTTAAAGTGGATCCTGACATGTTGAACATTTTGGATCCCCTTAGCGACTATGAATTGAAAAATTATTTTTTTTTCATAATTATTAATAATCTCTCTCCAAAGAACATTCCTACAGTGGTTTGGTTCTGATCAGGGAAAAAATGTGGGAGTAGTTGGCAAAAGTAGGTTTTTCAAAAAACTCAAAATTTCTCGAAATTGGCGCCTGAAGGGCGAGCCAATCCGAGGCCTGCATGTTGTCCGCCTTGAGCCAAGGATTCCAAGGATATAAGACACTTGAGCCCACGCCTAACGGTTTAGGAGTTATGAGCCATTTTGTACTTTTGCTTGCTGTAGCGCCCCCGTCAGGCCGGTCGGGGCGTGCCTCTGTGACGCTGGTAGTCGTTGTGAGTACTACCAGCCCTGAAAGTTTCATGTCTCTACAACTTATGGTTTGGTCTGCCCGATCAGTTTTAGATGGAGAATGATGCATTATGGGAAAATTAACAATTACAATAGGGTTTCAGCCTTTCAGGCTTGAACCCCTAATAAAAGAGGGCATAAAAAGGGCCTTCAAAAGCCTATAAAAAATAAAGTATAGGGTCTCAGAGCTTGATTTTTGAGCTGCTGGTTACAAAAACTTTATCAAGCGTTTCGACATGCGCATCAGAGAGGTCAGAGGTCGATTTTTGCATTTTCAGCTCATTTAGCATGGAAATGCTGTGTTTTTTTTTAAACCTTTTAAACTGTAGTACCTCTACTGGTGGCCCGATCTCCACAAAAGTTTGCACGCTTCTTTAGAATAATATGGCGCACGTGCTCAGCTAATTTGTTGAAGTTTTGCGCAGAGCAGACCCTTTTTCAGTCATTTAATGGTCATTTATAGAGCATTTTTTCACCTTTATAAGAGTTAAACCGCCATTAATGGCCATAGCAGTTGGCAAGCTTCTTTGGGATCACGTGACGCATGTGCATGCCCGATTTGGTGAAGGTGTATGCAAATCAGGCCGGAAGAGGGCCGCTTTCAGCCATATAATGGGATTTTCCATTGAAATACATCATTTTGACCCCTTTTTAACCTTTATAGCGCCACCAAGTGGCCAGTTGCTGCGTCCTTTTTCACGTAGCCACAAAATGAGCTCATACATAGGCGTGCTGAGTTTGGTGAAAATATCTCGTTCCGTTGACGAGTTATGGCCAGTGAAGTAAAAGTGGCTCCTCCCACCTCAAGCGTTTTGGCGGCCCTTAAGGACCCTGAACCCAAATGTGCACTTTTTTTTGATAACTTTTGACATTCAGACTCCAGAGAATCTTGCTGCACTGGTTTGGTTCCGGTCGGGCCAAAAACCTAGGACTAGTTCGCAAAAGTAGGTTTTTGGAAAAAACCAAAATACCCAAAATTATTCCCAGGGTGACGAGCCAATCCGAGGCCTGCATGTTGTCCGCCTTGAGCCAAGGATTCCAAGGATACAAGACACTTGAGCCCACGCCTAACGGTTTAGGAGTTATGAGCCATTTTGTACTTTTGCTTGCTGTAGCGCCCCCGTCAGGCCGGTCGGGGCGTGCCTCGGTGACGCTGGTAGTCGTTGTGAGTACTACCAGCCCTGAAAGTTTCATGTCTCTACAACTTATGGTTTGGTCTGCCCGATCAGTTTTAGATGGAGAATGATGCATCATGGGAAAATTAACAATTACAATAGGGTTTCAGCCTTTCAGGCTTGAACCCCTAATAAAAGAGGGCATAAAAAGGGCCTTCAAAAGCCTATAAAAAATAAAGTATAGGGTCTCAGAGCTTGATTTTTGAGCTGCTGGTTACAAAAACTTTATCAAGCGTTTCGACATGCGCATCGGAGAGGTCAGAGGTCGATTTTTGCATTTTCAGCTCATTTAGCATGGAAATGCTGTGTTTTTTTTTAAACCTTTTAAACTGTAGTACCTCTACTGGTGGCCCGATCTCCACAAAAGTTTGCACGCTTCTTTAGAATAATATGGCGCACGTGCTCAGCTAATTTGGTGAAGTTTTGCGCAGAGCAGACCCTTTTTCAGTCATTTAATGGTCATTTATAGAGCATTTTTTCACCTTTATAAGAGTTAAACCGCCATTAATGGCCATAGCAGTTGGCAAGCTTCTTTGGGATCACGTGACGCATGTGCATGCCCGATTTGGTGAAGGTGTATGCAAATCAGGCCGGAAGAGGGCCGCTTTCAGCCATATAATGGGATTTTCCATTGAAATACATCATTTTGACCCCTTTTTAACCTTTAGAGCGCCACCAAGTGGCCAGTTGCTGCGTCCTTTTTCACGTAGCCACAAAATGAGCTCATACATAGGCGTGCTGAGTTTGGTGAAAATATCTCGTTCCGTTGACGAGTTATGGCCAGTGAAGTAAAAGTGGCTCCTCCCACCTCAAGCGTTTTGGCGGCCCTTAAGGACCCTGAACCCAAATGTGCACTTTTTTTTGATAACTTTTGACATTCAGACTCCAGAGAATCTTGCTGCACTGGTTTGGTTCCGGTCGGGCCAAAAACCTAGGACTAGTTCGCAAAAGTAGGTTTTTGGAAAAAACCAAAATACCCAAAATTATTCCCAGGGTGACGAGCCAATCCGAGGCCTGCATGTTGTCCGCCTTGAGCCAAGGATTCCAAGGATACAAGACACTTGAGCCCACGCCTAACGGTTTAGGAGTTATGAGCCATTTTGTACTTTTGCTTGCTGTAGCGCCCCCGTCAGGCCGGTCGGGGCGTGCCTCGGTGACGCTGGTAGTCGTTGTGAGTACTACCAGCCCTGAAAGTTTCATGTCTCTACAACTTATGGTTTGGTCTGCCCGATCAGTTTTAGATGGAGAATGATGCATCATGGGAAAATTAACAATTACAATAGGGTTTCAGCCTTTCAGGCTTGAACCCCTAATAATAATACAAAAAAATGACACAAATATTACACCGTATTATAATAACTTACAAATTTGGACATTTAAAGGTGAACTATGTAAGATTTTTGCAGTAAAATATCCAAAAACCACTAGGCCAGTGTTATATCTTTTGTTCAGTTGAGTACTTAGAATATCCCAAATGTTTCCAACTATTTGTAAATCGTGAGAAAATTCTATTTTAACCAAGCAACCGGGACGTGTGAGCTATGCGTTTGAGGGCGTCGCCTGTCGATTGCGTCATATCTGCGTTCTCCTCGGTTTCCGGTTTTATTTAGAAGAAATGCTGTACTCTCACTGCAGTGTGAACAAGTGTCATAGCAGCCGCCGAACGAACTCATAACTTCCTTTTCAACACACTCAGATATATCTAATACGATAAACAGAGTTGCGTTACCTCATACTCATGACTGGAAAAGAGGAAGTGGCGCCGGCGACCGTGTCATAATAAAAGTCCGCCCGGCGACTATGCCATAATAACAGTCCCGCTCTTCAATCGCTCCTGCGGCCTTGCTCAGCTCCACAACACTCGGTCCTGCTCTGCTTCAGACTACAGTAATGTTAATAATCGCATCCATGAACATGATTTCTGCCCGAGTCCTATCCTGACTCTTTCCACCGGCTGTGAGGTGAAGACCACATGTCCCAAGAGTCTGCGCTCAAACGTGGCATCATCAAACTACACCTTTGTTTTGAACAGGCGACCTCTAGTGGACGGAAAAGTTACATAGTGTAGCTTTAACACTTTATATGTAGGGTTAGGGTACATTCAAATGTGTGGTGTATAAGCTAAGATAGCAGGCTAATCGGGTAGACGTATGCTATGCTAGTACGTAAGCTAACTAAAAACAAGAATGAGAAATGCTTGATTCCACAACCTATAGCTTCAGTTATATACTAGTATATGGACCATGTTATTTAAAAGACATTAACAGTCATTATAACACATTTTAAACAATATAAATCATAACATGATTTTGCAGGAATTGTAATCAGGCACTAAAAACGCTACCCATTAAAAGTCCGTTGAACCAATGGGATCTTTCAGAGTCCTAAAGGAGGTCGGATTCTCGGTGGGACTCGATTTCTCATAACACTGGGTTTCCCAGCACAAACTGAATTGCCATAGAGCGCTGGAGTGAAACCCGGAAGTTCATCAAGATAATCTTCCAGCCTGGTCTCATTGCGAAAATGTACCTCTGGCAACGTTTTTGCAAACCCCAAAATACGTACCAATATGTACATATCACTGCAGTTTCAAAGTGATATGTCCACTGGGTGCCGCCAAAAGCTTCGTTTTTTTCCCGGAACAGATGAGCGTCAATCTGACGTTTTGTGACATTGTTTTTTTAACGTACACCTACACTAAACCCTAAACCTAACCGATAGTGTTAACAAAAGCAAATGTGACAAAAATACAATAGTAACCATGTCTTGTTAGCTTGTGTGAACTCATCTTTGAGCTCTTTTATCATGACTTGTCTTTCACGGGATTCGTACCTGAGCTTTCATTATTACAAGTACAAATCTGTACCAGCTGAGCTACTGAGCAAACTTATTATATAAAAAAAGCCGAGCATATGGAGCAGATTAAGTGACGCAAACTCCAAAATGTATTCATTTACATGGAAAAAAAAAAACGATTAAAAAGTGCTTGCTGTTTTACTGCCTCTAGTGTTCATTTCACTTTGAAACTGCAGAGATATGTACTTATTGGTACGTATTTTGGCGGTTTGCAAAAACGTTGCCAGAGGTACATTTTCACAATGAGACCAGGTTGCAATCTTCACAAATGACCACGTTTATAAACTGTAAAGCCTAAATACAGGAGTAAAAAGATAAACAGATTAACTATACCAGTCATATGCAAAGGCATAGCTTGATGACGTCATGAATAACACTCAATTATCAAGTCATCCCTCAAAGCATTCTACTGGACTAAAATCCTGCTCTTCATGCATATGAAACATCGGCACAGTGAGAGACTCGCACCAGTACCTTCTGCAGTCCAGAGCTTTGGCGAACCGCACCGCCAGATCCAAACCTTGTCTGAATTCCTGCTCTCTCCCAGGAACAGCACCCAATCCCAGATCTCCTGCGTTTAAATCACCTGGAGGACAAAATGACAACAAATAACACATAAGATTCATCATGACTTTACCAGCCATTATGACATTATCAGGGAGATTTTAAATGCCAAGCTTTGTCAGCATTGGGAACTTCCTCAGAAAGGTTAGCAGGATATCACTTTGCAATATTTTCGAACTTTTCTTTATGACTGTATTTATGAATTCATTTTGATTCTTGGACAAAAAGCCCTTTTTGTATGGCTTTGTGTATGTCACTTTGATGCACGAAATGGTGGAGGATATTGATGTTCATGAAGTTAAAACCTAATGATGGATAGCTCACGTAAAACTGAAATGATCTACAAAACGGTTTGAATGAGAACTGCATTTTACAGCTGAATTTCAATAGCGTTAAATGGTGATTTGGTGTGGTGGTGCAACAAGTCTTACATCAGAGCAGAATTGCATCAGATCAGTGTAACCGGTTCATGCTTCCCCCATGAGTTGAGAAAGGTCGGATCTATTCCATTAAGCAGTTCTATCTGCATATGAAGCACCATTATATCTGTGACCAATGAACTGAAAGTTATTCTATTCCTGTCTGTGATAAACACCCTTCAGAGACCTTTAACTGTGAGCTGACAGGTTACAGAACACATCTATCTATCTATCTATCTATCTATCTATCTATCTATCTATCTATCTATCTATCTATCTATCTATCTATCTATCTATCTATCTATCTATCTATCTATCTATCTGTCTATCTGTCTATCTGTCTATCTGTCTCTGTCGGTCTGTCTATCATCTGTATGTCTATCTATCTATCTATCTATCTATCTATCTATCTATCTATCTATCTATCTATCTGTCTGTCTGTCGGTCTGTCTATCATCTGTATGTCTATCTATCTATCTGTCTGTCTGTCGGTCGGTCTGTCTATCTATCTATCTATCTGTCTGTCTGTCTGTCCATCATCTGTATGTATGTCTATCTATCTATCTATCTATCTATCTATCTATCTATCTATCTATCTATCTATCTATCTATCTATCTATCTATCTATCTATCTATCTGTCTCTGTCGGTCTGTCTATCATCTGTATGTCTATCTATCTATCTATCTATCTATCTATCTATCTATCTGTCTATCTGTCTATCTGTCTCTGTCGGTCTGTCTATCATCTGTATGTCTATCTATCTATCTATCTATCTATCTATCTATCTATCTATCTATCTATCTATCTGTCTGTCTATCATCTGTATGTCTATCTATCTATCTGTCTGTCTGTCGGTCGGTCTGTCTATCTATCTATCTATCTGTCTGTCTGTCTGTCCATCATCTGTATGTATGTCTATCTATCTATCTATCTATCTATCTATCTATCTATCTATCTATCTATCTATCTATCTATCTATCTGTCTGTCTGTCCATCATCTGTATGTATGTCTATCTATCTATCTATCTATCTATCTATCTATCTATCTATCTATCTATCTATCTATCTATCTATCTATCTGTCTGTCTGTCTGTCTGTCTGTCTGTTATCTGTCTGTCTATCTATCTATCTTTCTGTCGGTCGGTCGGTCTGTCTATCATCTGTATGTCTATCTATCTGTCGGTCGGTCGGTCTGTCTGTCTGTCTATCTTTATCTATCTGTCTGTCTGTCTGTCTATCTATTAATCTATCTGTCTGTCTGTCTATCTGTCTGTCTTTCATCTGTCTATCTATCTATCTATCTATCTATCTATCTATCTATCTATCTATCTATCTATCTATCTGTCTGTCTATCATCTGTATGTCTATCTATCTATCTATCTATCTATCTATCTATCTATCTATCTATCTATCTATCTATCTATCTGTCTATCTGTCTGTCTATCACCTGTATGTATGTCTATCTATCTATCTGTCTATCAATCTGTCGGTCGGTCGGTCGGTCGGTCGGTCTGTCTGTCTGTCTATCTATCTATCTGTCTGTCTAACATCTGTATGGCTATCTATCTATCTATCTATCTATCTATCTATCTATCTATCTATCTATCTATCTATCTATCTACAGTAAAACCAAAAAATATTCATACACCAGATATAATGTTTTACTAGTGGGTGTAGGACACTGTAGTTAATTTATGTAAGTGAGGATAGGAAAATAAAGTAAAAAAACAAAAAAGTATAAATCTATCTGACTGCTTGTCTGTGTACATTTAAGTTACATCTGCCTGTCATTCACTTTATGTTTGTTTGTCTTACCCGGTGGTGTGTTTATGAGCGCAAATTCGAGTCCAGTTTCATCCTTCACTGCTTTTAACTCTTTCAGGTCAGCGTTGTAGATCCATGCCGCCTCGACTGCTCGGAACCCCGCGCGGGCCGCGGCGCGCATCCTCTGCGTGAACTCCGGCAATTCCGTGAAGAGCCATGAAATATTGGCACAAAACTTTAACGGGGCCATTGAAACGTCTGCAGCAGGACGAACGCATACGGCAGACATCAAAACTAATAACTAACTGAATGATCAAGGTCCAGCGTTATTGATCAGTCGCTCTCTGAACACGTGCTCAGTGTTTACATCCTCATCGCTCAGCTGACTGCACACGTGTCTCTCTACGCGCATGCGCACGGACGCCTAGGCTGCCGCTGTCATGTTTACCCAATTTTTATTTAAAATTACACATCATTTCATATAGTTTAAGTTTAACAACAATGTATTTCGCATATTATTATTATTATTATTATTATTATTATTAATAATAATTATATCATTATAATTGTTAGGGTTGGTGACTGGTGCTAGACCTTTTTTACAGTCTTGTCACACTTTTACTCATTTCTTAGGGAAGGTTTAAGGCCTGCCTGTTGTCACATTAAACAGCATTAAACAACATATTAGAGACATTTTAGCAACAAAAAAGGGGGAGGGGGGTTATCAGAAAAAAAAACATATTTTACATTTGTGTAATTAGTCTGACAACTTATTGTTTACATACTACATTTTCACATTTAGAAACAAAGCTTCAGAAGTATTGCTGTGACTTTAAAAGTCATTACGTTTGAATTTCAAGGCTGACAGAGATGAAATGTGTTCACAGAATTACTTGAATTTGAGATACAGAAAGAAACGGTGGTGCTGAAACCAATGTTCCCGTATGTTTGAGGATGATAACAATGAGCAATGAAGGAAGCGCTGAAAGTGCAAATGCTTTCTGCTTCGCTGGCGTATATGCCTCATGCATGATGTATAGACAGTATTCAGAACAGGAAACATTTAATCGGTGTAGCCTATCTCGTGCGCATACATACAGAACCACCTCCCCTGGGTCACGTGGGACACAATTTAATGTCAACCCTCTCTGGTTCGATGGATCCAAATAGTAACATATACTATTTCCCCCAAAAAAAACATATTGCATTGTTGGAATTATAGTGGCATCTTAAAGAGATCCATAATATGCTGTTTTTAAGGCTCAGGGTCACTCTTACAGTCAAGGCACATGGTGAAGTGCTCTTCAATTTGTCCTGTTAAGCTTAAACTTTATCTAACATGGTTTTACAGTAAATTGAGAAAATATAAATGCCATATTTCAGTTCTATCCCGCAGTGGAATTACTGAAACTGCAAATAATATATTTTTTTAATAGACAGTATAGCATCAAATATATTACTGCAGTTAAATTTATTTATTTTTTAGTGTTACAGTTATAGTAATCTAACTGTGCTAATGCATAATATGCAAAATTATGATTTATGTACCACGTCTTGATAAGAAATATCAATTGATAAAAGAAACATGACCTTAATTGAGGAGAAGATATATTATAAAAAATTATTTTGGATCATTTTTATTGTTTACAGAATTTCCAAATGGAAATTTTCTAAAATTCTTAAAATATTTGTTGTTGGGACAATTTTATGTATAAATAAATATGTGTACAAGCAAATGTTTATGAGGTTTTAGGGTACATTTACATAACAACAAAGTACTAAAAATATAATTGTTTTTTTGTTGCATTTTCGCCTTCAGATCCCCCCCGGATGCAAACAATCCCCGTTCACACCGATCCGCAAAAACGCCTAAAACACTGCTTTCTGCTGCTAGGCCAGTAGTTGGCGATATCACTGTAAAGAAACAAGCCTCATTGTGTAATACGCATGCGCATGACATCACCGTTTTTATACATTCACGTGACGATAACGGTACCGTGTTCAAAAACTTGCCCTTTGAAACCCGTTTTCAAATGTTTGTGTATTCAGGCCCCCAAAACGCTGATCTCGTGTAAATAAACGGTTGTGTAAACGGCCACTAAAAATTCAAACTTAATTTGGTTTTCTATTCAGCTATGGTGTAGGCTTATAAATATGGATGAGTTATTGTTTTACACCTACTGTATGTTTTTTCATACTCATTGGGCCAGAAGGTGATGTAATCCTGTGTGAGTGTATTGAGTGTCATTCCATGTTGTTTATAGTAAATATATTTAATGCAACATCCATCCATGGAGGTCAGGAAAGGTTAATGAACCACCTGGGCTCAAGTACGCTCATGGAATATGAAATCTGCCTGAACTGAAAGGAACAACACATTATACCTAAGCAACGATGACTCAGAATAAAAGTCAACATCACTGACATTATTATAGTAGTTGCATCTCTCTATCTTTAATAAGACAATAACTCTCTAATGCATCCACGTCAAATGTCCATTACAATGTCCATTCAGGTATGGAGTTCATTACTATCCATTGCAAGAGAATTACTTGTTGTTATGGCTACAAATTGTTTAGAATATTTTTATGATGATTGCACATTTAATCTTTGCTAGTGAGCCATTTGCTGTGTTTAAAATAGCTTACTAGCATACTGTTCTTACCATTTTACAGTATATAGTACATCAGAAATAATAATAGTATGCTATTCCGAGCCAACATACTGTATATTTTAATGTATATTTTTATTAGACTTTGTAGACATTCTACACAAAAGTAGAATGATGGACACAACATGCAACATGCCATGTGACAACAATAGCCGTGCGGATCATTTATCATGAAACATTGCCGGATGTTAAAAGAACAGAATACTAGGCAGTGTATAGCGTGCAGTATTCAGTAAACAGTAAAGCTATATGTAGCAGTAAGCAGATGGTGGATGGTCTGATGCACACACACACCCCTAGAGAAGAAAGCAGGAACTGCCATGAGAAAGCAGGGGTCACTGGAGCAGGAAATTGAAAGTGGGACCGTTTAGACCTCTCAGGTCTGAGCCCTAACAAGCCTGCTCCGGCTATGACAGCCAGACACCACTGCACTTATCAGTCCAATCTTCAGGAAACACTATCCATCAACCGATACTGGACAGGTGTTTACTGCACCTCTGCAAGAGAAGGACAAAAATGAATATAAAGCAGAAGTTTTCAGCCTATCATATTGTGTACATTTCTTTAATGGATTTTGTCTTAATTCAAGGTCAAAACACTTGAATTTTCTCGCACATTGCAGCATCAGCTCTTTTCTCAGTGTCTTCAATAAAGGACTCAGTCTCTCTAAACCCCTCCTTTTCCGAGAGCCTACTCTGCTCTGATTGGTCAGATGGCCCAGTCTGTTGTGATCGGTCGACCACTTACAGCACATGCGTGAAAAGAAACACTCATTAGAGTATCTGAATCTCAGCTCTTGATACGCAGCGATGCGAACAGTAACGATGGCTTCGGATTTATCGTATCAATCTCATCAAAGTTGATTTGCTTTGGCAGCAGAAAACAGCGTCTTCTCAACATGAACAACACGAACCAAACTCTTCCAGTCTCAACTACAACTACAGTGTTTGAGGGCGGGGCAAAAGAGATGCTGTTCGCCGGCAGCCAATGGGCTGGCATTATGCAAATGTGTTACAAACAAACATAAGTTCAGAAGGAAGTGAGACTGTGATTACTGACGACTCGTTTCAGTTCAGAATCGCTTCTTTCTTTTGAGAGGCAATAACTCTCCATTTATCTGCACCTTGATCTTGGAAACTTTGCAGACCTTTTACATTCACAAACAGCTCTATTACACACTACATGAAAGAGAAAGAGAATACATGAAAAAGCATAATAGGGGCACTTTGAAAGAATGTGTTTTACTAAAATGAATGTTGGCCTTGTCTGGAGCCTGGAGGTTTACAGCAGTCTGAAGCTCATAAGCCTCCTGTAGTTTGAATAGTTTGAAGGGATGTAGGCCATGTTTGGTGAATGTAAGCTGTATGAGGAGCAACAAGTAAAATACAATATATATTTTTGGGTTGATCAATAAAAACAACCACAGTTGACAATATAAAAAAAAAATTAGAAATACACCAAAACCAATTAAAAAAACAATGAATAAAAAACTACAGACAATGAAGGGTATCGTAAGATATAGACTAGAGTGAAGAGATACATTTTCAACTTTGATTTAAAAATATGTAGCCTACTTTACTTATTGGTGCAGTTCTAATATGTATCGGTTGCATAATATGCAACGTTTGGGGGGTAAAACATGTGTTTTTTTGGCAGGGTTGCCTGCTAAAATTCGCATTCCTGGGTCTAAATATCACATAATTGGGGTTGCTTCAACCCGCGGACATGGAAAAACAGCCCGCGGGAAAAGTTCTGTTGACATTTGACAACTAACGTTATGCGTCGCTCCTTTGCTCTGATTGGTTGTAGGTCAATCCAATTGAGGTCTTTCCTGGTTCGGTTGAAACACGCCCCATAATCACAGCCCAACGGAGCAGTATCAGACTCATATTCTGACTAGCATTGAGTATGACAATGTCAGGCTAATGTATCGGTAAACTGTTCCAAAGTTTAGATGTGGCTATGGCAAAAGCTCGATCACCCCTAGATTTTAACTTTGATTTGAACAATGAACAAACTCTGGTTGGGGGACCTAAGAGTTCTCTCTGGATGGTGTTCACACAAGTGTGCCGAACAAGTCCTGAAAAGTGAAGCCAAAACATTTCGATGGCCCAGGTGGTTGGTCCCAGTATAGGTCATAAACCCTGCCCTCTCCATGTAATCAAATGGGACGTGGGACAAACTAAACAATAAAATTACACTTCAATTTAAATTTTTTTTTCAAAAGATGGTTTCTGTCATTTTAGGTAGTTTTTATCAAGCTGATGTAAGTTAAAGTTTTCTTTTTGTAGCGTCTGGACTTTCTCACAATGGTTGGTTCTGTTAAACCTCAGAGATGCGTTTAGCTTTTTTTTTAACCTTTGCATATAAACTATGCAGGCTCCGGCCTGTCTGGTGTTTTCGAGCCTGGTGTCACCTTTGAGGCCTTGTCCGATGCTAAGCAGTCACACCATTGAGGTCCTTTGGGTACTTCAAAGAGATTGTTATCAACCCATGCTCCCCTCCCCATGAGGCCTGGACATTGAGGACTCATCTAAATACACATAGACACAGACATCCTCTCCATTTACCTCATAATTAAACTATTCCAGAATGTATATGATATATTCCTGTGTGTATCCATGTCCCAAATGTTATACTAGCCTAGTTATGATGTGTGAATTATGCTAAGGTCATTTTAAATGCTTGTTTTCAAGTGTAAGAATATATTTCTGCTTTAATTTCTTCCTGGTATCTAAAGAAAGCTATCTGTGAGCCGTAACTAGAGACATATATTGTGTTGCTATAAAATGTATTATACTATTTTCACTATTATTTGAAGTAACACTGTACCAATTCTGACACCATCATAAAACATGCAAATGAGGTCGTAAACAGAGACAAAGCGAGCTCTCTCCCACTAAAAATGCACACTCTGGATTGGTCAGTCCACCCAAGATGGGTGTATGTTAATGTGTCCTTAAAAGACACACTCACTGGCCCATCTCGGGTTGGTTGGTTCTTTTGAAGTTTGTTCGGTTCGCTCCGCGATTGGCCAGGTAGCCAGGCAGCGTACTTCATCTCAGCGCTCAGTCAATTCCTAACTTCTGACGAGACGAAATTCCTTTCCTCCCTTTCCAGCAAAACTTCGCTTTCAGGCTAACCACCTTCAAACTTCCCATGGATCGAAAACCCGACCCTCGGAAGAACCAAGAGAAAGCTTCAGCTCACGAATGCTCTGAGAAGCTCTACAACACACGCGTCTTGCTTTACTCAACACCAAACCCAATGCAAGTATCAACTTAATCGAATTTAGATGCCCTTTTTTTAAAGATGATTTGTATTCGATGGTGGCTCTCCAGGATAACTGTTTGTGAATTTGTCATTCCTTGATCTTCTCTCTCTCTCTTTCTTTCTTTACTTTTTTGTTATTCTGTATATATGCATTCTTTGTTAGTTGTATGTATTCGTAGTTCATTTATTAAAACCATTATATCCATGTTTGATTGTCATTGTTGCTGCTCACAAAATCTTAGTCACTTCAATGTTCAGATTTTGCTAAAAGCTTTAATACCGTATCATTGAGTACTTTAATTAATCTAATAGAACTGGAAGTTATTCTTCGCGGCCAGAAGAATAATCTTTCCGAAGATTTGATAGAAAGAATAAACTTCATGAGAATTGATAAGAAGATTGTACTGTCAGTTTGTTGGATGGCACAGGTGCACTTATGTGTCCGAATCCACTTTTACTAGTTTAACATGAAAACATGTCCAAAAAAGTTGTACCTAGTCTCTGAATGGGTCATGGGTGTGTTTTGGGCATAATGTGCAATAAACCAATCAGGGACTCAACTCCCATTCCCTTTAAATGCCAGTTGCGCTTGCACCATGGCGGATTCTCTATTTAAATGGCGGCATTTGCAAGCGGAAAGACTGAACGCTTCTCCAGAGAGAAATCCTTTATTTTTAATATTTAAAAATGTTTGTGTGTTGCTGCTCTGTGTGTGTAATAAGCAGAGTGTACACACGTTGTGCATCCACGCAAATTATTAACACACCCTTTAAATAACACAAAATACTACAGCATTGACTTTAGACCAGGTTTTTGTTGGTCAATGGCACAGTCATTTTCAGTTGCCTCAAAATATTGTGGCGGGGCGGTGCTAGGAGGGTTTCAAGGGGTTTACCCTAAATATAATACTAACTGAATAAGATGATACTATTTAGACTCCGACTACGCCACCTTGGGAATTTCGCCCAAAGAATTGGAATGTATACCTACCATAAAGGCATACACAGGTTCGTATCACCGATCAGAGTCAGAGACATGGGTTAACGTATCAAAAACATATTTTATTAACAATCTTAAAATGTTAAAATTTGAGTGAAGACATTTTATTCCGGAAGGGATTTCAAACAGTCAAGGCCAGGGCCTAGAGCTTACCAACAGAGGCAGAAAGTCAGATCACGCTACTTAGAGATGAAAAACCACTGCAATTTACTGTGCTCTCACACACTCACACACACACACGTACACACGTGTGGGTATACAATCACACATTTGGTGGGGTGGTCACAACACACGGTGAGGAAAATACCACCACCTAATAAGAGTTAGCCCTCTGCCCCTGGTGCTCAGGCCCTGCCAAGACAAAGGAAATACACATTAATAAATCACACTTAAAAAGGTTGTTCAAATCCAATAAATCAGTCCAAAATACAAAAACCCCAAAATAAACAAATAAATCACTTTACAACTAATGTAAGTAAATAAACAGTTGCATCTAAATACAAAAGAAGAAAAATCAAAAAGACTTGTGGCAACTGAAACAAAAGTTCAAAATAATCCAAAATATAAGACACAAAAGGTAATTAAATTTAAAGAAAACAAACCATTCAGGCTGCAACAATAGTCATAAATCAAAATGAGGGCACGATTAAACACAACAAAGCTATAAACAATATTAACAGCCAAAGGAAACAAAAGAAAATAAGTTCAATTAAATTTGAAAACAACAAAACTGGAATTAACTAAATCAATAACATTTGGAAACAGGACACAGAAGTTGACTTCTCAATTGGAATTTGAAACAGGACATCACTGAAGCCGTGGCTTAACGTGGAGCACCCCGACTGGGATAACGCTGGGCCTTCACGACCCGATTGTTTTATCAAGAGACAACAGAACCGTATTATTCCCTGGCGAGAACCAATGCAGAACAACAGTAATCCAGCAACTAAGTCAGGTTTTCCACAGCTTTTCTCGTGTCCACATCCAGTCAAGTGCAACAGCAATAAACAGCAGCAAGCCTGTGCAGCAGAAAGCAGACACAAGCTCTCCGATCAACACACCATCTCGTCTCGAGTACTCGCATCCAGTTTCCGGCAGCGATGACATAAGCGCATTAACGACGCCGCAGTTCCCCAATAGTGACGCATCCCAGGCAGCACACACACTCATGTTTATAGCCCAGAGTCGACGCTGATAGGCTAAGACGGCAAATACGGTGACGGAAACAGAATCACCATTCATGGCACAATATTAACACACCAACAATGCGCCTGAGCACACCTTGTTTTCAGACCAGCACACTCTAAAGCGAACAGATGCGCGCAAGTGCATTTGATATTTAAACAATGTTGCGCTGGACGTGAAAATGATAACTGCATCGGACTGAAACTAGCAAAAAACGCTTGCCCTGCGTCAGGCGCCCCATTGCGCCGGGTGTATGATAGATCCCTATGTTTCACACAACAATTCAGAAAGTTAAGAGGGGGCAAGGGCATTTAAACTTTTAAAAACAAGCAGAAGCTTTTTAAAATCAATTCTAAAGCGGACTGGCGGGAGCCAATGTAGACATTATTAAGAAGACATTAAAACAGGAGTAATATATTTGCGTTTGCAAACACTGGTTAAGAGTCTTGCTGCTGTGTTTGGGACGATTTGTAATCTAGATAAGGAAGAATTGTTTATTCCCAAATACAGGGAGTTACAATAGTCCGTTCTAGTAGAAATAAAAGCATGAATCGCAGTTTCAAAGTGCTTAAAAGAAAGAAAAGTCTTCACTCTAGCCAGCACTCTTAGTTGGTAAAAACTTGATTTGACAACTAAATGAATTTAGTGCACTATCAAATAAGACATTTTGGGTTGCCAGTCTAAGTGAGAAATGTTTGGGACTGCAGAAGAGCCAAACACAATGATCTCTTCATTTAGATTTAAAAAATGTAACAACATCTAGGCTTTGACATCTGAAAGAAAGGCACTGAGAGAGTCTAAGCCATTTTTATGCTTCAGGGGCAAATAAAGTTGTGTATCTTCTGCATAGCAATAATAATACAAGCCATGCTTTTCAAAAATAGAGCCTAAAGGAAGCATATAGAGAAAAAACAATAAAGGGGCCAAAGTAGAGCCTTGGGGGACCCCACAAGTCAGGGGGACCACACCTGATTGGCGTCCTGCTGTATTAAGAGTACATGAAACCAACACAATTATTTTACAAGGTAATCATTCCCCGAGATGAATATATAACAATAATTAGGGCATAACCCGTATGATGAGATTATTATGTAAATCCAAGGGTGTTCACCCATAAGTGAATCAAACTCATTGACTATTATTTTGCATAAATGGCTCAATCATAATTGCTGTAAATGATGATTACCTGTGTGCTTTGGACTGTAATGTCCCAGCTTTGATATGTTCTAATTTTCTTCTGTCATTATTGTGCAATAATCCACTGTGACCCGCTATCCGGCGGGGCATTGTGTTGCCATAATAACCTGGCTTTGGAATGATGTTTTGGGTTTTGACGGGAGAAACGAGTGCCCGGAATCTTATTACCGTGTAGCTCTGGTGAGCATGTGCTTCCTAACAACAGCGAAACCCAAGCAGAATTACAAATCAAGCCCGATCCCCGGACCCAGACTGAGCAGAATAGGAGAATAATAATATCTCCGGCAACAATGAAATTAATCATTGGAGGAAATGGATTTGCTCTGTAGGGGAGGCAGTGAATGAGGGGCCGCATTTGATACATAGTAAATGTCACTACTGGAAAGAAAGTAATAGACCCATTTCTTCATTGGATATTGAGGACGGTTAAGAGCTTTGGGCTTGTGTCCTACTCAGTGAGCTTTTAGTTAACAATGCATGTCCTCATATTTCTGATATTAGGACGTACTTTAAATATTTTGGGCCCGTTCAAGAGAAGCATGTTGAAAAGAACTGCTTTAAATGCAAATGAAGCGAATGTATCAGGAACAATAATGCGCCGCATATGCCGACCATGAAGGCCTCGTGGGTTCATGCACATTTTGATAAGATGCAGATGAAAAACAGACCACAAAAGACATCATTAGTGCAAAGGTCACACAGTTGCAGTCTTTCATGCATGGATGTGAGAGGTCAGTATTAACCTCCTGCAGTGTTTTGTTTTTATTCTCTGTTCTAAGGAAAAGAGCCTTTCATAATTTCTATTATTTGCAAATTACTATTGAAAACGGATTTGGAATGACATGAAGGCGAGTAAACACTGACTGAATTATTATTTTTGAGTGAACTATTTCTCTGATCAAGGACACTGTAAAGCAATAAGCACTTTTAGCTGCATGTGTCAAATGCGAGACTTGTGTCAGCTCTGAGGCTTGTGGGCCAGCTATCATGTTTAACATCCTGTTTAGCCAGCTCTCTTCAAGTCTTGCGCATGCATTTTTCACCTTCTCACATGTTCTGAGACTTCATTTAGTCAATTATTCATCAAGCCAACTGGTATTCTTGGACATACGGTAACACAGGAAGAAAACTGCATTCATTGCATCAATTTATAATTTTAAAGACCTTTGCTTGTTTGGAGAAGATTACATTGGTCTTTGCTGCATTTTGGCATGAATAATATAAATCTGATGCATCAACCTGACATTTTGTAAATTTTGACAAATGCAAATGAGATTTGAGAGCTTCAGTCATGAAATTCTAAAACATTTTATGAGATTTTAAGCATCCAATGATTGAGATGTTAACCTCAGATTATTTTGAAGAGAACAATTGCTTTAATCAAAATCAGGAACCAGGCAGCCAGTCAATACACTCTATGATACAACCACCCAAGAATAAATATCCGCATAAAAATCTGCTCTTCCAGCTGATTCAGAAATGGAAATGGCTGCCTAGCGAGAGAAACTCAGAGAATCAAATGTCAGAGATTTGCCTCTTTCATTGCTGACTGCCCTAGCGAAAAAGAAGTTCAGTCAAGTTTTATTACTTTTACTACACTTCTTTTAAACTAAAAATAAGAAAGTAGCCTATACTTTCAGTCTACTTCACAGAAACATACGTAAATATACATACTTAAGTATACTTGACTTATACTGACAGAAACGTATATTTGGCCTACACATGTACTCACTCTTTTGACCGAGATATACTTAAAAGTATAATTAAGTATTCTAAGTATAGCCTACTTTTTACTCTTTTGATTGAGCCTATTACTACTTTTTGCACAGTTTTACATACTGTATTATGAACTTAAATAGTTTGAAACGATCTATTGTTTGAAAAGATCTATAAAGAAAACAGATATTTTACAAATGCTTAGTATTTGAATTTTAAGTCCATTAAAATGTAGCTTATTTTTATGAAACTTTTGAAAAATTTAAGACAAAAATGAAGCATGAAGCTAGAATAAAATGTTTTTTAAATGGAAAGAGTTAAAGTACAGTTAAAAATATTTCAAGAATACAGAAATTTATACCTAAATAGGAACATAGTAGTATACTTAAAAGTGCAAAAATAATATATAAATAGTATAGAGACGCGTTTCCACAGCAGGAACTGGGGTGGTACTCGTGTTTCGACAGCAGGGACCAGGGTCTAAATGAAGTTCTGAGTAAAAATGTCCACCTCAGAAAGTCGCTGCTCGCGAGGTAGTACTTTTTTCAAAGTTTTTCAAAGAACTTTCGGGGGTGGGACTTGGGCGCTGAACATTCTGATTAGTTGGGTTCACGCAGCATTTTTTTTCAAGTCACCATTTTTAAAAGTCTGTTGCGGTGGGTGCAGTAAGAGTTGTTTGCTATTCGAATCAACAATGGAGTTTAAAAAATACGATCGATGGACCGACAATGAGGTTCAGGCTTTATTAAGCTTATATGCGGAGGATGAAATCCAGCAGGAACCGGAAAGTCACGCACAGTCCTACGTCACCGGACTAATCTTCACGGTACTGTGATGGAAACACAGGCAGCAACATGTCTGGGGGGAAAAAGTTATATCCTGAAATTTACTTGAATTTTACTTAAGTACTTCATAAAATAAACTTTAAGTATACTTTTTTTTCCGTATGGGTAAGCTTGGCGCTCACTTGGTACAGATATTCAGATAATGCACTTGATAAGCGAACGACTCTGGCGAAACATGGAAAATCAAAAAAACGAGTCTTCTTCAAGTTTGCAAAACGTATAAGCGTTCCGTCTCTTTGCGTCAACTTCATTATCTCTCATGCTACAGGCAGTCACACTTATTCTAATGTATGCTAAAGCTAAGAGCTGACACGGCCCGATAATGACTCTTTCACTGGATTCTGACACTACCACGAACCTGCAGATGGGCTCCAACGTGCTTAACTGATCCAGGTAGAAAATAATTGAAGTCATCCATTCATAATGTCTCCCCAAATGGAAAAGCAAATTTGGTTACGCTTTTCGCGTGTGCCAAAAAGGAACCAGCGAGCTGGATGGAAAACAATTACAGGCTACATGTGAATTTGAGCTTGTCATTTTGCTCGGTATTCATACTCGGAGGTCACGGCTGATCTGTCACCTGTGAGTGACAGAAGACGGGAAGGGTGGGCGGATTGTGGGGTATGAGAGACAGGAACGCAGTAGCAAATGGAACAGACAGCTTGAAAAACCTTTTGCTCTCGCAGTCTTCCTACGATTGAGAAAATCACGGGGGAAAAGTGTGTAAGATCAGGGCCTGTCTCACCCACACAGAGCTCTGTATTCTTTCAGCACAGTGTGATGGCACAATCAAACCCTTTCACTGCCTCCCTCTGGAGATAAAAATCACAGATTTCACAGACCACACTGTCAGGGGTCTTGTTTTTTTACAGCTGAGAGGGCGACGGATAGCTTTTAATGATTTAATTATTACACACAAAATCTGTCTTTTCCTTTATCTGATGGTTGTATTTTTCTACACGCACTTGTCAGTGTGCTTTCCTTTCCATAAGAAGTCTCCCATGGACATCAATTCATCGATTTTCAGGATGTTGTTGCGAGCCGCTGAAGATGTCAGCATTGTCCCTAGCAACATTGTCCACTAATTCGCGTTGAGAATTACAGAGAATCGTGAGCACCTGTTCATCTCACCTCGTTCCTGCACAAATTCAAGATTGATGTATGTGAATTGCATATAAAATTTCCATGCGATTGGATTGCACAGTTTAAACACAAACTATTAAACTTAATGTGATGCATATTTATCAGTCATGCCTGATAAATGAATGAAACAGATAAGAAACATGTAAGAAACATGTTTTTTTTTGTAAAAAAAAAAAGAAAAAAAAGCATGGCATATTTTATTATTAACTATTTGATTCTGTCTGGTTTTATTTAAATAATCATATTTACAGATGCTTTTAATCAAATGGATTAGAATGGGCACACATTTTCATTGTGAAAACAATTACATTTATTCAGCTCATGTGTATGTGTGGTTACGCAGCGCTGTTATGCTATAATGCTACTCTGCGGCTACTATGAGACACTTGTTGCACACTACAGTTAAAGCAGAGCTAAAACGATAAAACATGGTACCGGCGGTAAATCAAGAAAACGAGATTTAAACAATAAGACTAACTGTGTTGAGCTGTATAACAATGGTTTGTTTTCTGTCGATGACTGTATCCAAACAGTTGCTCACCTGTCTAATAAAACACATACACTGTAAACCCGGATTTCATATGTAATCAAACATTTAAAGTATAATGTACTTATATGACTCAAATCGATTAAGTTTTAATTGCATTACTAGCAAATGTAAGTATGTTAAACTAATTTGTAGACCTAGTTGAGTCTGTGAATAACTTTAAGTGAAATAGCTTAAAATTCCAAAGTTTTAGTCATGCAATGTACGATGGGAACGTGAAAGCCTCCACTTTGCCGCCGTGTCTAAGTTTTTTGCTGAGAAGACGACGTCATTTTCCTGCCGCGCACCGGACGGTCCAGTTGCTGCTAAAACTCGCCAGAGACGGTAAGTAGCTTTTCCCGATGATCATTGTTTAGCTATGTCAACTTAATGTGTTTGTGTGTGGATATAAGGGGATGTTGGTGAGTAGTGGGACGCTATAACCTTAACTAACGTTAGGTTGGCCGCCATTTTCACCTAACGTACTAGCTAACGTTACAGTTTGAAAGTTTTTTTCACTTGATGCGCTGTTTGTGAAAAGTCCAAGAGAAGCAGTTTGACGTCGATGGACATTAACATTGTCACCCGTTAAGGTACTTAGCTAGCTAGCTAAAAGTTAAGTAGTTACTTTTATCACTGAAAGGGCTTTTTGTGACGGTCCTTGACTTGACAGACGTTTTCAACGTCAAGGTCGACATACATCACATGTAGCCACCGGTTTGATGGCTTAGCTAGCCATATTGACGCACGGTTTGTGAACTTGGAAAACTGTCGTTTTAACCAGTTCAACGGGACATTTTTCACTTGTAAAGTTAGCGTATTGGCGGATACGCTACCCTGCTTTGAACCGCCTCTCGGCAGATTAAACGCTGCGGACGAAAACCACGGGCATTCATGGCGGCAAAGAGAGCGCAACCACGTTGTAACATTGCTAACTTTCTTTTCTTACTGGAGGGGCTTTTTTGAACCGTGTAAAACCGTTGTTAAAACCAGTTCAACTGGATGTTTTTAACCTGTAACTTTAGCGTCTTGGTGACACCGCCCGATCCACGCTGAACGAGGGACACGCACTCGGTGGGAAGAGGAGTGTTAGCGACCACATTTGATGGTTTTTTCCTAGTATTAAATGTGATGACAACTTTGACCATTCATTTTATTATTGTCTTGTGCATGGCATAGGCTCCGCTTTAGTGATTATTTTACCTTCAAGCACTTAAGAGAAAGTGAATTGCAACCGGTTTATGCAAACTTGAGTATATTAGCAATACACACCCCTAATAATGACATTACGGCTTTAATGTTAGCTTTCTTGAAAATACAGGTATATTGTTGCAATAGAATACTGTAGCTATAAGTTCCCTTGTCTCTTATTTTCTTTGTTTTATTGTGTTGCAGGTCATGGAAAGAGATTCTTTTGAACCCAATATCCTGAGATTAGCAACAAACTGAATATCAGTCTCTGAAAATTATGCTTTGGAAGTGTAAGTATTGCCCTCTTCGCTGTGAAAAGAGAACACAGCTATTTAAGCATTATAGGCTAAAACATGGAAGTTATGCAAGAACAGAGCCTTTTCCTTGTTTAAATATTTTTATTGACAAGTACACATTTCCATTGCCAACACTTAATGTCAGATAACTTGACATTGCTTTGCCATTGCTACACTTTCTCTAACTGCTCCACAGACTTCTTATTGCAAGTTTTGCTCATACACACACACACACACACACACACACACACACACACACACACACACACACACACACACACACACACACACACACACACACACACACTCCGACCTGGACCTGGAGAGGGAGGTGGACACACACACGTACACACACACACACACACACACAAACCTGGAGATGGAGGTGGACACACTCACACCAACCTGGAGGTGGACCCGCACACACAAACTTGCTGACACACTCAAACACAGGCTCACACACACTCACACATTCAAAAAGACTCACACACACAGATTCAAACACAGACTCAGACACACACAGGCTCACATGCGCACACACCATCCTGGACCTGGAGGTGGACACACACACACACACACAAACACACTCAAACTTACTGACACACTCAAACTTACTGACACACTCAAACACAGGCTCACACACACTCACACATTCAAAAAGACTCGCGCGCGCACACAGATTCAAACACAGACACACACTCACACACTCAAACACAGACTCAGACACACACACACACACACCAACCTGGACCTGGAGGTGGACACACACACATACTCAGACATATAGACTTGCACAAATACACACACAAATACACACACACACACTGCTATTGATATTGTGGCGGGCCACCACAAATTAAGGAATGTATGGGAAACCCTGATGTGAGTATCCTTGGCAAGATCTGTTTTAACTCTTGTGTCCACTATCTTGCAGACCACTGAGCCAACAGACATCAGGTGCCTATGTCTTCGGGGACTGCCTGTCAGTGTCATCTTGGCGGATGATTCTTCTGCCTTCTTCAAGACATGCTCTGTAAGTTAATTTGTTTTTGTAAATGTTGCTGGTGCATGCTCCTTTTGTCTCATTTTTAGCTGTTAATGAACACTTCCATTCATTTTCAGAATTATTTGATCAGCATCAGTGTCTCCATTAGGTCTTTATTTTATGGCCGAACAAAGGTAGTTTACCCACTTTCAGTCCCAGTCCTATTGAAAAAGTAGAAAAATTTCTCCCAATAACTAAGGTTGTATGAATCTTTTTACAATTGCCCAATTAGTTTTTGACTTTACTGTCACCGGTTGGAACTTGTGAAATTGTTTTTGGGTCTAAAACTCAAATGGGGAGTTCTGACTCAAATGGGGAGCACTTGTTAGATTCTGGTTGCTCCAGTCATCAAATATATTATTTTGTATGTTTCTTTCAACTGGTAAAGTAAAAAAAACAAAAACAATTAAGGTGAACAGTACTTAGTCATAAAAAAGTTTCAGCACGACTGTGACTGAAAGTGGGTAAACTCCATATTTTGGGCAAAGTGTTGCAAACTGTACAGATCCAAATATGGCATTTGATAGAAATTTAAGACTGGTATCATCCTTTTAATATAAATTACTTTCAGTGTGGTTTATATTGTACAATGCTTTTCATTATAAACAGGTTATTTTTGGTGGACAAAACACCATTGTCTAACTGGCATGTTTATGTTCTCTCCTTGTCAAAACGTTTCTTTCACTGTTAGGATGTAACTGACAAGGACTCGTACATTGAAACTCCAGTGGGAATTCTTTGCCTTGGTCAAGAAAATACCCAGCTCAACCCATCCAGAGTAGGGATCATCTTGGAAGGGTCTGTGGTAATGGATGAACTGGCCAACCTGCCTCAGGCCTTCTGTGTCCTTTTTGGACTGACCTATGCCCTGCATCTGGACTACCCCAAGTGCATGAAAAACACTTTCAACTTTGTTCAGCAAGTAATGCTCAAACTGGGTAGAAGTGAGCTGGTACCCAAAATTCAAACTTTGAAAAATCAGCTGGAAGCATAAAACGGGGTTTCGAAGTGGCTCTACTACTGTTCCAGATTTGTTTGCCACAGTTTGTAACATTGGACTTTTATAAAAATGTTTACTGTTGTGTATGGTTTGGAGTACATGTGTCCTGTGGTATTTGCACTGATTTTTGCACAAGATTCCATGACACAGGCTTTTTCATTTCAAATTAGTTGGGTATTTTAGTTACATTACCAACTAAAAGGCAGATGTCTTGGTGCATTTTAGATTTAAGATGTATAGGTACATAGATATTTTAGTCATGTTTAGTCATATAAATGGGAATGTTCAACTATAAAAAAATTCTCTAACAGGAGTTTAGTTATAATACAGTTTTAATGTGATTTGTTGTGATAATGATCTACACATGCTTGAGCACAATAAGTGTTTTTGTTGGCATGATGGTGCTTTGTTTTATGCAATGTTCAGGGCATGAATGACACATTTTGTCACTGTTTCAGGCTCATGATTCAAGGTTGTTAAAGCAGGGGACAACAACCTGCAAGTTAATGCTGTTTTCAAATAAAACAGTAAAAAAATTACTTTTGTATTGCGTATTTGTCTTAATTTAAATGTTCTAGTTTAGCATATTCAATGAATACAAAGGTTTAGTTACTTTAACTTAAAATAGTAAGTGGAGTTCATGTGACAAGATAATTAATATTACAAGAGATTGTAAGTGAAATCAACTTGGCATTCAGTGTTTTGAACTTAAAATAATAAGTCCAGTGCGCTCAAGTTTTCATAACCCATTACTTAAAGTTTTTAAGGCAACCGGTTTCCTCAAATTTTTTAAGTGAATTCAACTTATGCGGGCTTACAGTGTAATTAAAGCAGAAATCGAGGGTAATGCGTGTATGATGTCATTGATAGGTTAAAATTACTTATCTGGATTTAAACATTCTTGGAAATATTTGGGATAATGTCAGTACACATGTAATGATTTAAATACAAAAATATATACTATATTGCCAAAAATATTGGGACACTCCTCCAAATCATTGTTCAATTCAGGTGTTCCAATCACTTCCATGGCAACATGTGTATAATATCAAGAACCTATGAATGCAGACGCTTCTACAAACATTTGTGAAAGAATTGGTCGCTCTCCGGAGCTCAGTGAACTCAAGGGTTGCACCGTGATAGGTTTGCCACCTGTGTAATAAGTCCATTAGTGATATTTCCTCACTAAATATTCCTCGGGTCAACTGTTAGTGGTATTATAACAAAGTGGAAGCAATTGGGAACAAAAATCACAGAGCGGGGTCAGCGCATGCTGAGGAGAAGTTGCCAACTTTCTGCAGAGTTCCAAACTTCACGTGGCCTTCAGATTAGCTCAAGAACAGTGTGTAGAGAGCTTCATGGAATGGGTTTCCATGGCCGAGCAGCTCATCCAAACCTTACATCATCAAGTGCAATGCAAAGCGTGGGATGCAGTGGGGTAAAGCACGCCACAACTGGACAGAGCAGTGGAGACGTGTTCTCTGGAGAGACCAATCCATAAAGACATGGCAATGTCCATAACGACATGGATGAGTGAGTTTGGTGTTGAGGAACATGACTGGCCTGCACAGAGTCCTGACCTCAACCCGATAGAACACCGTTGGGGCGAATTAGAGCGAAGACTGTGAGCAAGGCCTTCTCATCCAACATGATGAATGGTCAAAAATTCCCATAAACACACTCCTAAACCTTGTGGAAAGCCTTCCCAGAAGTGTTGAAGCTGCTATAGCTGCAAAGGGTGGGCCAACTCCATATTAAACCCTACGGGTTAACAATGGGATGTCATTAAAGTTCATGTGCATGTAAAGGCAGGCGTCACAAACTTTTTCTTTACAAATGTTCAGAAGTGACAGGTTTCATCCAGAGCATGACCATAGTGTTTGCTTTATAATTAAAGCCATTTGAATTCTTGTTAGCAGGTCCTCAAGGCAAGCCAATTTCAAGCTCATCACTTCACCACAATGGTAACCTCCAAACCCACTAACATAACAGAAACTTTCAAATACCATCATAATAGAAGATTAAACATTAACAAATCTCCATTTTCACATTTTGCTAAAGAAAAAAAAAAGTGTAAAATAACACTTTATTCCAACATTTACTCTCCCAACTCAACTTTGTCCAAAGCATGATGTGAAGTGAAAGTCCTGTTTGATTGGGTTACAGTACTTGTTATGTCAAAATGAAAAGTTAAGTCAAAGAGCAATCATTTCAACCAGAAACCTGACACAATGGTGTTAAATCACCAAATATATAATATAATATTTTAAATAAAGTGAACCGCATCAAAAAACATTTAGATTTCTATTGCAGAAATCTTATCTGTTTCATCTATGCATGACTAACAACTACATGCATCACATTAACTTTATTGAATTATGTTAAAACTGTGTAAACCAAATGGATGGAAATTTTAATATGCATTTCAAATACATAAATCTTAATTTTAGGCCTAAGTATTGGTAAGAAGTGACAACCAATCTCAAGTTCTCCACACAATGGCCAACACGTTCTTCCTGAACCCTGGAACACTCCTGTTTCCAAGGAAACGCTTTCCTCTGCTTCTCCCTTGGGTCACTATCTCCCCTCGGACATCATAACTTTCTCAGAGTCTCAGAGGACACCCAGTCACCCTGCCTGCACTCCTACTTATTTCACATTCACCACTGCATTTAAATCGTCTGTGTAATTATAATAAATAATGTCACAACACGTCTATAACATATCTATGATGAACGAAAAAGCAATGAACACAAGACTTGTTTCACTCAGATATATCCATGAAAAATTGCAATCATGGGCACATTTCCTGATTTGGTTGGGTGAGGCTGAAACTATTTTATAGTACAATATGATAGTAGTTCATCTTAAATTCATTCTTCTATAAATGTCATTTCTAGAATAGCTGCATTTCCCCCCGAATCTTAAGTTTCCCATATGACGGAAAACTTTATCATCATGTTTACAACTCCATCTCAGTCATTCCAGGAGCTGTTCACAATCAAAATGATTGAAACAGCCAATCAGAGAGCATCATGTCAGCCCAGCCCCAGCTCTTGTCTGATTGGCTGAGTGGGAGCAGAAGAACAGAGACAGGATGCAAATAAATCATAAGCTCATGAATATTAATTATGCCATGCTGATGTTGTTCTGCAGCCTTCCTTGAGTGTCCACATAGCGTCATGAATATTAATGAGCCATGCTTTAACCCTAAAGAATTGAAAAATTCACAGGTCTCAGAGGATGAGTCTCAGCCTCGGGAGTGCTCACATCTGTCAACACACACCAAAGCACTTGTATTTGAAAGCTGATATAAACAGCACCTAAAGGGGAAGGTGCACAAATTCCCTGGAGAAAAAACATCAGATTCCAGTTTTGTGACCCCCATCTCCCCCTGCCATCAGACTGACACTGTAGTTCTGACAGCAAAGGAGAGAATAGGGAGCTTGTGAGAGCATTAACATTTCCTGAGAGCGGAGACAGCATGAGGATTTGACTCAGCACATGTGAACTAATTTCTCCCTGTTCTCTATTTCTTATGCAAATAAACGTGGAATGGATGAGGTTGGCCTGCAGTGTGAATTGAAACCAGTCTGGCTGCTTCTCATTAAGATAACAGATAGCGTGACACTTTCCGTGCCACGCTGAACTTGTTTCATAGGATTTTCTTACAGGAGAGCATGCACAGCAGGCCGTTAAGTGACGCTGTTCCACATACGTCTCTCCGGGGGACACTGGTGTCGAACGGCTCAGAGCTCAGAGACATGAAGGTGCCAGTGTGAGAGATGAGGAGAACTGCATATCTCTCACATCATTAAGTGCGTCATTAAGCAAATCCATCCCCTTTTATTGCTACTGTGGGTATTCAGAGAGCTAACAACCACCCCTCTGAGACCAGATATTTTGCTTTAGGAAGAGATGTAACTAAGTAAGCCATTTTTAACCCCATAATGCTTATAATGTATAATACTGACACATGAATTTCATCCAAAGGCCTGTAAATTACCAGCATGATTGAAACTTTGCTGGAAAATTACATTTTCTTTACATTTAAGCATTAAAATAACTCAAACTAATAATCTAAAACTTAAAAACTATGTAAAAAACACAACATTTTAACAAAACAATAAAAACGAAAGTTAAATCTTATTCAAAATATTAACTAAAACTATAACATAAATTATAGGCTACTAAAATCAAATCAAGTTAAGGCCTCCTAGTACAACACACATCCACCAATACTTTTCATTTCTTCAAACATCCCATCAGATATATCCCCATTGTTTTCGTTTTGTAAGAAAATCATGAAGGGGTTCCAAGAATTTTCAAAAGCCTTATATCTGCCTCTGCCTTTAATAATATACGTCATTTTCTCCAGCAACATATTCAATGCCATCTCCCTATACTTGGTGCCTCCAACCTTTTCCAATGAAGAGCTATAAGACGCTTAGCTTGTAGAATACACATATAGACAAATATATATATTCTCTTCTTGTCAATTTAAGATTGCTAGGATATACATTTAATATAATTTTTATTTTGGTTCAAGAGCAATGGTAACATTAATTATGTTATCTATACTCCCTTCCAGAATTTCAAGATCTTTTCACACTCCCATATTGAGTGTTTCCTCTGCGTACCACTAGAGGCAGCCTGAGTACCACTATTGGTACTCATACCACACTTTGGGAACCAGGGTGCTTTTCAATTCTTATTTGTGCATCCTCGTTTCCTTTCCTCGCCTCCTTTCCTCGCGTCTTAGCTCCACCCCTTTAGGATGTGAGGGAAGGATGCAAGGAAAAGACGTGAGGACGGAGGAATTGAATGAAGTGAAATGATATATCCTCGCTCCCTTTAGCGTCACTTCAAAGCGTTGTCAATTAATGATGATCTACACTGCTGGATTTATTTTGTACGTCGGGATTCTTGAATATTAGAGATAACTATTTATATTGTAATAGTTTCAACCCCTACACAATACCACATTTGTCCATATTTTATTTAACATTACATGTTATTAATAACAACTAATTATTCCCAGTTATTAACTGGCTTTTATTTGTTGTATAGCATTACAGTTTGTTTGTTTCTTTAATTTTCTTGTTCTTTGAGATAATTCTGCAACTGTCAGTTGTTGTTATTATATTTTTTACAGGTGCCAGATTCAATAAAGAATAAATCAAAGTAAACAAAAATCTGTTGATACTGCTCCCAAAGATTTATTAAAACATGCAACGTTTCAACCCAAAAGGGTCTTCGTCTTGTACATATAAACATAATAATAATAATGAATAAACTGTGGCAAGATGTGAAGGGGGAGGAGAATTTATACGTGCATCACGTTTAGTCGATAAAACACTTCAGCAAAGGATACACCCGTGTATCCTCGCTCATGACTCCTCAGGAAGCATCCTCACTCCTCGATCCTTGCCTCCTCGTGGTGCAATTAGAGAATTGAGATGTCCTACAAGATGGCTGAGCTCGGTCGGTTTCCAGGTCATAGGATGGAGGACGGAGGAGTGAAGAAACAAGGAGGGATATTGAGAAGCACCCCCACTGTCTTAAGTGAAGACAAACAGTTGGAAGGTCTTAAAGCGACAGCAGCCTAATTTACCTGGTGATATACCTCCTGGCAGAAAGGTTATCTTACCGTCAAACATACACCGAGCTCCCGGTTAATTAACCCAAACCTTGCTTACTAGAGGTAAGCTGGTGGTTGTGCAATCATTCAATCTTTTCATTTAATAATCTTTAATCACTGTGATTAAGAACTATATTGTTTGTTTGATGCTAATTATAGCTATAATAAAAAGAAAGACTGATTAAATTAAATAACTGTGTGCTTGCAAAAATATCACGGCTGAAGTAAATTTTTTACGTTTAGTCATTTTGCTTCCACGTTGCTTTGAATTTTGAAAAAAGATATGTCATATGTTTTTTTATTATAGAAATACATTCTACATTCAACAGGAAACGTCCTGTTGCAAAAAGCAAAACAAAAAAAACAAACGTCAATGCTGATCAACAATGTGTGAGATGAGAATTATATATATGTTGAATATATATTGTACAATTTTGTCTCTAGTGTCTTTGGACAGCTCTTTGGTCTTGGCCGTGTTAGTAGTTGGATTCCTACTGATTGTATGGGGTGGACAGGTGTCTTTATGCAGCTAACGACCTCAAACAGGTGCATCTAATTTAGGATAATGGAGTGGAGGTGGACATTTTAAAGGCAGACTAACAGGTATTTGAGGGTCAGAATTCGAGCTGATAGACAGGTGTTCAAATACTTATTTGCAGCTGTATCATACAAATAAATAGCAAAAAAAATCATACATTGTGATTTCTGGATTTTTTTTTTATAGATTATGTCTCTCACAGTGGACATGCACCTACGATGACAATTTCAGACCCCTCCATGATTTCTAAGTGGGAGAACTTGAAAAATAGCAGGGTGTTCAAATACTTATTTTCCTCACTGTATATATATATATAGTGGTGGGGAAAAATGTATCGTGATTTATCGCATCCAAAATAAAAGTTTGTGTTTACATAATATACAGTATGTGTGTGTAGTGTGTATAATTATTATGTATATATATATATATATATATATATATATATATATATATATATATATATATATATATATATATATATATATATATATATATATATATATATATATACAGGGAGTGCAGAATTATTAGGCACGTTGATTTTCTGATCATATTTTTTTTCCAGGCACATTTGACCAATTCCAAACCACAGTAATCCTAATAACTACTATTGATTTAGTGTTTAATAATGTATAAGTGATATATAATTGTTCATGAAGGCTGGAAATGAAAATCACCTTATATTCAGGTATGCAGAATTATTAGGCATGTTTTCTTTTACAGATAAATTGAGCCAAAAAAGAGATTTAACTCAGACTGAAAAGTCAAAAAGTATTAAATGCCCATGAGAAGGATGCAATACTAATGCAATACTAGACATTGCAGTTAAGGCATGACCATTGGACAGTGAAATGCTCGTTGGGTCAGCAGGATCTGACAAAAACAGGTGGTGAAGAAAAGACACCTGTTAACTGCAAAAGAATTAAGAATTAAGGTGAAGAATTAAGGGTGAAACCATCAGGAACCCTTTAGTCTCCAGCGCCACCATTTTCCAGAGCTGCAACCTACCTGGAGTCTCCAGAAGTGCAAGGTGTCAGGATCTCAGAGACTTCAGTTAGGTGAAGAATCCTAAAAAATGACCCCCACTAGATAAGAATCACAAGCTGAAGTGTTGTAAAATACATGAAGAAGGTTTTTTTATAGGCTTTATGGACAGATAGGTTGAGAGTGACTCTTGAAGGACCAGCACCACATCCTCTAGTACCACTGTTTGAAGAATTCATCTTCCAGAATCTGGCAGTACGTTTTGGGAGTTCATTTTAGTCCATCCTGAAGTCCGTTTTGCAGAGATGGACTAAAAATGAACTCCCAAAACGTACTGCCAGATTCTGGAAGATGAATAATTCTGCACACCTGAATATAAGGTGATTTTCATTTCCAGCCTTCATGAACAATTATATATCACTTATACATTATTAAATACTAAATCAATAGTAGTTATTAGGATTACTGTGGTTTGGAATTGGTCAAATGTGCCTGGAAAAAAAATATGATCAGAAAATCAACGTGCCTAATAATTCTGCACTCCCTGTATATATATATATATATATATATATATATATATATATATATATATATATATATATATATATATATATATATATATATATATATATATATATACACTCACCTAAAGGATTATTAGGAACACAATACTAATACTGTGTTTCCCTTTCGCCTTCAGAACTGCCTTAATTCTATGTGGCATTGATTCAACAAGGTGCTGAAAGCATTCTTTAGAAATGTTGGCCCATATTGATAGGATAGCATCTTGCAGTTGATGGAGATTTGTGGGATGCAAATCCAGGGCATGAAGCTCCCGTTCCAACACATCCCAAAGATGCTCTATTGGGTTGAAATCTGGTGACTGTGGGGGCCATTTTAGTACAGTGAACTCATTGTCATGTTCAAGAAACCAATTTGAAATGATTCAAGCTTTGTGACATGGTGCATTATCCTGCTGGAAGTAGCCATCAGAGGATGGGTACATGGTGGTCATAAAGGGATGGACATGGTCAGAAACAATACTCAGGTAGGCCGTGGCATTTAAACGATGCCCAATTGGCACTAAGGGGCCTAAAGTGTGCCAAGAAAACATCCCCCACACCATTACACCACCACCACCAGCCTGCACAGTGGTAACAAGGCATGATAGATCCATGTTCTCATTCTGTTTACACCAAATTCTGACTCTACCATCTGAATGTCTCAACAGAAATCGAAACTCATCAGACCAGGCAACATTTTTCCAGTCTTCAACTGTCCAATTTTGGTGAGCTTGTGCAAATTGTAGCCTCTTTTTCCTATTTGTAGTGGAGATGAGTGGTACCCGGTGGGGTCTTCTGCTGTTGTAGCCCATCCGCCTCAAGGTTGTTCGTTTTGTGGCTTCACAAATGCTTTTCTGCATACCTTGGTTGTAACGAGTGGTTATTTCAGTCAAAGTTGCTCTTCTATCAGCTTGAATCAGACGGCCCATTCTCCTCTGACCTCTAGCATCAACAAGGCATTTTCGCCCACAGGACTGCCGCATACTGGATGTTTTTCCCTTTTTTACACCATTCTTTGTAAACCCTAGAAATGGTTGTGCGTGAAAATCCCAGTAACTGAGCAGATTGTGAAATACTCAGACCGGCCCGTCTGGCACAAACAACCATGCCACGCTCAAAATTGCTTAAATCACTTTTGTTTCCCATCGAGACAGAGCGACATGCTTCATAATCTGAAGACCACGCCCACCGGGGGGGAAAACAATCAAACCGTCTCCATTTACTTTGCATTGCGGAAGGCTGCCTCTTTGTCATTTCGGACTTATAACAAAAAACTGAACAATGTATAAAAGCTGATATGTGACTAGGTGTACAGCAAACAAGCTAAACAAAACCCAGAAGCAAAAACCCAGACGTTTTTATAGGCTGTTGACCCAAAAACGAGCGTTTAAGTACAAAAAAGTGGATTCAGGCCATTGAGACAGAGCGCGACGGGTCATATTACACTGAGAACTACGACGACTAGAGTGGAACATAATCAGAGACTGTAATATAATATATAAAACGGACATTTGGATATTTGACTTAACAGTGACAACATATTTACTGCACACATAGACATACTGAGACACACTGAGTGTCAGAATCCCAAAATTGACCCATTCTTCCTGCTGAAGCTTCACTTCGTATTGCCTGTATCCACTTATATCTTCTTAAACGCTCGTATTTTTGGGTCGACAGCTTATAAAAACTTATTTCTGTGTTTTTTTAGCTTGTTTGCTGTACACCTTGTCACATATCAGCTTTTAGACATTGTTCTGTTTTTTGTTAAAAGTCCGAAATGACAATGAGGCAGCCTCACACAATGCAAAGTCAATGGAGAGTGTTGGATTGTTTTCCCCCCCGGTGTGGGCGTGGCCTAAATACGCTCTGTCTCTATTCTGACATTCAGTTTGGAGTTCAGGAGATTGTCTTGACCAGGACCACACCCCTAAATTCATTGAAACAACTGCCATGTGATTGGTTGATAAGAAAATTGCATTAATGAGAAATTGAACAGGTGTTCCTAATAATCCTTTAGGTGAGTGTGTGTATATATATATATATATATATATATATATATATATATATATATATATATATAGTAAAATGAACATTTCCTTGTTTTAATAGTGCTTTATATATGGATATAACTATATATATATATATAATATTTTGTACAATCTGTTAAACCCTCTGGAGCCTCATCAAAGGCATGCATGTGCTGAACATCTCTGAAGTAAACTAACCCTGGAACGGAAGCTGCTCCGGAGCAAGTTATGTTCAGAGATTAAGTTGCTATGGCTACTTGTTACATACCTGAAAGTTGCCTTCGTTTTTGGAACTGAAAGTTGAGGTTATCCGCATTCCTCACTTTTAATCATACCCAGGGAAAAGTTGCCCCCAGGTGGTTGGCCCCAGTATAGCTCATAAACCCCGCCCTCTCCATGTAATCGAATGGGACATTACACTTCAAATATTTTCTGTTTCTGTGGTTTGTTTTTAAATAAGTTTGGTTTTAGTATTGTGATGCTATAAAAATGGGGGTGTGACGTCATGATTGACAGCTGAGTACACCAGTCACGGAGACACCAACAGATATTTTTCGGGATCTTCAGGAGGAGATTGGAGCTTTAACTTTAATTTCTACATATCCATAACTTTTATTTCACACTGACATGACGAGTTGTTCTGTGGTAAACTGTACTAACCGATTCTGCGGGAGTGTGGGTGAGGTTACGCTCACTACTGCGCAGACACAGGCTCCATATTTGGACATTGGCGGCTTTCTACAATGGTGGAGATTGAAGGTGCATCGTCCATCTTTTTTACAGTCTATGATTTCTGCTGATTCAAAGAGCTGTGTCACAGCATTTACTTGGGCTTTCATCTAGTTTGAATCTTCATGTGCGCCGTAGATCAATTGAGGCTTTTTTCTCAATGAGCAGCTGCAGTTAAAACAACACATCTGCACGGCTGAGTGAGAAAACTGTAGTGTTCTTATTTCCTCTTTCAGAGGCATCCGCGAATCACGGCCCTGCTGGACGCTGATGGCATAAAGTGAAGGGTAATTTGGGTAACTTTTTTCCACAACAAATGCCAGACTGTCAGAAATTATTTCAAGCCAATTCCAATTTCAGGAGACAACAGTACTGTCTGTATCTATTATCTACTTAAGTGTGAAACAAGATGTTACCTTACCGAATTCTGATGAAATTACATGAGAGAAGTCAGTGTTACACTGGGTAAAATCACATCAGGACCCTCGAACTGTAGTGAGATCACTTTTTTTCTTACTGGATGTTTCTTTGGGCTTTTAATTTCACGCAGTAGATGCTGTCTCTGAAGAGGATTTTACACACCAGCTTTATTCTGGTACAGCCAGTTTTACAGTCTTATGTATTCAGCAACAATAGTTTTGACATTCTGTAATAGCATTGGCTTGCAGTATATTTTTAATGGTTGGGCGTTATGACCAAAACCATACATCACATACGAGTAAAGGTATCTTATCTTAACATACCAGAATATAGATGTTTTAGCTTGAAATTCAATGAATAAAATTGTCTATATTAAACCATCTATTTTTGTCTACTTTTGACCATATCTAAACGGTATTGCAAAATCTGTGCCATTTGACATTTTCTATTGTTGCACAGTATCTAGTCTCATACCGCATTAGCAATATAACCCTGAGGTCTTGTGTGCTGTGAGTGCATGTTGTTTGTTGTATTGATGGTAAAGGCTTTTCATATTGATTTCTGTGCTGAGACCTGAAAAGCCAATAATGCCGCCAGTCATAAATTATTTGTTTTAAACAATTAGAAACACCATGAGCAATTGAGATGGGATGATGCAAGTCAGCTGTAAGAGCTGCGAGGTTCAGTTTCCATATCTGAAAGAAAATCTCTTATCTGCAGAAGAGTAGTTTGATGTGAGTCTTCACATGTCAGGCACACTTGTTAAGTGGGATGTATGTTCTTTCTTCTTCAACCATCCAATGACACATGAGCACTTCCATGAAACTGACAGGTTAGAGAAGGAAAAGCTCCAGACATGTGATTGATTTACAAATCTTGTTGTCAAGTTGTACGAGCAGAACCACAATCCCCTAACAAAACAAACACAGTCTATGTTTTCAATAATTGCAACATAATTGTTGCCAAATAGATTCAAAATGTTTAATGGATTAAATAATTTTCTTCTTTTTATTATTCTTGTTTTTCTCTCAATGAATGAGGAATAAAATATATTTAATTATTCAATTATTTTATTTATAAAAATACATGGTAATATACAGAAATGTTCATATATATTTTTTTACTGGAACATTTTATAGCATGCACTCTAAGTGGTGGCTTCTGTGACACGTTTAGTAATGATGCAAATGAATCATTGAATTAGTTGAATCATTGAAACAATTCATTAAAGGGGAATTTTGGGGTAAAAAACATTGGTCATTGAATGCCTAAACAACAACAAAAAATCAGTATTGGTTGTGAAGTGAAAAAAAATGCAGCTTTAAAGATAATAGAGTGCAACAGTCGGGTTCTAAAAGTAAAATCTCCATTCATTTTCTCCATAGGAAAATGTATTTTTAACAATAACTTATAAACCTTTAAATACATCCTTACTGTGAGCTGCGAGGTTGTAGATCGATAGCATTTGCTTCTTTTGAAGACGTCAGCCGGCATTATTTCAACTTAGTTTTAAAATAATCGTGTTTAATAGCAGAATTTGTGGTGATAAACTACATTACCCATGATGCTGTACAGAAGATTCCACCAATCAGAGTCGAAACAAGCAAAACATATCTCTTTAGCCCCGCCCACTCCATGAAGCACTGCGAATGACGTAATTGAGTTGGTCTCCCTACAGTCTCAAAATATTTAACCTTTAATCGTCCCTCAAGTACGTTTGAGTCCCTTGGGGTCAGATAGACCCCAAACTTTTACAGAGCGATTGCATAAGGAAATATAATTTTTTTTCATGGAAAACTATATATAATTTTTTTAATTTACTTCTCAACTATACATTTATGCTGTGTTTTTGTGGGTATTTGGTAGTTTTTTACCCATTTACTGCACAAATACTTAACTATGTCATAAATTGGCTCATTAAAAAATATTTTTTTATGAAAAAATCACTTTAATGATGATCTTACATTAATATAAATAGTTTTTGGACATTGCTCTATGTGTAAGGGATAGAATACCGCCATCTGTAGGTTTGTGGAAAAACTTTAGGAATTATAGTTAAAGAGAAAGAGAGTGCAATGACCACATTATCCACTAGAGGTCCATAGGGAAGTTATGCAAGAGTTAAGCTGCCTTTCATCTTTCTTTTATTTGCCCTTTTCCCTCTCTTTCTCATGATTGTTCCATATTGCATTTGTGCTCTAGTATTAGTACTTCATTTATGTATGAAAATCTTTCAGATTTATGCCAGTTTTGATGATTTTATTTGCCAATTTCAATAAAAATACTCTCTGTTGCAGTCACACACATGTGTGTGTTTGTGTGTGTGTGTGTGTGTGTGTGTGTGTGTACGTGAGTGTATGAGATAGAAAGTTCGTTCTACTTTGTGTTTATGCTCTAGGACCAGACCTTGATATAAATGTGGAAATTTTCAGATTTATACTGGATTTAGTTAATTTTTTTGACAAAAAAAGTGATTTATGTTTTTATTTTTTACACTTTCCCATTCATTTTCAATGTGGGGTCAATCTGACCCAGAGGGACTTTTTAAAAATTTTTTTACACACCTTTAGAACAACCAAATCAAGCCCAGATTTTTTGTGCATGTTTAGATAGATTATTTAGGAAAAGTCACAGTGTCTCATGGCCCTGAGATGAAGGGAACACTTTTTAAAAATGGAGGAAAAGTCCAGTGGGGTCAGGTGGACCCCAAGGGACGATTAAGGGTTAAAGGGTAACACACACAGTTTCTGCCAATCTCATGTCAATCTTGAGTACCTATAGAGTAGTATTGCATCCTTCATATCTCCAAAGAGTCTTTATTTTATCATATTTATAAAAGACAGATACACTGTACCGATTCTTTCCGAAAACAGCCAAGGTTGTGCAGGCGTGTAGTGGGGAGAGCTAAAAAGTCACGAACACACACACACACACACACACACACACACACACACACACACACACACACACACACACACACACACACACACACACACACACACACACACACACACACACACACACACACACACACACACACACACACACACACACACACACACACACACACACACACACACACACACACACACACACACACACACACACACACACACACACACACACACACACACACACACACACACACACACACACACACACACACACACACACACACACACACACAGCATTATCCCTGGATAACTTTCGATTCACTATACATTCGTGTTGTTTACATTATATGCAAAATACGAAGTTCGTTGATGGACGTGCTCTCGCTCTGGCTCTGGTTGATGTGCACACACGCTCATCCGGGAGAAGTGCCCATACAAGGAATTCCGTCCTTTGTGACATCATACAGGGCCATACATACTCGAAAAAACATACTTTTTTGAAACTTTGTCCATGTTTAGCAGGAGAATTCAACTCTTTAACAGTGTAAATTAGTCAGAATGCATGAAATAGCATTTGCCCCCCCCCAAAACATTTCAATAAATATGCATATTTTACAATAAAATATGTTGTATTTTAAATGAGTTATATTTTATATTTCCCCATAGTTTTTTATTTGATTATGCTGTCTGCAATGTTTCATGGGATTGTAGTTCTTTCCCTCACTAAAGTCGTTAAGCACATAGTCTTTTACTTTTGTATTTTTGTCCAATTTCCAAAACCTTTTTTTTTGCTTCAAATCAAAGTTTGTAATGTTATGATTCTCCTTGTAGCTGGTTGACTTGTTTCATGGCTTATAATGCTTCTAAAGACTTTTTTGAAATCCCTATAGAAAAAGAAATTAGTAATAGAAATGAATGGAAAAAATACTTCCAGAACAAACGCCACTGAAAAAGTGTGCAAGCACGGTTGCACTCTATAGATACAAAAATAAACAAAATTTACATTGTGGCAGATTAAGTAAAGCAACACAAAGAAAATCTAATTAGATGAGGATATCTTTTGCATAGCATTAGCATAAACATTTTTCTGTATGTTATGCAGATTAGATATTGTTTTCCATCCATCAGTATAACTCACATGCACTACCCAATCAACGTTCAGGCTCGGTTGATCTTTTCAGATGAGCAAGAATGCATTAAAATGTCATTTCCTGTTTTTGTTTGAAGCCACCTTCCTGCAGCACACATGCATTGTGTTTCAGAGGGCCCTGTCATACCCAGCATGCTGTGGGAATGACAGAGGAAGACGCTGGGAGAGCATTAATTGGGAGGTTGTCAGAGGGAGAGAGAGAGAGAGAGAGAGAGAGAGAGAGAGAGAGAGTCTCCTTCACATGCCATCAGTGGTTCATCAGCCTGGGGAGGGGGATCTGTCTGCAAGCTGTCAGCCACAAGATTTCGCTTTTTATTAAAGATTGTTGTGCCATATCTCAAGGTCTCATCATCAGCCGAGGGAAGAATTGAAAGGGATTGTGCTCTATTATAGAAGGTGTCAGGGATTTCTTTCTGTCTATACAAAAAGTGTGTGTGTTTATGGATGTTTATTAATCTTTCACACCAGCTGGGGGATCTATGGAAAAACACCCTGCTAAGCAATGCTTAAACAAACCGACGGCACCCAATGGTGCCTCGCGGTCTTCACTTTCTTGATAATTTGGTGATGTAAGTCAGTGCATATCAATCAATCTGTCAAAATGTATTTATATATAGCACCTTTCAAACAAATCCAACGCAATTCAAATTGCGTCACAATCATAAACAAGATGAAAATAACACAAAATAGTTTATAATAAAACATGTAAAATGATAGAATAAAATGATCAACAATGAAATGTTGCTAAAGCAAAATTGACTAATAAGTGATGATGAAAATTCCCCTTTATTTGTCAACAGAAGTCCGCCTGATGAAGCGTTTGACAGCTCCAGGGCTTTCGTGAAAACTACAGATTATACTTCTGCATTTTTGCATTTTTGTAAGTTGGTATGGAAGTACATACGTTGACAGGCAGGTATGACATCGAATGCAATGATTGGACGAACATGTTATGGTCCTACACTTTCCACAGATGATATATGTGTATATATATATATATATATATATATATATATATATATATATATATATATATATATATATATATATATATATATATACAGTATATATATATATATATATATATATATATATATATATATATATATATATACAGTATATATATATATATATATATATATATATATATATATATATATATATATATATATATATATATATATATATATATATATATATATATATATATATATATATATATATATATATATATATATATATATATATATATATATATATATATATATATATATATATACACAATATATACAATTAGACAGTGATCGCTATCAGGATGTGAGAGACGACATAACAAAAAACGCTTACCCTGCCTTTAACAGAACAGTTATTGTAAGACTAGGTTTATCAAGAATATTGTATCATACTTTGTCTACTACTAAACAAGTAAAAATGGAACACTGTCACAACAGCTTTCTAACCTGTATGTGATGAACTTAGAGTATGGCAGTTTCTTTTCTCCTGCATTTGGCCTAAAACACTGTGTGTGCTGTCATCCAGTTTGAAATGTTGACTACAAACACTGAGTTTTTTTTTTCTTCAGATTTTCTCTCCATATTCACGATCCTTTGCAGCCTTTAGCCACTGCCTACAATGCACTGGATCCTTGGAAACCGAAAGTAACTTACTCCCGCTAAATGTTTACTCTTGCACCAGGGAACATATCAACACCATTATAACTAAAAGTTTGTTAAGAAGTATTTCCTACTAAAGCAAGGCAGTATTTGACTCTGGTCAAGCGTATCCATAGCAGACTGATGGTAATGGCTTTAGACGATAACATGCCAGTGCATTATGGGTGTTGAAGTTGTCCTTCCTATTTGGCAAAAGGGAAAACAATCAGCGTTTTTTTCTCTGTTTTCTCTAGTCAGGTAGCACCGATTTCAAAAAAATGTTTGCCTTTTTTACTGCAAAAGCAGCCGTTTTATAGCCTAGAAATCTAGACGCACCCTAGCGGCAGCAAATCTAATCTGCAGCCAGGGTAGTCTAGCAACTCTCCGTTGGCTTGCAAGCTGGAAAAACCAAACTCTGGTCAGGCCAATCACATCGTGTATAGAGTCGGTGGGCGGGCTTAACATAATGATGGCAGAGTTATCGAGGTTCTGAGTGCTACTTGTAAACAAAGAAGCTGGCGAACAGCGGTCTTTCGAATCGGCTTTGGCCGCGACTCTGGAAGGCCATTCTTAAGAAAGAAAGATGTGTTCTGAGTTTTGCCGACCGGATACGGCGAAAGTTTAATCTATCAACTAGCTCCACTTCACCTTCTGCGTTGCTCTGGTTGGTTGTAGAGCTATCCTATTCCGTGCAGAGGGAATTTGAAAGACAACCGTTTATCCCGCCCCTCGGATTGAGCCCTGCCAATGGTGTGTTCCCAGACCCAACATCTTGATTTGGGTCTGGCTTGTCAGGCTAGCCGTTTTATTGAAAGCCCATTCTGCCCGCAGTGAAGTACCCTTTTAGCTAATGTTTAAAAATATAATTATCTTCTGCTCTCTGTATGCGCATAAATACATATATATTTCGAAATCAGATACAAATTTTGGAAAGGTTTTCTAATTGGTCTGATCAAATTTTAATGAAGCTTTTCCACACTTTTCTATTTTGGTATGTAAAATAACAAATGGGACACTCTTGTGAACTTCAAATGTGCAAATGAAGGCCATGAGACTTCAAGTCCAGAGAAAAGGACTTCATCTAAGAGGGTTGTAGACTTGCTTTTCCAGACAAACATCTGAGCAAATTTAACAGGGCACACATTCGCTTGTTAAATTTTATTATGCAATTTTACCATCTGCCGTAGGCGTCCCGAGAAATGGGCAAAAACTGGGCCATAGACATGTCACTTTTCTGAAGATAATGGGACTCTCCATCATTTGAAATGATGCTGAGGGTCTTCGACAGGGCAGACGCATTTAAGGCGCTAAGACGGTTTTACGTCATCACTGCAGTTTTCAAAGAGCAGCTTTGAAGTTTGTAGAGCTTTCACCAGTCTATGAGAGGAAAGGTATCAGATGTAACTTTTGTTGTAGATGTGGTAAAATATTGACCTGCTGAAATCCTTTTGACTAGGGATGCACCTATATAAAAATTTTGTCCGATACTGATATTGATAATTCTTTAGATTTGAAAGCGATGACCGATATATTGGCGATAAGTCTAAATCCAAATTTTTATATAATTTTTGAGAGCCTGATTTCAAAAAAAGAACCATGACATTAAAAACCATGTCCCAAGCGCACAATTGTGTTTTCACTATAATTTTATGTAGCCTATATGACAGACTTGCGCTGCACATGTTGCACTTCACAGTATTTTCCTTTTTGAAGTGATTCCAATCATATTTCAAGCTATTCAAATCCATCATGGCGAACAGTTTGCATCTGAAGTGTCTCAGCTAAAAAGAAATAATGAATTATTTATCACTTTAATATATCTAAATTGTCTTATCGAGCCGATAACATTAAAAGTGAATATAGATAGGCAGAATACCAATATGGTGGCCGATATATTGTGCACATTGTGCTTTTGACTTGCTGACTTAACTTCAGAAGGCCATATTAACATGTTCATCAATGGGAGGAATCTTTAGAATAATCATAATATATTATTATTTTTACATGAAAATATAAATTTTTTAGGACCCAAGACCAGTTGTGAAGAATGAAGACCAAGAGTCAGGAGTGCAATTAACTGAAGAAGTTTGCAGTTTCATCAGCAGAAGCCAGCTTCTGTCTCACAAGGAGTTTGTAGGCCGCGCTCTCCCTCTACCTTTTTTCGCACGTACAGTTTCTCAACAGTTATACTCTTTTCAAGGTCTTGCTACGCCATTACTGCAGGTTGAATGATTCTGATTGGCTAAGAGAAAATAGATCATAGTAAATTTCCACACATTGTCAGTTAATCAGATGCACATATCCATATAGATCACTTGTTGACGCTTTCATCCCGGAAGTATGCACGTAGTTACCTTCCAGATCTAGAGCAGCATCAGCTTGCCCAGAAAACAAGTCCACTCATCTCCTAGGATGCCCGTAATCCACCTCCGATACTGATCTGTAACACAGAATTTTGGCGCAGATACACAGATACACAGTTTATCCAAGGTTGGAGTTGGTGGAGCGTCAACTGAAAACAACACAGTTCTCCAAAACATACAGAGTATGTGTATATATATACATATATATATATATTTGAAGTGGCAGGGGATTTCAGAATCCACCTCTTCACAGTTTAATTTATTAAAATGACCCCGATCAAAATTTTATGAACCATTGATTCTCTATACTGTGTGTCGTTCCCCGGATGATCCACGGCTGTTTTTGTGTTTTGTGATGGTTGTTCATGAGTCCCTTGTTTGTCCTGAGCAGTTAAACTGCCTACTGTTCTTCAGAAAAATCCTCCAGGTCCTGCACATTCTTCAGTTTTTCAGCATCTTTTGCATATTTTAACCCTCTCCAGCAGTGACAGTATGATTTTGAGATCCATCAAATTGAGGGACTCAAACACAACTAAAGGTTCAAGCATTCACTAATGCTCCAGAAGGAAATGCAACGCATTATGAGGCCGGGGGTGAAAACTTTTGAACAGGATGAAGATGTCAAATTTTTTCTTATTTTGTTTACATTTTTTTTTTTTTTCATTTAGTACTGCCCTTCAGAAGCAACTGAAGATACTTACTAAAAAAAACAAAAAACAGATGTGGATCATCCAGGGAACGACACACAGCACTGACAATCAATGGTTCATAAACTTTTGATTGGGGTCATTTGAATAAATTCAGCTTTTTTTTTGTCTTGTGGACAATATGAAAAAAAATGTTATGTAATATATCTTATTCAGGACAGTACTAAATAAAAAATAACATGCATTTTGTATGATCCCTCTTATTTAGTTCAAATTATTCCAATTTTCACAGATTCTGCAAGCGTTTCACATACTTTTTCTTGCCACTGTATTAGGCAAAAGTTATTGCATTTTGAGACGGGTATAGCCATCTTATCTGTATGCCGCTTTCCTCCGCCTTTTCTTCTTCTTCCCCACGTGGTTAATCATATAACATTCACATGTGTCTCTGGTAGTGCAGCAGAGAGACTTCAGTAGTGTTGGCTGCAGCATGTATCTGTATCTGAAATAAGATCTCTGAATGTTTGTGCTGCTGTTGCCACCCGGCACCTGTCAATCCTCTGCAGCTCTTTCCTGTCAGTGCTTCACTGGCTACCAAGCAATTGAAGATATTATTCAAGCTGCCATCCGTCCAATTTCAGGATAGATGATGCTTACTATTCATGACTTCTGGATATGTCGAGGATTCAGGTCTGGATATATTCATGTGTGCAGGAGTGATGCCAACTCGTTTGACTAATTGGACATTAAGTCGTGTTTATCCAAAGTCTGACTATTTTTTTGAAATTATTTTAAAAACCAAAATATTTAAATACATCTTTATGGCATTGCTAGCTTTTGATTTATCATCCAGTCATTATTAATGTATATAACATATATTTATTTTTTCACACTTATTTTATATATTAATAAAACAGATTTATTTGAAATATTTAAACGCAGAGCTGCATACTGATTAATCAGATGGATAGGCACTTCATGGGGCACAAAATTATCATGGGAGTTTTTTTGGTAGTTTGCAAGGCAGTATTTCAATTTTTTTTTTAAATAAGGCCCCGTCCACACGGAGGCGCGTTTAGCTGTATACGTAAAAATGTTGGATCGTATCAGCGTTTCGTCCACACGTATCCGGCGTTTTGGGAGCATGAAACTGATATTTTTTGAAACCGGGTCCCAAAGTGGATAAATCTGAAAACGACACCCTTGCATTTTCGTGTGTACAGCCAATCCGTATATATTTTGTGAAACGGTGATGTCATCACACCACGTCCCGCACGGGAAAGACTAGAAAGGGATACAACTACAGGCACTGGGCATGCGCACATCAATATTGCGTCGTTTATTTATGAATTTGCATTATTGTAAGGGTAGGTTTAGGGTTGGGGTGGGTGTAGGCGTTAATAAAACACATCTGGTAAGTAGCAAATTTATTTATTGTTATTTTATCGTGAGATTTTGCCTCACTTCCTACCGTTGCTGTACCCCTTCAAGCCACAACCCTTATTCTCCGTTTTAAGTGTACTTCTGTGGCAGAATTACAGTGCCACATACTGGTCTGGCATGTATACTACATCGTTTTGAGTCAGTTTCAGAGGTTCCGTGTGTACGCAGATATTTCTTGAAACGAGGAAAAAAAAGATTGGATAGGGTAAGCTCTGGCTTCGTGTGGATGAATTAAAATTTTTCATTTAATATTTACATTTGATTTGTATATGTTATATTTTAATATATTAAATATTTATATTACTATGTGTAATATATTTTTTATATTGGATATTTTATATTATTTTTAATTCAACCAACAGAAATTATTTTCAATAATTTAGTTTGTTAACAACAAGAAGGGGTATTAGATATGACTGACTGATGTTAATCGGCCCATTTTTACACAATTAAAAGGAAGAGAATGGATGCAACTATTAAGCATCACTGGTGAGTAAAAATGCTAATTTTTGGAAATCTTTGTATTTGTTGTGGTTATTTGTCCACCCGCTGTTCTACAGAAATGCAGATATAGTTTTGTGTTGTTGGGACGCTCACATCTGGTGTGCCTTTGAGACTAATAACCAACTGGGTGGAATTGAATTGCATCCACAGGCCTTTCTCTGAATCCGTGGCCGGTCTCCACGCGCTGGCCGCTCTCATTAGAATGGAAATGGATCCACAGTATCTGGAAGTCTTGGGGTAGAGGTCAGAGAGCTGGGTGGGCTGACACTAAACCAAGAGTCCCGCTTTTCTTTTATTCTGAGTTTACTGGCTGTGCATTGCGCTTTTGATTATGTGTAGGAAATGGAATGAGATCATTCCCCTTGACATCGACCTTCATTTAAGGAAAAACACACCGATTTTTTGTTAGAAATGGAAAATTTCAGCAATCAAGCAATATCTTGCTGCCCTTTTTCGTGAAAAATGAACATAATATATTGCTTCTTGACCTGAAATTGAATCAGGACGTAGATTTATTTGAGATGATGTTTTCTGCTGTAGAGCTATTAACTATGAGATAAGTGGAGCATGTGTATGATTCACTGGCGTTTTGGGACTTATGTCTTCTCAGCATGAGGTATACTTGAAATCCACAAACTGCAACCTTGTAGGAAACTCTGCTGGAAACAAATCTCACAGGCTTATGCAACTATGATAATTTTATCTTCAAAATGAGGTGCAATAGCTGCAAATTAGATAAACTTTTTGTGAGGTTGTATTTTATTATTTTTGAGTGAAAAATGTTGTCATGAGGGTTAGAAATTGAGAACTGGTACCATGTTCTTCTTGTGATTCTTTGTTGCTTGCAATCATAAAAAAAAAACAATTCTACTAATAGTTTTTATGGTAACACTTTATTTTGATAGTCCATTCGTTTGGCTATAAGTAACTTTGCAACATGTCAACTTATTCTAACCCTAATCTAATACTCTACTAACAATCTAATGAGAATTATGTATAGGTGCAACATTACTTATAGTCAACCGAATGTGTTAAAGGGACCATCAAAATAAAATAAAAGACGTTTTTATTAGTAGAAGCTTAGTTACAGGTTTGCAGTATTAGTTCCTAATTAAAATTTGACCAAGACAAGAAAATTAACCCTTAATAAATTAATAAAACAATATAAGTTGGACCCCAATGGAGATGTTTAAAGGGGCAGCAGTGGCAGTGGCAGTGTCTCAGTGGTTCATGTAGGTTGTCTACAAACCGGAAGGTTGGTGGTTCTATCCCGGTTCTACCTGACCAAGTGTTGAGGTGTCCATGAGCAAGACGCCAAACCCCAGCTGCTCCTGACGAGCTGGATGGCGCCTTGCATGGCTGATGCCGGCGGTGTATGAATGGGTGAATGTGAGGCAATATGTAAAGCACTTTGGATGGACAGAGCACAGAGTCTGTTGAAAGCGCTATATAAATGCAGTCCATTTACCATTTTTACATTAAAGTAGCACCAACTGAACTAAATAAAATAATTAAATAAACCTTGGACATTTGTAAGAAGATTTCGTTTGACAAACCTAATAAAGGTAATTTAAAGGGACCTATTCAACAATTCACTTTTTCATGGTGTTTGAACATAAATGTGTGTCAGCCGTGTGTGTACACAACCAGTAAAAATCCACCAACTCCTCTTTTTTTTAAATCCCCATAAATCCTAAGCAGTGTCTCAGAATAAGCTGTTTGCAATTTCTATGCAATATGATGACATATGCTTAGGCCCCGCCCCAGACTGCTGACAGACTCCGCCCTATTAGCATAGACCCCGCCCTGAGTGAGCTGCACACAGTCCGCCATGTTAATCTCCTCACCAGAATATTAACAGCAACATTCAAGCAAGAAATGTGTTCATATTAAAGCTGCTAAAGTTATTGAGTCAAGAGCAGTGAGTCATTTTCTGCTTTTCTTTTGTTGTTTGATTCATATTAACAGCATATATAGCAGTGGGTACTGTATATTGCGCCGCTTTCATGTTAATACACAGATCCAATATACTCATGGGATTTCTTTCCCTGCTGTTTATGTTCACAGACATATCCGACTGTATTTATGTGAACTTTGTGTGTTTTGAATGTGTATTTGACAGTTTAAGTGCAATAAGACATGAAAGAGAACTTAGTTTAATACTCACGGTACGCTCCGTCTGACATCCACATCCAGTGCTTCGGGTGTGTGCGTTCAGAAAACCATATACAAGATGTTTAGACCGATATGGCTTTAAAACACATGCAGATAATACAACACTATCTCACAACCAATTTGTACGTATATTTTAACAGGTGGCTAATTCGTACAAATTCGTACAACCTCACTCGTGCGAATTCGTACGATTTGTCTAAATCCCAGTGACAGGTAGGTTTAGGGGCGTGGTTGGGTGTAGATCATTCGTACAAATTCAAATTAGCCACCTCATAAAATTCATACAAATTGCAGAGAGATCGGGTAAAATAATAAACTTTCAGGATGGTGAAGAATTGCAATGTCACATGAGCGTGACCGTGATAGAGATGATTGTCAAAAACTAAAACATCTGTTTGGTTTTGATTAAGTATCTGGACCGAGGTACGAGCTGTAAAGGCTCCGCCCTCTTCTGGAAAGTGGGGTGGGCAGCAGCAGTTCATTTGCATTTAAAGGGCACCTATGCAAAATTCACTTTTACATGGTGTTTGAACATAAATGTGTGTTGGCAGTGTGTGTATACACAACCACCCTATAATGACAAAAAATCCACCCACTCCTTTTTTTAATCCCCATAAAACCTAGGCGCCCTCTCAGAACAAGCCGTTTGCAGGTTTCTGGGAATGTGACGTCACGTCACATTATACCGTATTAGCGTAGGCCCTAGCGTAGAGCTGTACACAGTCCGCCATATTTAACTCCTCACCAGAGCATTTAACAGCAGCACTCAAATAAGAAAATGTGTTCTTAATAAATCTACTAAAGTTCATTCAGTCAAGAGCAGTGAGTGATTTTTCTGTTTATCTTTTGTTGTTTGATTCAACAGCAGATATAGCAGGTGCTTGGTATATTACACTGCTTTCACTAGTAACGTTACACAGATACACAGGATTTCTGTACTTGCTGCATACGTGCACAGACATAACCAACTGTTTTTATGTGAACTTTGTGTGTTTCTGACATAACCTTGTGTGCATTTGACAGTTTAATCGCAATAACACATGAAAGAGAACTAGTCTAGTTTATTACTCACGGACGCACCAACATCCAGCTCTCTGTGCGCATGCATCGGGTTTGTGTGCTCAAGTTGAGGGTGATATGGCTTTTTAAAACACATGCAGATGATAATATTTCATGATGATGAAGAACTGCAATGTCATGAGCATGTCCGCCATAGAGATGATCATAACCAAACAGATGTATCATGTTTCAGTTTTCATTCGTGTTCACGAGCTGTGAAGACTCCGCCCTCTGGGGCGGGAGCAGCAGTACATTTGCATTTAAAGGAGACGCACACAAAAGCGAATTTTTCTCAAACCCAAAAATTGGCATTTTCAAAATGGTATATTAAATGATCTGTTAGGAATATTGATCTGAAACTTCACAGGCACACTCTGGGGACACATGAGACTTATATTACATCTTGTAAAAAGGGAAATAATAGGTGCCCTTTAAAGATACATGCAAGAAAACAGCATGTTTTTCCTTCCACTCAAATTTTTTTACAACATAGTATAATAAATGATCCGTGGGGTATTTAAGTGGAAACTTCACAGACACATTCTGGGGACACCTGAGACTTATAATACATCTTGTAAAAATGGGCATCATAGGTCCCCTTAGGATGCTACATTAATATGACCTAAACCAACCAAAGTGTTTTGACCTAATGAAAATTGTCTGTAAAAACTTTCTTAAATTAAATTAAGGGTAATTAATTTAGGAAAATGTGACTTGATGTGAAATGTTCTCTGTGCCTTAAAATAAAACAAAGACAATAATTATACCACACGTGTTGTCCTTGCCTGCACGCTTCAACAAACACACAGTTCAACTGTAAATGTGTGATTTGTGATTGTGTAAGTCTTATGAAGCAGGTCTTTTTAATGCCTCTGTTAATACAATCATGAATCAGTAATGAGTTTGAATTGACTTAATGACTTACTGAATTGGTCAAAATGACAGATTTAGCTTGCCCAAAAATTTAAACCAATGACCTTGGCGTATAGCATTATGCTTTACTGCTGACCAATGGAAACACACAACAGTTTTTTTCAACCACAAGAAGCAAGATAAGAGAGTTTGAAAATGTTCTTCCATCTGGCCAGTGATATTTCATGGCAATAAAATTCAGCAATCCTTGTCAAAGTCTATATATTATATTGCATATTGCAAGTCTATATTTATTGCATTGGTAATAGTGATTTTTCATCCATGGGAGAACCTGCATAGGAGGAGGACATCACATACATGCAATTACTGCATCAGAGATGGAAAATTAAAAACTAGAAATAATCACTCATTCTGTTCTTTCTATTTGTCGCAACTCAAACAGTAATCACTAGGGATGCACTGATACAATTTTTTAAGGACCTTTCTGTTTTGTGCTTTTCCCATCAGATTAGAAGGAAGTAAGCCAGTAAGACTTTCACCACCACACGATAAATGTCTTTTTCTTGCAGGGGGTGCAGTGTGGTCGCATTCTATGACAGAACACTCAAATTTTTCGCACAATTCTGTAGAAGAACCACAAACCTCCATTACAAAACACGGTGTCTTTTAAAAATGTGAGCTTATACTGTTAAAAATGAGCTTTTGATTTTGTTTGTCTTTTAAAAATGTGAGCTTACTGTTAAAAATAGGAGCTTACTAGCTTTCCATTAATTAAATGTAGTATAAACTAGGGTTGCACGATATGAGGAAAAGCTGCGATGTGCGATAACATTGTTTAATATTGTTTACAAGGAAGAAACGTTTAATCCCCTGTGAGAGACGTAAATGAGGATTTGGGAAAATAAATAATAGATTCCATGTCCAGTAGAATAAAATGGAGTAAGCCTATTGTTAAATTTGTGGAAAATCGTGTGACCAGATAGCAAAACGCAAGCAAACTTAAATTTGGCTCACCACACAAAGCTTCCTCTCTCGTTCGGCCTGAATCCATATGTTTCCATGGCTGTGATGTAACATTTAATTGCAAACCTATTATTTATTTTGTAAATAAAGCTTTGTGCTTCACTCGTGTCATAATATTCACGTAAAACAGCTTCACATACAAAAAAAAAGTGTTTTGGCCGACCACCGCCGGTGCTACCTGCTTAGTTGACGTGCAACTTTACATTCTCCTATGCTGATTTACCAGCCCAAGAGCCATTGGCCCCGTTTGACGTTAGCTAAATATTTTATAATATATGTTTAGTAAGCAGGATTTGATGGCCGCATTCCTAAACTTATAAAATGCAATTCAATGTGGAAGTAATCCAAGTATTCAGAATACGTTACTCAGATTGGCGCAAACTGTTTTCCCTTATTCATTGTGTCAGGCTGTCTGTTGCGTTGTGTTCATCGCGCGAGTTCATATCGTGATGACGATGAAAATTCGATGTATCATTCAGCCTTAATATAAACCTAATAAAGTGGTTGTTGTGAAAAACAATACTTGTTTTAATGATTTAATAATCAATTCCCCATTACTCAAATTAACTGAAGTAATCACTTTCCTCAAATCCTTTGAGTTTAGTCTGTTTGCCTTTTTAAGTTATCTACTTAAACATTTAAGTTAATTCAATGAAGAGATCACATTTGGTCGACTCAATTAAATTGAGTTGTCAGTTTCCCCATTACTCAAATGAATTGAGGGAATCACTTTCCTCAAATCATTTGAGTAGTCTCAACTTATTTGGGTTTACAGTGTACGAGTACCAATATTCTTTTTCTGGTACTCGGCGATACCGATACCAATACATTTTATTTATTTTATTTTTTTCTCATTTGGGGGGTTGGGGGTGATGTGGCAGTTTTCCAAGCACAACACAGTGAGACTAATGAATGTAGGACAGCTCCTTTATTATTACTCAAATTAAAAAAATTTGATGTGCTTATCACAAACTTAAAGCACAAATTTCAGTGTCCAATAACCTTCAAAGGGCATAATTAATTACCATTGTCATAATAAAAAAAATATGCAGTTTGCAATGTCTGGATTGTTGTCATTAATTTTGAAGTACTTCCACACCCCTGAGGCTGACATTGTGTCTGCTGCTGCCGCCGGTGTCTCTGTGCATGGAAAATTCTGTCAGTAACGTCACGTGAGGTATCGGTCTCTGGTATAGGGGGTATTTTTATGAGTACAAGTACAAGTACATGAGTTTGGTATCGAACCCGATACCGATACTGGTATGGGTGCAAGTTATTACACTAATTATGTTGGTTTGTGAGAAAACAGTGACTCACACAGCCTATTTGTTCTCTTTGATGTTGTTAATATGTTTTTGTTTTGATTTGTTTAATGAGATTAACATTTGGACTCCTTCAAGATAATCACCGAATATACGATTGGATAGATTTGTTCATTTATGTGTGCATCTGTCTGAGAAGAGAGGGCCAACAGTTCAGGAGCGATTGAAAAAAATAGCAACGTTTCTGAGACATGGCATTTGTAACCTTAGAGAATGCTGAAGTTGTCTCTAATTAGTGCCTTGCAGAAAACACGCTACACTTCCTAATACATTTTTCTAATGACATTCTTTCTTGATAATTAGCAGTAAGTGGAAAAAATGTATGTCTAGATTCATGTTGTCTTCGGAGGCGAATGCAGTTTCTGGGAAGTCAACGAGATGTTTTACACAGAGAGAAATTACTTGATAAACACACATCTGAGTGATCTTCTTCTTACACTAGGCTATAGGCTGAATGTAAAACTGCCAGTTATTCATTATTTTTTAAATGAAAATATATGTTGTGGCGTATGCTGGGTGAATAAAAAGTGTTTGCTTGTTTTGTCCATCTCAAAACCGCTAATTTAGTGTGACCTGCAAAATGAGGTTTAAATTATGTGCAACTAAATTTGGAACAGATCTAAATAAAGTGATTTATTTCATTCAAATTATTTAAAACAACATGCATAAATGGGTTACAGGGTTTCAGATTTACCTAAATTAAGCTGTCATCCAGTTGGGAACAGTTAGTGTTGTCACAGAGTCACCAGTAACACCTGCCACACCATCAGAGTCCAATCACCCGACTCCGCCCATCCGCTCGTTATCACCAGATTACTGAAGTCACCACACCTGCACCCGCTCATCACCACCACTTCATAAGCCTACACTTCCTTTCACTCTCTGTCTGGTCTCGTCAGAGATACACTGACTCTATTCTCTGCACCATACTGTGACTCGTCTGTATATCAGAACGTTTGATTCATCCTGATTACCTACCACCATCAGTCATCTGTGTCCAGTCAGTTCCTCCTGTGTCCACCTTTCATCTGTACAGCAAGTATCCTCAAGTCTTCATTACATCCCACTCAGTTCTACTATTCCTCGGCAAGCTTGTGTGATACCATCTGTCTCCATATTTCAAATAAACATCTACTTATCTGCATTCCCTGTTGTCTCTCTCTTCTGTCCGTGACAAGTGTGGGACAAAATGTTGGTTTTTGCCTCATTTTTAATGTCATAAATCACAGGTCAAATATCTGGTTGACCATTTACATTACTTGTAGGAAACGGGTAATTAATAGGATACCATTTGTATTACATTTGGGAAAAGTACCAGTATAGATTATATCTGAAATATGTTAAATTTTTTTCAACATTTCATGTCATATTTCTTGATTTACTTGAATATCCCCTATCATCAGCATCATACCTTAAAGATGTTTCCATGCAAAGAGCACTGATGCATTTTATGTGTATGGATTATAGATGTCATGTTTCTGTTGCACATCAACACTAGCCTCCTCTATCATACACTCGGCTGGAGTTCAGCCCTTAAACCTTTAATTCTGCAGTGCATGCACAAAGAGAGAGGGAACGGTCGGTTTTACCTTCAGATATGTGGAGATAAACATTTTTATTTCTCTGCATAAAACCAGAATGCATGTGTCTTAAATGTGGTTGTGATTGGTTTTGTTATGGGTCAAATGTAAGCTGCAGTATTTTAAAGTGTCCCTATTATGCTATTTTAAAGGTTTCTCATTTTGTTTTGGACAGGTTTGAACAGGTTTACATAACTGACTAAACTTCAGCTCCGGAGACTTCCTTAGGTGTCAGTGATTGTACACACTGTATAAAGACAGTAACAATGACTTCAATTTTACTGTATCAATCCTAGCGTGAGTCCGATGATGAAACATTGGAAGAACTAGTTATTCAACCTGAACCTACATCGCAAGGATGACTTGAGCAGGACGTTTCTCAGTGATACACTACTCAGTTTGAGGTACTATGTTGGAGCTGTAATTCCTCACCATCAGCATTAACAACTGTATGTCCATCAATAAACCAATGTGTATATTTCAAATTTATTGCGGTGCTGATGTGGGAACTGTATCAATAACAGCACATACGTTAGCCCAGCGCTAACGTGAATGACTGATGTAACAAACGTTTGTAAAACAAATCTTGCTCCATCCTTTAACTTTACTCAAAGTAGTAAGAAAGACAGACAGTCTGCATTAATAGACAGAGTTTTAGGCAATAGTGGCCCACAGCTGCTCTGCAGAAGTATTTCAGTAAGACAGTAATAACGTGAGTTAGCCGGTTAGCTGGAAACTTACACAATATAAAACACAAAACTGCATATTTTGAACACCCGGTAGAAAATATATACATCAATAGAATAATTAATCATAGTGACAGGTTGTGTTTCTGAGGAGCAAGCTGATCCAAATAAATTGTGTACTGACCCATCTTTCAAGAGCAAGGATTTTGTGTATCCCGCTTTGAACTCCGAGATTTGAGAAGCAGTCGTCAGTAAAATGACGTTTGAGGGCGGGTCAAGATGTTTGAATATTCAATATTCGAAAAACCATAATTGGGGCACTTTAAGTATCATTTGTGATCTCTCAACGCCAAGACAACTAAATTACTGTCTAATAAGATGCCTCATTCTAAGGTGGCACAGCATGTGTCCTTCACAGACGGCAATCCCAGAATGCATTGTGATGATCATCCAAAATGGTGAGAGAAATGTTGTAGTTGTAGTTTAGGTGTAGGCTAGTCATTTAAAGGTTGTTGGATCAAGTTCTTTGAAAATGACTAGTATCACAGTGTTGTGCGTTGTGCTTCAGTTAAGTGTTTTGCTCCAGGGAACAAAGTATTAGCTAATATGTAAGCATTAGCTAACTTTTGTTAGCTTAACATCTCCTGTGGGAATTATGTATAAAGTCTAGAATGGCAGATGATTATGCCCACTTCAATAATATTTACTGTCATTTATGACTATGTTTTGTAGGTTTTAAAGACTCTGTCCCAATTGGCACACTAAGCCCTTTTAGTCCTCCTACGAGTGTACACTTTGGCAATGCACACTCCACCATGGGCACATAGTGGCTGCAAACTGGATTCACTCATGTGCACCTTTCTGAAACTAAAATGACAAGACCGCAAGTGTGTCATTTGGGACAGGGCCATAGTCATGAAGAGATTGCATTGAATTTGAGTCTACAATAGATTACTTATAACAAATATGAGCTACATTATATAACGTTTGGATAATTAAATAATGCACTTAGAGTAAATTTAGTGTCCTTTGTTTTAATGCATCTCGGAAGCCTTGGGGTGCAACTGTTGTTTGATTGGCCGATTGTGGGATATTTTTTGATTGGCATTGGCATGACACAGTTGTAATGTAGTTAAGAGGCTGAGAGGCCCATAAAAGCATAAATCATGTTTTTGTCCAAGCCTTTGGAGGGCAAAAACCATTAGAATGAAGAAATTCATGTATTGCCCTCCCCACTCACACAATATAGCACATCACAGCTAAATTATTTAACCAGTGTCAGAACGTGACATCTGTAAGCGTGGAAACCGAACACAAGATTTCATATGCACAGTACATATTTCATATTACTTGATCTCTGAGGTAAAGAATAATTACATGCTGTTGTGATGCACAGTATAGTGATTTTCAAATATTGTTTTTGGATTAAACTAACTGTAATAGCTCAGGACTGCAGTGTGGCTCAGACTAGCATTGCCAGGGAAAGAAAATGGCAAGAGAATAAAGAGATGTTTCTAATGGAAATAAGCAACATGTCAGGTATGAACTGTTGAGCTGATGTATTTTATGCTAAAATGCTTTCTCGTGTCCTAGTTTACTGCCCTGAGAACAATAAGTCATTGGTTAGGGTCACTTCCTGAAGAGTGCATCTGAGAAGCCATGTTTATGATTACTGACAAAATGTGGAATTGGTAAATATATAGACCCTTCAAGTCCAAGTGTTTCTGAGTCTCCACAGGGTAAATTTTTTTTTCATAACTGGCCCCTAAAGTTGGAAAAATGTCTAAACGTGGGAGGTGGGATTCATTCCACAAAATTTTGCTCATTCAGTTTGACTATGTTGCCTACCTAGGTCAACTTGAAAATGACGTGGATATAGAGTTATTTTTTATTTAATTAGCTAGCATTCACTTCAATCTGTTGCACCACCAGAACAAGAATTAGAAGTCTATAGAGCCCCTTGTGGAAATGCTGAGAATGCAACGCTCATTTTATATGTGCATGACTTCTGTCTGACACATTTCCAAATGAAACAACACGTGAAATTGAACTTGGGTAGCAAGAAGCGTTTGCATTCACGTATTGTGTAGAGTGTGTTTCAGGCCTCTGTCTCGTCTCAGCTTCGTCAAGCTGTCTCTGAAAGTCTCAGACACATGAGAACGCCCTTCATTAAGAGTTTTCTGCTCCTGCATGGCCCCAAAATGAAAACGATAATTAACCACCCATTTCGTAACTGCCAGGCTCAGCTGCTCACGCTTAGCAGGAGGATTTTGCACTCGATGCTTTTCAGTTGCACATTTCCTCTGCGCTAATCCATTGTGGGAATAAGCCTGTGTTGTTGCGTTTGATGTTTTTAAGGCTGTGGCTCTCCGCCTCTGTGCAGAATGTCAGTGGGGCTCACAGAGCACACCTCATTATCGGGAGTTCCTGCGAATGGAAAGACAACGTAAGAGAGCACTAAACCCAAAGCCTCGATGGAAGAATCTTGATGATGATGAATGCTGAATTCTCTCACCTGATTCTAGACTCGCAACATTTATGTGTTGATATTGTCAAAGATGGCTGTGGGTGGAGAATGCACTTTTGAAGTGTATAAGTACGATAGCTTATAGTAGCACTAAAAGCAGCTTGTGCTGTGCATTAGCTGTAATATGGTGCATTTTGTCTGGGATTTGTTTACAGGAAATTTGCAATAGATTTTTACAGCTGCTGTGTGGTGTTGAACATGATTTAACAAATCCGTTTTCGAGTCATTTCCAATTCAAACAGGAAGATGGGGTGAAACAGTGAACAGGTTTTTTTTTTTTTTTAAATAGCCAAATTATTTTACATCACAGCATGGTAAAACCATGTTTTACTGCTTGCTGTTACTCATTGCTCTAAGTGCAATTACACTGTAAAAAAAAGTTGAGCTAACTTAAAATGTAAAAAAAAGTTGAGCTAACTTAAAAAGTTGAGTGTGATAGGTTGCCTTATTGGCACTTGAGTATAGCTTTCCTTCTACTTTTGTCCACTTTTGTGTTTTTGCTTGTTTTCATCTGTTTATTTTTCTGCACTATGTGCTTCCAAATCTCTACTATTACCACATACACCCGTAAATCACGCTCTGTACATTCTAGACGCCGTAATCCTAATAATCTGCGTAGTGTACCTATTTCCTCTGCTACATTAATGTCCATTCCAATTGGTCCCTGGAATTGCCAGTCGGCTGTAAACAAAGCAGACTTTATTTCATCTATTTCCACTCATTCACATCTCAGTCTCATGGCTCTAACTGAAACCTGGATCAAATCAGAAGACACTGCCACTCCTGCAGCTCTCTCAAATAATTTCACTTTTTCACACACCCCTCGCCCGATTGGGAGGGGTGGAGGTACTGGTCTGCTCATCTCAAATGATTGGAAATTTGAGCCCATTCCTTCTCTATCTGGCAACTGCTCATTTGAATCACACTCAATCACTATCACACACCCTGGTAAAATCCATGTTGTAGTTATTTATCACCCTCCAGGTCAACTGGGTAACTTCTTGGAGGAGTTGGATATTTTCCTCTCTCACTTCCCTGAGGATGGCACTCCTATGGTACTGCTCGGTGACTTCAACATCCACCTTGATAAACCCCAGGCTGCAGACTTCAGCACTCTTCTGACCTCATTTGACCTTAAGCGAGTATCTACTACAGCTACTCACAAATCAGGTAACCATTTGGACCTTATCTACACACGCTACTGCTCCACAGACGACACTTTAGTTACTCCATTTCACACCTCAGATCACTTTTTCATCACTCTTAACCTCCTACTGACTCATTACACAACACACACTCCTCCGCAGATCACCTTTCGGCGTAATCTACGCTCACTCACTCCCTCCCGTCTATCCACTATGGTTTCATCCTCACTCCCTCCACCTGCTCAGTTCTCAGCACTAGACACTAACAGTGCTACTGACACTCTTTGCTCCACTCTAACATCTTGCTTAGACAACTTCTGTCCCATTTCATCCAGGCCAGACCGCACCACCCCCGCTGCCCCCTGGCTGTCTGATGTTCTCCGCGAACATCGCTCTGGACTCCGGGGAAAACTAAAAACGCTACTGACCTAACCCTGTATCAGTCTCTTCTAGCTTCTTTCTCTACTAATGTCTCCACTGCTAAAACTACATACTACCACAAAAAAATAAACAACTGCTCTGACTCTCGTGCACTTTTCAAAACATTCTCTTCGCTCCTTTGTCAAAACTACAGACCGGTATCCCTTCTGCCTTTCATTGCAAAGACACTTGAGCGAGTTGTGTTTAACCAGCTCTCTATGTTTCTTGAACAGAACAACCTCCTGGACATCAACCAATCCGGCTTCAAAAGCGGCCACTTAACTGAGACTGCCCTGCTCTCTGTTACGGAGGCACTGTGACAGGCAAGAGCAGCTTCCAAATCAACAGTACTTATCTTACTGGATTTGTCTGCTGCTTTTGCTTTTTCAGGAACTGCTCTCCAGTGGTTCAAGTCTTACCTCTCAGGTAGGTCCTTCAGGGTGTCATGGAGAGGTGAAGTGTCTAAGTCATATCATCTAGCTACTGGAGTTCCCCAGGGCTCAGAGCTTGGACCACTTCTCTTCTCCATCTACATGTCATCACTGGGATCTGTCATTCAGAAACATGGCTTTTCCTTTCACTGCTATGCCGACGACACTCAACTCTACTTCTCATTTCAACCAGATGATCCCACGGTTGGTGTTCGTATCGCTGCCTGCCTAACAGACATTTCGGCCTGGATGAAGGAACATCACCTGCAACTCAACCTTGCGAAGACAGAACTGCTTGTGGTCTCAGCCAACCCAGCACTTCATCACAATCTCTCCATTCAGCTAGGATCATCAACCATAACTCTGTCCAGGACAGCCAGGAACCTAGGAGTTGTGATTGATGATCAGCTAAAATTCGCTGACCACATCACTGCAACAACCCGGTCCTGCAGATTTGCGTTATACAACATTAGGAAGATTAGACCCTTCCTATCAGAGCAGGCCACACAAATCCTGGTTCAAGCGTTTGTTCTCTCCAGACTGGACTACTGTAATGCTCTTCTAGCAGGCCTTCCGGCATGCACTATCAAGCCCTTGCAACTGATCCAGAATGTAGCGGCGAGGGTGGTCTTTAACGAGCTGAAGAAAGCGCACGTCACCCTTCTCTTCATCAGTCTGCACTGGCTGCCAATAGCCGCTTGCATCAAATTCAAGGCACTGGTGCTTGCCTTCAAAGCAACCACTGGCTCTGCACCAATATACCTAAACTCGCTTGTTCAGACTTACACACCCTCCAGGAGCTTACGCTCTGCCAGTGAACGACGCCTTGTGGTGCCATACCAGAGAGGCATGAAATCGCTCTCACAGACCTTTTCCTGGACCGCCCCCACCTGGTGGAATGACCTGCCTATCTCAATTCGCGCGGCCGAGTCTGTAGCCATTTTCAAAAAACATCTAATGACACATCTCTTCCAGCAGCACCTGACCAATCAAGAATAGCACTTATCATTCTATTCATTTTCTGTCTGTCTAATATATATATATATATATATATATATATATATATATATATATATATATATATATATATATATATATATATATATATATATATATATATATATATATATATATATATATATATATATATATATATATATAAAAAAAGTGTTCTGTACTAGATTAACTGAGACTTGTTACAGCACTTGCATACTTGCATTTGGATAAAAGCGTCTGCTAAATGACAAAATGTAAATGTAAATGTTATTGTTTAAAGTTAGCTCAACTAATTCACTCCAATTAAAGTCAACTTAAAGGGGTCCTATTATATTTTTCCATTTCAACTTCAGTTAGTGTGTAATGTTGCTGCTTGAGAATAAAACAATATCTGCAAGGTTACAAAGCTCAAAGTCCACTCCAAAGGGAGATATTTTATTGAACAGAATCCCTCGGAATGGCTCGTTTGGACTACATTGCGATTTTTCTGGATCTTATGAAGTCATCTTGTCCTTCATTTAAATGATCCCTGCCCACAGAATATGTGAAAAAAGGGCCTGGTTGAGCTGCATTAGAGAAGACAGTGTTGTTTTTTTCCACCATGTTTCCAAAACTCATTTGTTTGACCTTCCTAAGGCTGATGAACTTTATTTTTGAACACTGTTCCTGAACATTGTAACCCCAACGGTTATCTATTTCTGCACATTTTATGGAGAACAGCTTGTTTTCTGTTGCTTTTTTAAGCTCTGGCTTTTGTAAGACCGCCCCTTAGAAAAATTAGCCTTGTTTTTGTGATCAATTACTGTTTGTATTATCTTTTCCGACAAATATCACGATTAAATGGTGGATAACATCTATAATGTATAAGAAAATTACAAAAAACAAACCACTCTGAAATGGTTTGTGATTGGCTACATTGCTCAATGCTGCAAAACTTGTAAATATAAATCTTTTACGCCTTAAAACACTCAATCAGTTTCACCAATATGCTATTATTAGAGAAAACTGATCCTAGACCAGCAGTTATGGGCAGTTTTACACACCAAGTGAAACAACTTAAATATTTGACGTAATGATCACCTGAATCAAACAGACTACAAATGGATCCATCATTTAATTTGCTTTTCGGAGATAGAAAATTAGAAACCTCCCCTCCGGCCTTGTGTTTCATGGATGAAGACAAGTCTTTAGAGCCATGATATTCATGGAAAGCAAATGTTGACTAATGTTGGGCAAACTATTTCTTCTGTTTTAGCAATATCTGCAAAATATTGCAGTCAATTTCCTGTCATATTCTTCAAAGAAATGAAACTAGGAAGAATCAGTGTAAAGGTATCATTACTGTATGTTGTGACTTTATTTGTTGAGGCACATGACTATTAACTAATTCAAAATTAATCCAAAAGCCATAACCACAATGACATTTTACTTAACAATTAGTTAATAGTGATGTGCCTCAACAGGTAAAGTCACAACATAATGATACCTTTGCAAATCGTTAGCTAATGATTAATTAAAGCAGACAACTGGAAGTTGAAATGCACGGCTTTGACCCATTGTAGTAATTAACACAATAATTTACATGATTAGTTAATATAATATGTTAATAGGGAATTAATACATGACGTCATATTTAATCAATAACAAATCATATATTACTTAATCTATTAATCATTTAGGATGTTCATTAGTTGCTGATGCAGTAATCATTAATAAATGCTTTAGTTCTTCATGAGTCTTACATTAACTCATGATTATTTGTGCATTAGTTAAGCATGAATTCATGCATATTAGTGCACCTGTATTGTAAAGTGTTACCAACAAAAGTTTTCAAAATTCTGAATGGATTATATGTCGCAGCCGAATAGTGTGAGCACATAAATCTAAGGCTTTGGCTTTGCATTGCATGCAATCTACTCATATAGTGTGAGTTGGTACTGAAATTGTACGGAAATTGCACAGTGTATGCCCGCCTTAAGAGATTTTATTGAACAGATGAATTGCCATTTGTAGCTCTCTAACAGAAAAGCATTATCTATTGTTGAGGGTCATTTTCATTATGGTTGTTGTAGCCTGTGCTGGAATTTATTTTCAAGGAAGAATTGTGTTTATTAATGGGTAAAGCTACAGTAACATCTTCAGCTAGTCAGCTGGAGATCCTTTCCATCTAAACTGGTTATCTCTCTTAAGCCTAGAAGTGAATGTTTTATGAGCAGTATACTATTTTTTTTAATTAAAACTACTTACATTTTTATGAGCTAAAAGTTGTAAAATTCTGTTTTTGTTTTCATGGGGTCTGTAGAGGCCATGCTTATGCCTGGCTCACACTACAGGAGTTTTAAAATCCTATCCGATTGTAAAATCTGGTTGCAGCACACACTTCAGGAGAATCTTTGCAGATTTTCTTCCCTCAAATCTTAAACATGCTCACACTACAAGATTTGAAATTCGTGAAGCATCACACACTACAAAATGTTATTAAAATTATCGTGCCAGAGGAAGCGCGTCACGTGATCTACGCAGCAGATCGGAATCGGGGAAAATGGATACTGTAAACCGAAAACTTGCTCTATCAATAATGATCGCTTGTTGTGAAAAAAAAACAAAAGCGTAAGAATAAACGAGTGTGGATGAGAAAATGGTTGGGGAGACGGGATCAACATGGACTGTCAGTTCTTCAGCGAGAAATGGAGGTAAAATTTACCTTATATTACTATCATAAGCCCTTGTATTCGCACGGGATTAGTATTATCTGGGGACCTCGTGTGATTTAGAAATTACTCCCCACATCTGAATTTTGCGTGGCGCATTCGCACGGGATAAGCAAAGCCTGTGATTTTACTCGAATTTACTGACTTATCTCCCGGATATGATGTCAAGACTTAATGTTTTTTTCGTTATAGATATAGCTGTATGAAATTATAAACAGTCGTATCAATATCATTTTGATTGTTTTATAGTAATAAAAATAATAATTTAGTTAAGTTAGAGAACAGACGCTACAATTAAAAACTGAACTGAGCAATATAATATATACGGCGGAAGATTCAGTTTCAAACCTAAATGTAAAAGCGCCCATTTAAGCGAGTTTGTCATTGTCATTTTCTGTTTTTGTGTTTTTCATTAAGAATATTAAACACACCATTCAAGCAATTTACTCCCAAATTGATGCTCATTCTAAAGTGAAAGTATAATCCGCGCGGCCGCACGGGAATTCATACGGTGCGCATTTTATGCAGCCTAGTGCCATTTTTCGTTAAAGATAAAGATAAAAATGCACACAGGAAACAAAAACCTTGCAAAAATGATATACGATCCGCCTAAACTCGGCCAAATCACAGAGATGCCGATTCGCACGGGACTAATATTATCACAGGGCCTCTGTGTTTGGCGAAATATGGTAGGTAATTTGCGGCGGAATATTTACTTTACATATTACAGACATGGCCGATTCGGACGGGATTAAGATCACAGACATTCTCTGCAATTAATACAAATCACCAGATGTCCCCAGATAATAGCCTACTAAACCCGTGCGAATAGGGCTAAAGTGTGCTAGAATGTTTACCGTTATAATATTGCCTGCCTAGTTCAAAAGCGACAGTGTCACCTTTTACAGTGTAGATTTGTGCTGTAATATGAAAATACAATTGGTGCTAGACTATGTATTATGAAATGTGTCTACTTATAAGAAACAATGGTTTGCAGCTTTCTCTCTCTCACACACAGCGCGCGCGCACATACATAGTCGTAGACTTGTTTCCTATTGGCTATTGTGACAGTACTGACGTTATTACAATCTTGCTCATCCCGATAAATATCAAACATGTTTGATATGATCGGGGCGAGCCCGATTTGTGTGAGAGCAGATCGGGAGGGGCAAGATTTTATCTGTGAACGTCTCACATTACCAGATAATCTGCGCCGAACATCGGAACCGATCGAGGTCGTGGACAAGATTTTTTCTCAGAATCTCGGGAGGGGAAAATCGGCCATAAATCGGCCTAAAACTCCTGTAGTGTGAGCCAGGCATTAGGGGAGCGTGGGGTAAGATGAGCCAGTGGGTAAGTTGACCCACTCCCTTTATCTTGGTAACTGTACACTTTTATTGTCATGTGAACATATATTTTGGAACCACCCATCATTTCTGCCAGACTGTGAAAATGAGAAGCACACGTTTACTTAAATGCTAGACAACTGGTTTAGTTTATAATTTTCTTAAAAAAACTTTTTTTTGTTTTGTTTTAGAGTTTATTTGATAGGAACAATGTACAAGTACACCAAATCATTCTATGATAAGAACCAGAAAATGCTTAGTCATAATATATTTCCACCTGTAGTCCCTAATGACCTAACATGTTCAATATTGCAGAAACACTACCATGCCAATAAACTTTTGACTAAACTGTTTATTAGTTTCAATGACATTGATTCATTCATTCTAATTTTTATTTGATTCATTTTGTATGAAATTTTACTCTACAAACTGTTTAGTCTGCTTTTTTGGGAAGGTTACAACTTTGGTGTTCAACATTGTTTCAGAAATGCAAACAATTAAAGAAATTTGAAATTCAAATTGAAATTTCAACTTCAACTTCATTTGTTGTGATTTTATGTTGTTTAAGAAAAATATGACTATTTGTAAAAAGAAATTTGATTATGGAAGGTGTTTTAAGAGGTAAATTATCTTTAAAATTTCACATGGGTTTGATTCAGATTCAATTAGATGGTGCAACTTACCCACTGACTCGGATCAGTTTACCCCTAACCTGGGGTAAATTGAACTACGGGTACACTTTTTTATAAGAAGCCATATTTTTTAGAACCCTTTGTCATAGATGCATTCTGATCATTTAAAATTATAGCAAACATCCTGAAATTACATTGTACTTCTGCCTTATTTTCTCTTCATCTTTAAAGGGGTACTTCACCACTGGAAAGATGAATGTGTATTTCAATTGGGTCATTTATGTAGTAGAAATGTGAAATTATTTTAGAAGTTGGTGGCTTCTAAACTGAGAAAAGCCAGAAAATGTATTTTTGGCTCATTTGGATGAAAGACAACAACTCCCAGAATGCACTTGCTTCACTGACCTACGAGGCCACACACACTGGTTACATCACTTGCCCACCGCGGCACCACCCCACAGTTGTTTTTATTTTTATAGTAATAAAATAAGTTAGTTCAGTTAGAGAACAGACACTGCAATTAAAAACTGAATGTGTCTGCTCAATACTGCACGAGCCGAATGAGAGTCGCAGCACAAACGCAGCAGGAGTCAGATCTCATTCATCACGAGAGTGAGGAGCTGACAGACAAGATGATCACGGAAGATTTGATTTCAAAGTGAAATGTAAAAGCGCCTATTTAAGTGAGTTTGTCATTGTACTGTTTTGTTGTTGTGTTTTTCATTAAGAATAATAGGCTAATGAATCCATAATTCAAGCATGATCATTCGAATATACTACCCGGTTTCTACTGATACAAAGCTTAATGCTATTCGCTGAAGTAACCCTTTAATTTTGAGGACCACATAAGTAAAAAAAATGGCTCATCTTATCCCACTCTCCCCTATACATCGTGCAGCACTAACACATGGACATTTGTGAATTCTAACCTATATAACACACATAAACTTTAACTTTACGTATGAGCATGCAGACGAGTGCTGAATGTAATTGTTCTTTCATGAAATAAAACTCCCTGACGTGCTGAATGCTGATTGAGTTAAGCAGACACAATTGACTTCCATTGTTATATGATTAAATTCCTTCCAGCTCTAATTATTAATATGCAAATGATATATAAAAATGTGTTTTTTCCTGCATTCATGAATGTGCAGTGCTCCAACAGTAGGAGGCAGGGAAGCAACATGTTGTGAATCTTGCATGTGTGTGTGTGTGTGTTCATGTTTTTCTATCCCGATGGGGACTTCAACCTGAATGCACACTGACCCACTCATGTCACCATGAGGAAAAAACGTATAAATCATACAGAATGAGTTTTGTTTTTGAAAATGTAAAAATGCAGAAAGTGTTGTGTGATGGGTAGGTTTAGGGGTAGGGTTAGTGTAAGGGGAGAGAATATTCAGTTTGTACAGTATAAAAACCATTACGTCTATGGAAAGTCCCCACAAAGATAGTAAACCAGACATTTATGTGTGTGGTCTAGATCTAATTAGTTCTCATTTAAGGTGCAAAGTCTAGTTCAGGGGATACAGTCAAGAGTGGTACAAGAGTGAAAAACACAACAGGGTTTTCGCAAAAAACATTTCACATCAAATTGAAAGAATACATAAAGCAAAAGGCATTTAGCCTTTTTTTTATTTTACATAAGGACCTTTTTGTCATGACAATTAACTCTTTCCCATGCCATTGACGTAATTTTCCGGCTTTCTGTGTTTTTACTGTAATACAGTAGAGGGCGCTATGACATCTGAAAGAGTACTGAATCTCCAGATCAAAACACAAGCGAAGAAGATGCTGAAACAAGCGATATCATATAGAATCATATGCACTTTTTAAAATAATGCAAACATCAACATTAAACAGCATATAAATCAATTAATGTTACTGAATGAAATGTTGACCCAGGACGAGCTCTAGGACTGTGAAGCATTGAGGGTGTTGAAGGACTCAATCTACTCCATCTGTGTTTTGACCATCATTCTGAATCTGACCAAAACGTGATTTTCTCAGCTTTTTGCTCAAAATGTTGCTTTTTTTTTATGAAACTTACCCATATTCAAGTGTTGATTTAAAAAAAGAATGCATTAAGCTAGAATAAAACTTTTTGTTTGTTTAAAAGCATGGGTCAGTTCTTTCTTTTGATATATAACATGTTCAGATATTCACAACAAAATATTCTGGGGGCCATGAAAATTTTGTGAAAATGGTCAAACCATTTGGTCAAACGCTGGCTGTGGCTGGCACCTTTATTTTTTTTAACGCTGGTGGGGAAAGCACATTTAACACTAGTCTTAGACTTAGACCATTTGCCATTTTAAATGTCAGTCAAATAATCTCTTCCTGTCTAAGTGGGTGGTGACTGGCAAGAATAAGCTGCTATAAAGACTATACTTTATGCTGTTTGGTCAAAGGTCTGACTATGTGATTAATACCCTCACATTCTCAGTAATGCAGGGATTCTGAATTATTATTATTGACCTTTGACCTGAAATATTTTCAGTCCCCCTGAGATTTTAAGTTTTTCATTCTTTTCAATAATGAAAGTTTTTCAATAATTTAACAACACTTGCATGTTCACAGTTCTCTGATGTCTGTTAATTGTTTTTTATTTTAATTATGTATTTATGTAATTAATTATGCATTATTGAACCCCTGTTTGGGGAAAATCTGCAATAATCTAATGCATTCAAGCATTTTTTGTATTTCTTTTTATTCTCATTGGTAATACAGTGATTGTTTAAATAAGTAATCATAAATTAAATGCAATTACACAATGTGACTTCTATGATGTGGAATTTTTTTACAGAATTATATGTGTATGTATACAGAATATATATATATATATATATATATATATATATATATATATATATATATATATATATATATATATATATATATATATATATATATATATATATATATATATATATATATATATATATATATATATATATATAAATTCTGTAAAAATAACTATATATATTTTCATTACAGTTATGAAAATTTGGGTAATTATGGAAAATTATGGATAATTGTCATGAAAATCATTTTTATGGTCAAAAATAGGCCTTTTCTTAATGCGAAATACAGTTTCTATTTTCTTGAGAAATGCCATTAAGATTTTCCCTATCTGAATCCAATTTTCATCTATATTTAGCATTGTCTACTTGTAATCCCTTTCATCACATGATACGGATGATAATTCCAGGTGTACAGTAGCTGTTCACAACAGCTTGTTTTACACATCTGGCGTCTGCACCTTGTTTTGGATTAAAAGGGTTACAGCATTCACTGCATATGTCAGCATGTTCAGGATCCTATTTTTGTTTTGCAGTATGAATGGTTCACAAGAAACCACCCTTTGCTCAGCATGGCCTCGTTTATGTACCTTGTTTTTGCCTTTAGCTCGTCCTGGATGATTTGGAGTCACTATAGGTTCTCCAGTGAGGTGGTGCTCCAGCAGAAAGCATCTCTAGGTGCCCGACCCATTCATCACTGGCCTGTTTTGTGGTCTAGCGGGAGATTAAGGGTGAGAGGTTCACACGCCCTCACCACAAGCAGAATACCACACCCTCCATCAAGAGCGCGGCAATAATGGTTTTTGAAGCCTCTCTTGCAGTAGAGTCTGATTCATTTCTGCTGTGATCAGTTGTGAGGGAGTTTCAGTAAGGCCTGGTAATTACTTTCCTTTTCCATCGCCTCGTGCTACAGGAGAGGGAACGCCGAACGATTAGAGCAGAGCTTCAAGGGCTGATCACAGCCAAAGGTTTGAGCACAACCCTTGAACTTGCCTTCGAATCTTTTACGTACTATCTGTTGTGTGTAATGGCTTTGGGACTAGAGGAATAGACCTAAAACTCTGTCATTATTTACTCATGCTCATGTCACTCCAAATCCGTATGAAAACAAATGGAGGAGTTTCACATAGATCTTTTATGGTTCATATAGCTACATCTTTTACTGTATGCTTCAAAAAAGAAAAAAGGGCTATAAAAGTATAGTATTTTCTGGAATATAAGACGCTGTATGTTATCCTTCAGAAGATCCTGCGACTTATAGTCCAAAGCAATTTACATACTCATTATCATACTTTTGTTTCGTTTCTCCTTCTGTTTTGAATCGTAAAATAAAATGCAACTTATGATGCAACCTGATGTGGCTGTTTTTTTTCTGCCAACAGTGTAGTTTTCACCAGGTGCAAAATAGTTTCTCTAAAATACAGATTTTTGTGAAGAACAGATTTGTAAATGTTTTAAATGAAATCTTTGTTTGCTGATAAACTTCCCCTTCAGTGAGCTGCTAACTCGAGAACTGAATCGCTCTGATCTAGTTGATTTGCTTAAAGCTGCAGTCCGTAAGTTTTTCTGGTTAAAAATGATCCAAAATCAGTTTTTGAGCAAGTACACAACAAGCCAGTATTCAAAACTATCTATTACAACGGTAAACTTGTAATAATGTGTTATAATTAGAGTAATATGGTGGATTTCAGCGGGAAATTCAAGCATGTCTTTGCGTCATTACGTCATGTCTGTATACATACACTGTAAAAAAAAATCAGGTCTCCAATTGAACATTTTCTAGTGACCGATCACATCAAAATTTTTTAGTAGGCCAAATTGAATTTCTTGAATTTTAATTTAATTAAATTGCATCAATTCACAGAAAATCAATTTGGCCAACTGAAAAATTTAGATGTGATCGAAAATTTTCAATTAGACACCTGAATTTTTTTTACAGTGTAAAGAGGGAGTCCGGCTAGTATAGTAACGCACGTGAGGAGCATATACCGCATGTTCTTCAGAGGATCATTTATAGCCTTTTCTCACAGCAGCTGGAATAATTAAATGTATCATTTTGATGGTGGATTGTAATCCAGAAAGGCCTAAATGGCATCATCAGTGACAACTGGAGATTCACCTGTAGTCAAAAGCAAAAGATGGAAATGTAAATCTACAGGTAAAGCTAATAAACACTAAATACTCATAGTCACGCAATGCTAATGCTGTTAACATGAACAATTTGAGAAAAAATTATAACAATAATTATAATTTGCACGGTTTGATATTACAATCTAAAAATGGCTGGGTTAAAAACAACCCAAGTGGCAACCCAGCGCTGGGTAAATATTGTACAGAACACCAATATTAAATTAACCCAGTGGCATTTTAACCCAGCAGGCTGGGCTATTGAGAAAACCCAAGATGTAGTCAATTTTTACCATTAAAGCATTTGCTATCTTAGGTTATTCTTGCTGGGTTATTCTTATAATTTCTCTTGTGCATTAGCCTATACTGTAAAACTAGACAATCATGAAAGAACAAATAATGGAGAATACATGTTTAGACTGTTAAAATAATAATTTGTAATGCTTGTCAACTGGTACAACACACAAATGTGTTAAAATTGGCAACAATGACAACTAGAACAGTAGCTTGAGTGTCTGTGTTCATGATATGACAGTTTTCTCAAATGGAACGGTAAATTCTCATGAAATGATGGTTTATGTGTTCGTGTTCGTATAGTGACACAACAGAGACTACAAAGACAGTGAGCGAGTGTCACGTGCCCCCGTCATTCACAATCACATAGAGACGCAGAACATGCAGGAGTAATATTTAAATATGTATTTTGCAGTTTAATATTCACTGACACTCGTATATATTCGGCTACAGTCTGGTTCCCTGCGCTTAGATAAAACTGACGCGACTGAACGCAGCTGCAGGGACCGAATATACTCTGGTAGGCTATCATCACATTTTTTAAAATTTCAGTACGGACTTGGTACCGAAGTACCGGTACTTGTGACATCCCTACAATAAACCATGGTTAATTTTCGTAAGGGGATCATGGTTCCGTGTAATAAATAATCACAAACTGTAATCTATTGTCTCACATACCTAAACTAACATGACTATGTGAGTCAATACATGGCATCAGATTCTCAGGTAAAACTTTTGTTGTCTAAGTTAACGTATATCATGTAAGCTTAAGAATTGTTGCCACGTAAAAAAAAAAATATAGGCCTACCTATAATTATGTTAATTAAAATGATTATTAATGAAAACGTTATATGAACTTACCTTAAAACATCTGCAACCACTGGCTTTGCCCCTTGCTTTGTCCTTTCAAAATGACAGTTTGGGAGTGAATTTAAACATCAAGGCGCGAAGCTCGTGAAACAACCAAGCTCTGGGTAGAATCAACCAAGCGTTGCGACCCAGCAGGTTTAACCCAACAACTGGAAATTGAAACTACCCAATGGTGTTTAAAATATGATCAAATAAACCAACAAAAATTACCCAACAGTCTCAACCCAGCATTTTGGGTTAAAAAACAACCCAGCATTATTTAGAGTGTATAAGAGCAATCGTTAGAATCGTTTAATCACCGTTGGTAGAGCTATTTATTGTAATGTTTTGTTCCCAAAAGTGGCAGACATGTTACTTACATCATTTTCAGATGACATTTTCCGGTGAAAATTCGCACAATTCACGTACAGATGATAATTCCGCAAATAACTGCAATTGCAGGTTTCAAACAGAGATGGCGACATAGAGGCAAAACTTACAGACAGCAGCTTAAAAAAATTCAGAGTGATTCAGTTACGCAATCTGATTGACTTGCTCAATGATCCAGTTCTCAGGTTAAAAGCCTCCTTGGAGGGCAATATTATCAGCAAAATCCGAAGATTTTGAATATACTGTATATTGCACAAGTCATGGTGCTTTTTTGTCATTTTTGGAGTTTGACAGATATGGAAACTATGGTATCTTTTATATTTCGACTGTCAATGGTACAATCTATGGAAACTTCCAAAGGCTTCAAGCTAGAGAAAGAGAGAGAGATGGAGCGATGTGCTTAAAATAAACACTGTAATTGAATATTTAAGTCTCTGCTATTTTCCTTTTAAGGATCTAATTGAAAACACTTCATGAGGCTCCAACAGTGCATGCACTCTGCACATGATTTGCATAAATATCATGCTACTCATGAATAAAAAAACAGGCAATAAATAAAGCAGTCAATAAATGCATAAATATACACCCCAACATGCAGAAGTTCAATTGTTTTGACATTTCTGGTATACTAATACAGTTATAAATATCCTGTTAACACAATATGTAAAAGTGACTCCAGGCATTGCTCGTCCAGGTCAATATGCTGTATTATCGTCGAGGCTCTGTTTACACTCAACATGCATGTTTCTTACACCCATACATACATTTTAATCTAATAAATGTGTTTTGTGTGGAATGCTCATTTTTATTTTACATTCTAGTTCACTGCATTGCAAAAGTGCTTCCTTTTGGGGTCACGTTAACACAATTTTATAAGTCTAATACGGGTAAGAGATTTATCTTTGCTTACTCTGATGTTTGGCCACAACATGTATCCACAATTGACACTGCAATTGTGAAAAATAACACATGAACAACTAGTTGACTAGATAGCATTAACGACTTCCCAGCGTAAGATGTGTAGCGTCATTTAAGGCAGATGGCGTTCATATGCAGATAAATGAAATGCAATAAAAGCACAATCACTGTTTGAGCATGAAAGGTTCTTATATCAGTCACTCACACAGATTTAGAGCGAGTGACCAGCAATATATCTTCATCATCGCTGAAGGAAGCAGAAATGAAGAGAGCTTCCTTCCCCTCGGGGAGCGTGTCTCTTAGCGGCGGGTCCCGATCACAGCAGATGGCCCTATTAGGCAAAAAAGAAGGATTTATTTAGGACTCCATCTTGAAGAAGGACGAAAGAGCCATGCATTCAGAGAGAGATTTCCCTTTCTTCATGCTTTCAAAGGCCTCTTTCAGTTAGCTCTGTGATTAGCTTCACACTCGTTTTTTTTCTTTTATCAGGAGTGCCGCTGGAACTGCATAATTCAGGGGAAAAGAGAAGAATGTGACATTTATTGGTGACGTGTTTGAATGGAAGAAAAAGAGCTTACTGTCACAGATTCTGAGGACTCAAGCTGACAAAAATGTTCAAAACTTTGAGTAAAAACTCTGAAAGAGTCTGAAAGGCAAACCTCTGTCTTGATCTGTGACGAATGACAGTAACCTGGATCATATCATTTATAATGAGAGCACAGCCATCTTCAATGGCTCTGTTTCCAATCTCCCAAGCCAGTATTTTAAGGCTAATTCACGGTCAACATCCAACGGATCAGTGAATTAACCCTGTTAGCGTCTGTTTATCGGTCTTAGAATGTTTAAGCAATGTGATATGATTTTATACAAACCCTGACATATTCTGACATCATTACGAACCGTTGCTATGACGACGAGGTATGCGTCCCTGCCAACTGCATAGAAACCGATGTGGAGCAGGAGAAATAGGACTGTCAATCAAAGTTAATCACGTTGTTTTTTATAGTGACCATGTTTAATGCATTCAGTTCATCAATTTGTGTGGATGATTTTCAGATTGCATGAAACACTCACGCAAATCTATTTCTGCTGCTGTCCTTCAACTGAATTCTCTTGTTGGAATGATAAATTAAGTCAGTTAATTGTCAAAATTGTCAATATTTTGACTATTACTTACAACAGCATCTGCATTTTCATGTTTAAATAAAATATTTCTATCATAAGAGACAATGAAAACAACTTTGTGCATCAAAACTGCCCCTGATTTGAATATTTTCCCTTTTATTTTTTCTAGTCTATTCTTAAATTGTGTTTTTTGTAACACTTTAGTATGGGGAACACATATTCACCAGGCTTTTGTCTCAATAAACTCATAATTTACTGCTTATTAATAGTTAGTAAGGTTGTTTTTGTAGCGTTTAAGTCTAGGTTGGGTATGATTAAGGGATGTAGAATATGGCCATGCAATAAGGCGTTAATATGTGCTTTATAAGTACTAATAAACAGCCAATAGGCTAGTAATAAGCATGCTAATAAGCAACTGGTTAATAGCAAGAATTGAACCATAAAATAAAGTGTTACCATTTTTTTTCTTCATAATTTTGTCAAAAGATTAACTGTTTTTGAGTCCCTAATCATCCAAAAGCTATATAGCACTAAAAAAGGTTCCCCTATGATTACGAGCCAAGAACCATTTTTGGTGCAATATAGAACCTTTTTTTTTTTAGAGTGTACAATTTGACAGGTGATTATAAAATGTAGTTTGAATATTATCTACTCCGCTGTTTAAAAGTTTAATGTTGATCAAATGTTAACTTGTTATATTTAATTACTCCTTTGCAGATTTTAAGATATTAACTGTATTGATAATAATGACATTAAACTTGATGATGGCACACACAAAGATGTAAGTTTGAGGCAGTGTGAACATGACTGTTGTTTTTCCCAACATTACACATTTAGAAGTTGTCCGACATGTTTGTTGGGGGAGTGTGAACCCACTTTTAGTGCTTCCAACACAAATTATATTCCAAAGAGTAAGTGGCACAATTATGCTGCCTTAATTGCTTTATCCAAAATTTAGAAGTAATCTATTCCAGTATTTGTGCTAGTGCTATATTCCTTTCAACATCACTGCTGAGTCTCTGATGAAAAAAGCTCAGTTTAAAAATATTTTGTGAGCTACCAAACTACATAGCATTTTAAGCATCAGGCATGCTCTCATTGAGATAAATGTGAATGCTAATGGAGGGCTTCCTCCAGGTGCAATTGACCTCCTTAGTTACTTAGGACTGTGTTTGATTGACAAAAGCATGTGCTGCTTGGCAAAATCACGGTTACCTGTCAAACAGCCAGACAGATGCATGGATTTCATTTTTTTATTTTATTTTGTACGTGCAGTTCGTAAAGTTCTCATATATTTCCTGCAATTGGGAACAACAGCAACTCAGCCATGAAGTGGTAGGCCACGCAAAATCACAGAGCAAGGTCAGCGCATGCTGAGGCACACAGTGCGCAAGAAGTCACCAACTTTCTGCAGAGTCAATCGCTACAGACATCCAAACTTCATTTGGCCTTCAGATTAGCTCAAGAAAAGTGCATAGGGAGCTTCATGGAATGGGTTTCAATGGCTGAGCAGCTCATCCAAGCTTTACATCAAGTGTGATGCAAAGCGTCGGATGCAGTGGTGTAAAGCACGCCGCCACAGGACTCTAGAGCAGTGGAGACGTGTTCTCTGGAGTGACGAATCACGCTTCTCTGTCTGGCAATCTGATGGACGAGTCTGGGTTTGGCGGTAGCCAGGAGAACGGGACTTGCCTGACTGCATTGTGCCAAGTGTAAAGTTTGGTGGAGGGGGGATTATGGTGTTGGGTTGTTTTTCAGTGGTTGGGCTTGGCCCCTTAGTTCCAGTGAAAGGAACTCTTAATGCTTCAGCATACCAAGACATTTTGGACAATTTAATGCTCCCAACTTTGTGGGAATAGTTTGGAGATGGCCCCTTCCTGTTCCAACATGACTGCGCACCAGTGCACAAAGCAAGCTGCATAAAGAAATGGATGAGTTAGTTAGGTGTGGAGGAACTTGACTGGCCTGCACAGAATCCTGACCTCAACCCGATAGAATACCTTTGGGATGAATTAGAGCGGAGACTGCGAGCCAGGCCTTCTCGTCCAACATCAGTGCCTGACCTCACAAATGTGCTTCTTAAAGAATGGTCAAAAATTCCCATAAACACACTCCTAAACCTTGTGGAAAGCCTTCACAGAAGAGTTGAAGAGTTGCTCCAACTCCCTATCCCTGTAAACCTACAGATTAAGAATGGGATGTCATTAAAGTTCCCGTGCATGTTAAGGCAGGCCTCCCAAAACGTTTGACAATTATTGTATGTTAAATGTTCTATATTGTCACACTCATTGCTACGCTATGCTAATGCTATCAAAGCATTTTGTTACCAATTAGCAAGTTAGCATTTATTGAATTAGCTAGTTATACTAAGTTTCCATTACTAAACATATTTAAGTTGATATTACATGATAATGTTAAGTTAAATGTACGAATAGATGTAACATTTTACATTTTGATGTAACTGATTACCTACATTTTTTATTCGTGTTTACAGTTTACATGCTAGATTGTTTTTCGAAAAGAAGTTATGATGTTTATGAACATTCTATTCAAGAATTTTAATTCTTGAAGTTTTGTCTGATGAACAATCTCAAGAAAAAAAGATGATTCTTAGCAAGTGTTCTGGAGAATTCTAAATTTTCTAACTGTTATCTTGAGTTAGAACTTAAGAAGAAAATAGCAGTTAAGAATATGCTCAAAGAGATAGTTCACCCAAAAATGAAAATAATCATCATTTACTCTCATGTCAAGATATTTTCTGAACAATGTTAGTAAACAAACCATATGGACAATTAATTTCTTCTTGTATGGACAAAAAATATCTTCTTTTATGTTCGTTTGGAAGTTTGGAATGAAGTGAGTGTAGGTAAACCATGACAGAGTTTTCATTTGTTTCTGTGAACTATCGCTTTAAGAATGTTTAGTGAATCCGGCCCAAGGTGTTCAGAGCCAGGAGATCTTCTCTTGTTTGCCATGTGCTTTATGATGTGTGTAAGAACCACAATGCAGTTCATTAACACCAGGACTCGCACCTCCCAGTCAGACAAGAGTGTGTAATGGGAACTTGGCTCATGTTGCTGTTGAACTTGAACCTTTTCCAACGTTGCAGAATTGTGGCACCGTGACGGATCATCTGCGGTTTGAAGTTAGCTGTGCAGTCAGCACGACCATTGTGAGTCATGCTGGGATTTTAAGGAGCGTTGATAGTCTGCCCTCAGAGAAAACATCCCATCCCATTTCATTTAATGATAGTTTGAGGGGAATCGTAAACATGGGAACAACATCACTTCTTTCATTGTCCGTTATCATTCCCAAGTGGTTCTCCCAACTACTGTTTTCCCATTTCCTCACGCCAACCAGCATATCAAAGCACTGATCCGGACAGATCTAACGGAGGAACAGATTAACCTGTATGAAAGATTCAAGAAGTTTTGTTCGCTTGTTCTTGCTTTGTTTCTTGGCAGAAACTTCTGGAATATCTTATTTTGAAGTGTAGGAGAAATAAATCAAAGACTGCTCACACGTAACAGCTTTTGACTGGTGGCAGAGGATGTAAATGAATGATCAATCAGTTCTGTCAAATGTGATTGTGTGTCAGCTGCGCAGTCAGAAGACCTGCGGGCATGTTCGCATTTCATTACAGACGGCGGCTGTTCTGTTGCCAGATTTGTGGCCCAACTGTGCAGCGGGAAGAAGGAACTTCTTTAGATAGTTTCCGTCGGTCTGCACTGCTTGCCGTTTGATTCATGGTCCGTTGTCTCGGTGTAGATGGAGCGTGATTGTGCTTCAGTTTGCACAGTACTTGTAAGGATCAGTGTTGGGGAACAGTTACATATAACAAAAGTGTGCTACACATTAAAAAGCAACTAATTGCATTGCTACTTCTTATAGAAAGAAACAAGATTTTATTTTTACTTTTGCGTCACTTTTCCTCATCATCAGCTTGTTCTCAGAGACTCTTCTCAAGAGTCAACGTGCAATGTTTGCAAGCATTTTTTATTACATTTTCAAAGATTAATACATTTTTTATGTAAAATAATATGAAGATTTAATAAAAATTAAATATACATTTTGGGAAAAACTTCAAGTGCATTTCATGGGAAAAAATGAATAAATGATGCAGATTTAAATATTTATTATTTCGTCCATAAATTGCACTTTTTTGCTCAGTGATATGATTAGGTTGCAGTCTATTTTTACAACAAAAGTGTACATAAATATTTAATATAAAATATATGTTTTAGTGCAAGAAACCTTGAAGTGCATTTAATGGAAAGAAAATGTATTTTCTATGATTGTGTCAATTGTTTTTTTAAAGAAACCTTGAAGTGCATTTCAGGGAAAATAAACAATATATTGGTTTTTAAAAATGTTTTTTCTCTTTAAATTGCACTTTCTTTGCACATAGGATATGAGTGTGCTTCCTAGAGTGACGAGATGCTTCAATAAAATTGAGAATATTCTTCTTCTGTCATGAGCATCCAGCAGCAGAGTGTAACTCTTGTAACAAGAGTGGGTGGAATATGAAGTTATGCGAACCATTTATAGAACAGTAAGAACTACTACATCTCTAAGTTAAAAGCATCCAGCAGCATGTGTGTGTGTGTGTGTGTGTATGAGAATGATGAGGATCGAATGCTGAGAAATGAGAAATACACAGTATTTTATTGGCTGCCATAATTTCAAGTAAATAGCTTATAAAATTAAGTTCAATATCAACATGAGACGGTTTGACTCATTTTCAAAGGTCAAACATGCCATTTTTGTAAGATGTATCATTTCCAGTAAATACTGTTTCTTTAATCTCTTCCTGTTCTTTAAAAACTGTTGTGATTTTGTTTTAATTTATATAATTAGGGTAGTTGTAGCACAAGTGATGTGTTTAAAGATAATCTGGTCATCTTTTGCCATGACCATACTGTGTGTGTGTGTGTGTGTGTGTGTGTGTGTGTGTGTGTGTGTGTGTGTGTGTGTGTGTGTGTGTGTGTGTGTGTGTGTGAGAGAGCTTCACAGGTAATGAGCTGCATTAATACATCCATCAGTTTAAAAATTGACAGATTTCACTGTTTCCATTACAGCGTGACCAACTACATGGATCATGATCCAACCCTTCATCACATCTAAACAGAAAAAAACACACACAAACACACAACACCTACACTTCAGCTGAAACAAAGTCAGTGAGGAGGTCTAAGAGACATTAGAGAACCAAGGCTTGATTTTTTATCCTATAAAGATGCACATTTTTACATTATATCTTTTTTGCATTTGGCAGACACTTTTATCCAAAGCAACTTACAGTGCCCTTATTACAGGGACAATCCCCCTGGAGCAACATGGAGTAAAATGCCTTGCTCAAGGACACACTGGTGGTGACTAGTGTTGTAGTACTCGAGACCTTAAGTCTTAAGACCATTTTTTGAAGGTCTTTGTCTTGTCTCGGTCTCGACTGCATTTCTCCTCGGTCTTGTCTTGGTCTCAGACTTGGACGACTCAGTATTTAATCTCAAGACCAGTCAAGACAACTGCAGGGATATCACTAAATTGCCGGTGTATTGTCTGATTTAACATCGTTAATGTGATTTCACGAGTTCGCACTTACATATAATTTATAGAGAGTAATTCAATGCGTATTTGGCGTGCTGTCCAGGGGGAGGGCTTCGAGCTCGGAATTAGGCCCAAACCCAGAGTACCCCCCGTATATGTAAATGGTTTTAGAGTTAAAAGGTGTGGAGAAGGGGTGGTGGAAGGGTTGCTGAGAACAAACGGAGGTAGGACTGCTGCGTGTATATACCTCTATTGTTGATTAGCTGAGTGCTCTCCACCAGTGTCAATTATCTGAACGTGCTTCTCCCGAACTTTGTTTATAAAACATCCTTTGATGTAAAATTTACAGCTTAAAATGCAATCAATAACTTCTTTGAAATATTTTCTTTTGCTACTGTGCTGCCGGGTTCAAAATCAATGCAGCATTGTCTCAAAAATGCCCAAAATTAGATTGAGATTTAGTTTTTTTATGTAACATACAATATAATTAAGCAATATCGCAAGAGCAAGAGAGCTATTTTCATGAATATAAGCGTGATTGCAAATGATATTGATTCATAACAACTGCTTTGAACAAATTGGTTGAATAAAGGATTCTATGACTGTTAAATAATGTTAATGTTTTAATGTTAAATTAATCTTAACATTATTTATGCAGGTGTAATTGGACCAATTCAGATGGAACTTCTGTGCCATGAATTTTATTGTTAGTGATTTGATTGGTAACAGCGCTATAGTGTCTTACTATTATAATTTTATTTGTTCATTAAATAGAAGTCATTTCTTAGACAGTAGATATGGATTTTTAGATTAATTTAAGGAGTGCTGGTCTGGTCTTGGTCTTGACTTGGTCTCGACCCCACAAAGTCTTGGTCTTGTCTTGGTCTCGGCACACGCTGGTCTTGGTCCCGTTTTAGGTGGTCTTGACTACAACACTAGTGGTGACCACTGGGATCAAACCAGCAACCTTCTGTGTATTAGTTCCATGGTTTAACCCACTGGACCACCATCTCTGGGAAATGTCATTCATAGCGGTTCACTTCCCAGAGTTAAGATGTATTGCTTTCGCACCATCAGATGGTTTTAAAATGATGGCACAAATGGTTTTAAAGCATTTAGGCAGGTCCTCACATAAAGCATTTCATTTATTTTTTCTTTTATGACCTGCACAAAGCTTAACAACCTCTTAAACTTTGCTGACCTACCGGGTCCAAAAATATATACATATGTAATATACATTACATACATATATTATATACATATATACATAAATACCTATATGGTACAATTTGGAAGCAATCTCTACTTTCTGCAGATATGCTCTATACACTTTGACATTTATTTTACTTATTTACACTGATTTACTCTGGTTTTAATGCCCTCAGAATATATTTGTAAGTCAGATTTTATATTGAAAAAAAAAAAGCAATTTCAGAGATCTGTGATGTCATTTTGACTAGCAATAATTCACATTGAACATTGTAACTAGCAACTTTGACTGGTGAAAGTCTCAGGCCCACATTATCCATAACTCACTTTTTATTAGTCATGAAGGCCTACCGCCACAATGGTGTGTCATTGCAATTCTTACTAGTTAAAAGTATAGCTATGACTGGACTGCAGTAGTTAAACTGAATTGCAGATCTCTCTATTCTTACAAGCTGAAAGTGTTTTTACTAGTATAATTCATATTTTTACTAGTCACGCTAAAGGATTAATAGCTAAATTGGCTTGCCAAAGTGCCTCTTACTGAGCTGTATGAGTGTGTAAGAGTGTGACGGTGTCAGTGCAGATAAAAGTAATAACAATGATGTGTTAAAGCCGCCCACTGACTGATGGGATGTGTGTGTGGAGAGTGGCCAGTAAGGTCTGTCAGACAGAAACTGAAAGTGACAGACTAATAAGCTGAACCCAATAGCAATTTCAGTAATATCACATGAGGAACTTTAAGCTGAATCCTCTTTTTCATTCACCCTTCTCTTTGCTATTTCTTCTCTCTCGCTCTCTCTCTCCGGGCTGCATTGCGGCGGTTTCTCTCCTGACTCTCGCAGCTGTCGAGAGCATTGCTGGGTATTTTTTGAGAGGAGATATTACTGTCGTGGCTGTGTGTGTTGGTTAACAGGAGCATAACACTTATGAGGTCTAATAGATGAATAAGGAACAAATATGGAGTCTTTCATTCAGAAAACACTTGAGGATTAAACAAATAATTTAATGGAGAATAAAATTACAAGCACTGTATGAAGCCGTTTGCAGTTTCCATGAAATGTGACGTCACATATGCTTAGGCCACGCCCACAACTGCTGACCTGCCCTATTAGCATAGACCCCGCCCTGAGTGAGCTGTACACAGTCCGCCATGTTTATCTCCTCGCCAGAGAATTTAAAGGATTAGTTAACTTTCAAAAGAAAATTTCCTGATAATTTACTCAGCCCCATCTCATCCAAGATTTTCATGTCTTTTTTTCTTCAGTCAAAGTTTTTTGAGGAAAACATTCCAGGATATTTCTCCATATAATGTTTTTCAATGGCAACCGACGGGTTGAAGGTCCAAATCAATGCAGTTTCAAAGGACTTCGAAGGGCTTCAGAGGCTCTGCACAATCCAAGCGGAGGAATAGGGTCTTATCTAGTGAAACGATAAGTCATTTTCAATAAAAAATTTGAATGTATATACTTGTTAACCACGAATGCTCGACTTCAGTGTTGTGAATCTTCACGGTGTATGACGTCATCATGCCGGAAAGGTCACGCGTCACGCAAAGCCACTGGGTCGGTACTTCCACGTACATCACGGCCACAACCTTTCCGACATAATGACGTCATATGCTGTGAAGAATCACAACTTTTATGATGATGAAGCACAATCAGTACGTTTACATGAACAACAATACTCCGATATTAATCTGATTAAGACCATACTCTGATTAAGAAACTACCATGTAAACAGCAATTTCTAATTACCTTAATCCGGTTAAAGCCATACTCGAATTAAACAAAAATCGAATTAAGACATGTGGAGTATGCCTATTTTAGTCGCATTATCTAAGTGCATTGTAGACATGTACACACCTTTTCGCCGCATTTTGTGACAGGACACACACACACACACACACCAGGCAAGTGCAGAGGGGAGGGCTTTGGGGGCTCGCCTCGTATCAAAAGTATATAACGTGCCCCTCTAAACAATCATCAATAATATTGTGACAAATAAAACAGAATTTGGATTATAATTAATATAACCGCGCGTACAAAACAGTAACAATGCGCTCAAATTCCCGTTTATCTTTTACTTATCTTTTAGTCTTAAATGTCGTTGCCATGACGTGTTTCTATGGTGCGTGACTGTGTGTCTTGCTTGACTGCTCACTCGGACACGGGCTCTTCTATATTTTTTTTCTTTGTGTTGTAATAATTCTGCTCATTGTAAAAGTAAAATACAATAAGTTTGTATCTGTAATCCCAGATTCATAATTGTCTGCTTACAACAGCGGTCGGGAACCTCTAGGCTCGCGAGCCATATGGGTCATTCAGTGAACGCTTGTGGCTCGATGGCAGAAAAAAAACAATCCAAACAATCATGATTTTGAAACCTTAATTTTCATCATTAATCAAAGCTATTATTCGAAATGTAGGCTGTCAAGAAGGAGGCAAGATGGGCTGTGTCTCTTTAAAAAAACTGAAAGACACAATATATAATATTACAAAAAATAAAACCACATAAAGTCACACTGTCCAACAGCGACACCCGCAGGTAAAGTTACAGCGGGTTGCCTGAGCCCATTGATTGAACAGACCTACGAAAGTCACGCTATGATTGGACGCCGGACAGCGTAGCGTGGCATGGGGACGTAATGACGTACCATTAATCGAGCTATGTTCTGTAACATGTAAAACGGGAACATGAACGTAATATTCTAAAAGCAACTAATGTAAACGCCTTAATCAGATTATTGTCTTATTCAGAGTAAGGTCAATAATTAGATTACTGCTGTCCATGTAAACGTAGTCAATGTAACATGAGCATGACTGCGATATAGATGATAACCAAAACCAAACAGATGTTTTAGCTTTTGGCAGAGTATCCAAGGCACAAGCTGTACAGGCTCCGCCCTCTTCTGGAAAGTGGGGCGGGGAGCAGCAGCTCATTTGCCAAAAGGTGTCATGAACTGCCTTTTTAAAAAATGTTATACTGTTGTCTGAGGTCAACTTATGACGTTCGCATGGTTTTTACATTCAAAAACATCATAATGAATAAGTAATAGGCTATTTTCTGCCTTGGCTCTCTGAAAAATGGTCGGTTTTGATGGGTGTGCCACACTGAAGACTTGGAAGTAAATGCCCACGGCTAGGATTGGATAAGATTTGCATATTAAATGAGCTTCTGCTCTCCTGTCAGTGACAGCGTGTGGCAAACGGCAACCGGAATGAATTGCCCAGCCAACAGCCAGGGCTCGCAAAATGTCTTTATCAAACAAACACAATGATTCATCTCTCACCCACCAGCGATTGATTGGAATGTTATTTCTGTTTCATTTTGCCCGATCATCAGTGAATATAACCGCGAACCGTACACATACACGCGTGCTCGGAGGCGGATGGTAGCCCATCTGAATAACACATAGCCCCGGGACTTTGGGCTTTGCGAGTCCGAGTCTGATCACGAATGAACCAATAACAGCTTCTCCAGCCTGTGACAGCGTGCTAAGGTGTAATCAATAGATATCAAACGATCTGTAACAATGCAATAGCCTAATACAAATAAAAAAACATGTTTTACTCACATAAATGTGTTGCATCGTTCCTGCCAGATCCAAGAAGGCACAGCATTGTGTTTTAATCTCAAATCCAGTCTCGACCTCTATCTTGTTTACAATCGATTCCGCATCGTTTAGCTCCACGAGTCGGTGGTCGGGCTTGAGGCGGTGCTTCTGCGTCCTATATGTCAATGGTCGACATATTCTGAGAGCTCTCGTTTTCTGGGCCTGGTGTCTATAAAAAGATTTTCTTTGACTAACAAGGACGTTTTCAGCTCTGAAACTTACAGGATATTCTTATATCACGATTAACTTTTATATACCAAAGGCTCAAAGGAAAGTTGATTTCTCAATCCATCACCCCTTTAAAGATACATGCACGCAAACAGCATGTTTTTCCTTCCACTCAAAAATGGGCTTTTACAACATGGTATAATAAATTATCTGTGGGGTATTTTGAGCTGAAACTTCAGACACATTCTGAAGACACCTGAGACTTATATTACATCTTGTAAAAAGTGGCATAATAGGTCCCCCTTAAGTTATTAATTCTCTGTGAAAACAACTCTGTGTGTAACCATATTCCATACCTCATTATGGAGATGTGTTTTGCATGGAAAAACGCCACTGGCATTTTCTTCATGAAATCTAGTTATTATGATTTTACAGTAGTTACAATAATTTGGTCAAAATGGTGGTTACAATGGTGATTGTTTCTAGTGGAACAGTGTATTAGAATAATTTCTTAATTGGAGTTTTGAGTGTAAAGATTACCATACTGCAAGATGGCATAATACTTTCTGTTTTAGGTCTCTACAGATGGAAATGATTCAAACTGTACTTTCATCTGAAATTGAGATGTTCAGCCACCAGCAGACACTTCATTAGATTAATTCAGACTGGCTTGAGAAGGGTGTTCATCACAAGGGTGTAGTTCGCTGATTTGACATGCATCTTCCATTCCGTCGCTCATTAAAATCCTCCCGTCTGTAACCAGAGGTGAAGTATTAATGAGCTGTAGAACCCAAAAGTCCATAGCGTGAATAGGTGGAGAAGATCCTCTGCACTGTTTGACACACAACACAAAGATTTCTTGTTGATTTGAATACCAGTGTAGACGTCTAGCTCTTATTACAGGATTGTTTATTTACTTCATGATTTACTTTTACCTCATAAAAGCAAAATAAGAATCTTTTTTCCAATACAGTTCATAGTCTTTACGACTCCTGCTATATATGAGAGCTTTGTGTGAAAAACAGTGCTGCTTGACAAGAAACCTCCACAGACTAGCCATCTTTAGTCTCCTTTCCATACATCGATGTGATTGCAGGTATAACGCTGCATGAAGTCATGCCAGAACTGTAATCAAATCTCTGTGGACATGCTATAGACTCACCCCTTCCCCTCATTATTGCTGAAAAAATAAATAAACACCCACATGTATGCGTCTACCAATTGCATACTCTATTAACCAGCATTATAACTCTCCAGTTTAAAATATCCTGAGGCAAAACTTAACATAAACCTGTTTATATTACACATATCTGAATTAATATGCCAGGATGAGCCCCAGTAGAGGTGGAGGTTTCTGTATGGATGACAGTCAAAAGTCCATTAAGGGTTACATCGTTCCACTATTCTGTTGTGTTGAATCCACATTCACAGTCTACTTATGTTAAAGGGTTAGTTCACCCAAAAATGAAAATTCTGTCATTAATTACTTACCCTCATGTTGTTCGACACCCGTAAGACCTCTGTTCATCTTCGGAACACAAATGAAGATATTTTAGTTGAAATCCGATGGCTCAGAAAGGCCTCCATTGGCACAATGCACTTTACACTCTCAAGACCCATAAAAGGTACTAAAGACTAGTGATGCACCGATCATGATTTTACATGGCCGATTCCGATACCAATTTTTTTCAATAAAACTGGCCGATTCCGATACCGATTTCCGTTTTTTTTTTTTTTTTACACAATAATAGAACGAAAGTATACATGAACAAGATGTTTATTTGGTATTAAACAGGCTAAATTGGCTTTTGGCTAATGAAAACAAGTCCGCAATCTGAATAAAACGGGAAATTGAATTGGAAATTAAAAGGCTGAAAGGTGAAATTAAAGGCAACAACTGCATATTCTGCAATCCAAACAAAGATGTTACTTAAATCAGCATTTGTTTTTAAATTCAGTGTAAAGAAAAAAAATTATTTACCAGTGAAATTAAATAAAACCAAAGTATATAATTGTTCCAAACTGTTAAATCAAATAATGTTTAGTGGAACGAAAAAAACTAAGATGCTACAGCAGGTGCTTTTTAAATCAAATTAAGTCAATGTAATTTTAAGGTAAAATAAAAATGATCATCCTATACAGAACTGATAGTATTTCATTTCAAAAGTGCATGCATGTTCTTCTTTAGCCTACAAAAAGAAGTATTTCAGCTTTGTCACAAGTTAGTCTGTTTCGTTCTCATCCGATCCAACACTTGAGAAGCTGAGCTGAACAAATGCTCACTTATCAACCCTTGTGCAGGGCTGAGAGATCAGCTCGCGCAACTTCAGCTCGTGCAGGAAAGCGGCTCTTCATTCCCTTCAGCATCTCGTCTCTTCCCTCAGTTCTCCAGTTTCCATTTGTAACACAGTGACATGTGACATGTTCGTGTTCGCGGGCGCACTTCCGGAAAAATCGGCAGAAAAATACAAAGAAAACCGGTTCCGGTTTTTGGCCGATCAACTGGTGCATCCCTACTAAAGACGTCGTTACAAAGTCCATCTCACTACAGTGATTCTACAATAATGTTATGAAGCGACGATAATAGTTTTTGTGTGCAAAAAAACCTAAATAACGACATATATAGTGATGACCGATTTCAAAACACTGCATGAAGCTTCTAAGTGTTATATATCAGCGAGTCAAATCATGATTCGATCGGATCGCGTGTCAAACCACCAAACTGCTGAAATCACGTGACTTTAGCGATCCAAACCGCTGAATCGACTCACTGATTCATAACGCTTTGAAGCTTCATGATGCTGTGTTTTGAATTCGGTCATCACTATATAAGTCGTTATTTTGGGTTTTTTTGCGCACAAAAACTATTCTTGTTGCTTCATAAAGTTATTGTAGAACCACTGTAGTGAGATGGACTTTGTAACGACGTCTTTAGTACCTTTTATGGGTCTTGAGAGTGTAAAGTGCATTGTGGGAATGGAGGCCTTTCTGAGCCATCTGATTTCAACTAAAATATCTTCATTTGTGTTCCGAAGATGAACGGAGGTCTTACGGGTGTCGAACGACATGAGGGTAAGTAATTAATGACAGAATTTTCATTTTTGGGCAAACTAACCCTTTAAGCACTTTTCCACCATCAGGTTGAACAGTTCTAAGAATGGTAAGGAACGGTTATTTGCACTTGAGCTTGGTTTGGCATGGCAAGATTAATTAATTTGTTACATTTATATAGCTCTTTTTTGGGTACTCAAAGCGCTTTACATGGAAGGGGGGAATCTCCTCAACCACCACCAATGTGCAGCATCCACATGGATGATGCGATGGCAGCCAAATTGTGCCAGAACACCCACCACACACCAGCTTATTAGTGGAGAGGAGACAGAGTGATGAAGCCAATCGGTATATGGAGATTATTAAGGCCATGATGGACAGAGGCCAATGGGCAAATTTTGGCCAGGATGCCGGGGTTACACCCCTACTCTTTTTCCGAAGGACATCCTGGGATTTTTAATTACCACAGAGAGTCAGGACCTCGTCTCATCCGAAGGACGGATGTTCTACAAACTGTTCTTGGCCCGGAATTCTAGAATGCGTGTAGTGATGTCGCCACTCAGGATTGGTCACTTGCCTGTTGCCTGGCTGCCAGTTTCTCTGTAGATGGCCAAGTGTGTCATTTGTGCAAAGTTAACTTGAGTTAATAAAATAAATGTATGATCATCCTCCATAACGGGGCCGCTATTTACATATCATATCGTCTGTAAACTCTTGCCTTACCAAGACAATGACTAACTCATTTGTATTACATTCCAAAGTGCTTCGTCCAGTGGAGAATGAAACCATATCCATACCAGCTGGGCCAGATCGGCACAGAATGGAATGGTTAAAGCTGCAGGCCGTAACTATTTTTGGTTAAAAATCATCCAAAATACATTTTTGAGCAAGAATAACTAGCCAGTGTTCAAAACGATCTCCTTATCTTAGCCCGATTCACAATGGTAAGCTTGTAATAATGTGTTATAATTTGAGTGGTACTGGTAGCTTTCTGTTGGAAATACGAGCTTCCTCTGTTCGTCTTTGCGTCTTTAAGTCACATCTGTATACATAAAGACTGAGTCCGGCTAGTAGTCTATATATCGGATGTGTGGATGTTGCAGGTGGCGGATCGTTTGTGGCCTCTTCTTACAGCAGCTGGAATGTAATTAAACTTGTCATTTTGATGGCAGCTTGTAATTAAGAAAGTTCAAAACAACAATCATCGTTGACAAATGGTGCGTTGATAGACAACCCACACATACACCTCAAAACATTAGATAATTCCGCACCGATGCACAACCCACTTAAAGAAGATAACTCCGCAAATAACTGCAATTTCAGGGTTCAAACAGAGATGGCTACAAAGAGGTAAAACTGTTTGGCCTGATGGTTGAAAAGCAGCTTATTTCACCAGAAATCCACATTGAGTTACTCATGGTCATTTCCCACCTTTCTGTGCACTTGATTTTTGCTGCTGTATCTTTAATGGCATCCAAACAATAGAGCATGATAATGCAAAGGTCATGGGTTCGATTCCTGAGGATTGCATGAATTGAAAAGAGGTATACATTGAATAAAATGCAAGTAGCTTTTGATAAAAGAGTCTGCCAAATGCATAAATGTAAAATGTATTCCATATTGTGTATTTAAAGGTGTCATGAACTGGCTTTTAAAAAAAATTATACTGTTGTCTGAGATCAACTTATGACGTTTGTGTGGTTTTTAGATTCAGAAACATCATAATGAATAAGTAATAGGCTATTTTCAGTCTTGGTTTTGAGGCTTTCTGAAAAACAGTCGGTTTTGATGGGCGTGCCGCACTGAAGACTTGGAAGTAGACGCCCATGGCTAGGATTGGATAAGATTTGCATATTTAATGAGCTTCAGCTCCCCTCAGTACATGTGGGAATCGTCTGGGGAGCGCTCACAGGGCTCATCAAACAAACACAATGATTCATCTCTCATCCACCTGCGATTGATTGGAATGTTATTTTTGTATTGCTGGCCTGATGTGAATATAACCGCGAACCGTACACACACACACACACACACACACACACACTTGGTCGCCCGATCAGTGAATAACTGCGACCCATACACACACACGCGCGTGCGCAAGAAAGGAATGTTATTTTTGTATTACCTGGTTGGCCCGATGTGAATATAACCGCAAACCGTACACACACACACACACACGCTTGGTCGGCCAGATCAGTGAATATAATCTCAAAAGTACACACACACACACACACCCACTTTGCGAGCACTGGCGTTACAAGTCCGAGTCTGATCACGAATGAACCAATAACACCTCCAGCCTGTGACCGCGTGCTAAGGTTTTTAATCAATAGATATCAAACGATCTGTAACAATGCAATACTATCACATATAAAAACATGTTTTACTCACATAAGTGTGTTGCACCTGTCAGATCCAATATAGAAGGCACAGCATTGTGTTTTAATCTCAATATGTCTGCAAATCCATTCTCGACCTGTATCTTGTTTACAATCGATTCTGCGGTGAAATGAAGCGAACAAACGTGCAATGTCTTTACCACGTGAGCTGGAACTTCATTAAAAATAAAGTTCAACCACTCATTCCTAATAGTAGAATCAGAAGGAAGCTTATGCAGGACTGTGTTCTTCCACAACCAGGCACAGCGCAATGTATTACTCTCTTCGCCATGTTTATAGCTTGGTATCGCGATCCGTCCGTTTAGCTCCACGAGTCATTGGGCGGGGCTACAGAATTACACATACATATTGATCTGTTGAGTCTTGTGACGTCAGTGGTCGACATATTTCTGAGAGCTCTCATTTTCTGGGCCTGGTGTCAATAAAAGCTTTTCTTTGACTAACAAGGAAGTTTTCAGCTCTGAAACTTACAGGATATTCTTATAACACGATGAACTTTTATATATCAAAGCCTCAAAGGAAAGTTGATTTCTCAGTTCATCACCCCTTTAATGTGTGTAAAAAATTTAGTATATTAAAAACTATTTGCAAACGAATTGGTGCAAATCAGTTCTAAATGGAAATGTAATGGGGAAGCCATTGTGGCTCTTTTATTAAATGTAATAAATGATTTTGTTCCAACAAATATCATGTTTGGCAGTAGATACCCGTGTCTGATAGAGAAGGTGCTTTTTAAACCGTTTTCTCCTTTGTCTCTGAGCAAATTAAGTCATGTAAAGTCAAGTAAACTTTTTTGATGCACATCTAGAAGTTTATTCAGTTCACATGTTTCCATATGTGGAAAAACAAACAAACAAACAAACAAACAAACAAAACATGTATATAGAGGTTTTATATAGTTTGCTTATTCAAAACAAAGGCCTAGCTTGATGACGCCTTGATTTTGCGGATTTTATTATGCCACAGACAAGCGCTTCTGCTTCTTCTGTTTATGCGTATGTGTGGTAACGCAGCGCTGTTTTATCAGATACATATACTATGAGACACTTGTTGCACACTGCAGAAAGCTAGATCGATATTAGGCATTCTCGATATTAGAATGTATCCAAACAGTTGCTCACCTGTCTAATAAAACACATAATATATTAAAGCTTCTTTGGTGCTTCCATGGTTTCTACAAAATAAAACAGGAAATCAAGGGTAATGCGGGCATGATGTCATTGATAGGCGACGCACGGACAAGGCCCATGTCCTGGTTAAAATAGCTTTTTCTCTGGATTTAAACATTGGGAAAATGTGGGATAATGTATGTACACAAGTCAACAAAATATATAACACTCTTCTAGTGGTTTGTTGGATATTTTAATACAAAAATTACATATTGTGCCTTTAAATTTAAAATGTACTGTACATACATGGAATATGTAGTTTGAGGTTGGAGAATAAGATTTGAGGGGAAGATTATCCCTGAATAATCACGTAATTTTTGGTTCTGTTCTTAATACAGAGCTTCAGAAGACTTGGGATATGAGTCATAGGGGTTTTATGGTACATTTTTGCATTTTTTTTTTGGACTTGACAGACTCCTGACATTCTGAACTGTAACGATTCTTCAAAGTTTCCCACTTTGTGTTCTACAGAAGAAAAATAAGCATACTGTTTTGGATCAACATGAGTGTGAGTAAATAAGCGACAGGATTTTCCTTTCTCTGTTCATCGTCTAATGTGGCTTTAATCGTTCCAGCACACATAAAGGCACTCTTTCCATCTCAGGCCTGGATGCTTCGATGGCCCTGTGGGTGAAATTGGATTTTGTGTCCAGTTGAGTGCGAACGTCAGTGCTGCGGAACAGCAAAGCCCCCGTCGCCCCTGAATCTGGAGGAAAATGTGTAGAACTGAAACGCAGCGGGCCGAGAAACGGCAGACTGACGCGTGCCAGACTGTTGCTGACCTGAGAGGCACACAGATGTGAAGTACATCTGCCAATTAGTGTGGCGATCGAGTGGGAAGCTGTCATGTGTGGCTTTCCACTTCGACAGAGACGGCTGCCGTGAGACACGACGGGTGGAACGTCTTTGTCGGTTATGACTTGCTGCTTCAGAGTCTGTTTTGTGACTGTGCAGTTTTTGTGTGTGTGTGATTGAGTGTGAACTGGCTTCTGGTGACCTTTAAACTTTATGCCCTGGAACCTGCATGAGTGAGTGGCTGGCTGTGTTCCAAATCACATTCTGTCTTGAGTAGGTATTTATTTTGAAGTATTTACTTCACGACTGCTGAAAAAGCATGTTCTATATAGTATGAATGTGTGTAGTATGAATGTAATCCGGATGTACTACATTCGCCATGCTGTCATTATCACATGACCTACCAGCGTCAGTTGTGTCGCTTCACTGCCATTCACAAATCCTTTCCCGTGGCCTTATGGGATAGTAAAGTGTCAATCAGATGCACACTTCAGAATCTCGCCGGAAGCAGTAGGTCATCTGGGTACTTTTTTACATAAGCCGCGTTTCCACCGCAGGAACTTTACCCCGGAACCAGGAACTTTGGGGGGGAACTCTGTGTGTTTCGACCGCAGGAACCAGGGTCTAAATGAAGTTCCGGGTAAATATTTCCCCCTCCAAACGGCCCTGCTTGCGAGGTGGGACTTTTGAAAAGTTCGCGAACTTTCGGGGGTGGGACTTGGGCGCTGAACATGCTGATTGGTTGAGCTCTCGCAGCTATTTTTTTTTTCCACCGCCATATTTACAAGTCTTTTGCGAGGTGAGTTCTGTGGGTTTTGCGTTCAGTAAATATTTTTTTTTGCAACAATGGAGTTCAACAATAAATTCGACCGATGGACCGACGACGAGGTTCAGGCTTTATTGAGCATATATGCGGAGGAGGACATCCAGCGGGAACTGGAAACGGCGACCCGTAATGGAAAGGTATACCTGAAGATATCGACTCGGTTCCAGTCACACTGGAAAACAGTGCAGAGAGAAGTTGAAGAAATTAAGACAAGATTACAAGAAATTAAAGGATCATAACAACCGGAGCGGTTCCGACCGGCGTATCAACAAGTGGTATGACCGCCTGGACGCGTTGCTGGGACACAGACCGTTCTTTTCTGGCGCAGCGGTAACGAAAGACTCGGCTAGTGCGTTGTTGGAAACCATCCAGGAATCCGAGTGGGTTGAAGGTAAATATATCATCTTGTTATCATCTATTAAACTCGTTGCAGTGTTTAAACACGTTGCAGTAACTTTTTTCAACGTGCTTTTCCAGGTGTAACGAGTGGCCCTGATGAATCGCAGGCAACGGAGACCAGCGTGTTTTCCCCCGCGGTCACCAGTACGTTATAAAGCTGACAAAAATGTGTATATATTTAAAAACTGATGTGTAATCCTTAATGGTTTTGTTGTTTTTAATTGTAAACTTAAATTGCCCATGATAAAATTTGCACACTGGGCATTGTTCAAGCTGGCCAAACAATTGTTCATTATTTGTAGTGAAAACGCTTTAAATAATTAATTGATGGTTTCTATTGTTTCATGGTTGCCTTGTGTATTAATTTCCATGTGTTTCTGTGCAAGTTTTCTACTTAGGGAAAAGAAAAAAGGACTGTGACTTTTTTGATGCACTGAGGGACATGGGCCGGGCCGTCCTGCAGCATGGACAAGAACAGCCTGACCAATATATGCAGCTGTTACTGGATAGCCAGGCCGAGGAGAGATGAGGAGGCAAGAGCTGACATTCCACCAGTCAGAAGCGGAAGAAAGCAGAGGGACTTTTTCAGACTGGGTTTCTGTCTGTTCTTGGACAGTTTGTCCAGTCGTTCAAGAAGTAGCCACAATGACCAGCCGCTTGACTGAAGCATTTGTTCTACCACACTTGTACTTTATATATTGTACATGTTGGCACAGCTCTTGGAAAGGTTACTGAAAAATAAACTTTTTTTTTTATATTGTTGTTTTCACATTTTATATTTTCATTTTATTGTTCTAGTAATTTATTTGTCTTTGCACACTTTTATTTTAATTTTGTAAGAACTAATCTGTCTAAAATAAAGTAAAATGTGTAAAATGTCACTGTGTATTTAATTTCCACATTCTAACTATATAACCACATTCTAATTGTATTCATATAGTGTAGGAAGCAAATAAAAGGGCTGCTGCTCGCAAGTCTTTCTGAATATGCACATAAACATATCTAGAAAACCCAAATATTATATTTTTAAATGTATAACTATGTGAATGTAGTATAATAACTTATAACCACAACTTAAGTGAAGCCATAAGTGTGGTCCTGCTTCATTTCAAATTTGAGGAAGAAGTCTCTAAAATTATGCATTTAATGAAGCATATTGTAATACTAGTCATGTGAATTTTTTTTTTTTTGTGAATGTTAAGAGATGTTATTGTGATAAAAAATAAAATACTTGCAGTCTAGTACCTAATCTTTCAACGGCTTAATTCAGTCTATTGTTTTCATTCAATTAACTTTTCACACATCTGTCATGACTGAAACCTCATTATCCTTTTATAGAAAATGTTTTGTTTTGGAATTGAGCTATTACAACACATTCAGATTTTGGATTGCCCATCATCCCATTTTGCATTAAAATGGTCAAACCAGGTGAAAGTGCACGTTTAAATAAGCAGTGTTGGTAATGTGTGTACATAATCAGCAAAAGCAGCGCTGCTTGCATCTCCTACACTTGTTATTGTTGCAGACAGTATCGCGCAAAAGTGATTACTGTCCGTCGGTGACTGGGAGAAGCAGTCGCGCGCATTCCCACGTCACCGGACTAATTTGCCTAATCTCCCCGGTACTTTAGACCGCGGTGGAAACGCAGATTGTAGCAGGTCTGGGGGAGAAAAAGTTCCTGGGAAAAAAGTTCCTGGTACAAATAGTTCCGGGTAATTTCGGTGGAAACGCGGCTATACTACTTTTATAGTAGGGAAGTATGTAATTCGGATGCAGCCGCTGTGTTTGGAATACTAGTGCACTGCATACTGCACTGTGTACTACCTACTATATTTGTAGTATAAAAAAAGGTTTAAAAAAATAGTGTGCTACATTATGTTCAGATGACTTTATAAGATAGCATTTTTGTCAGTTCAGTGGGTGGAATCCAGTTATTTTTTTCAGAAATAAATATTTACAAAATTTAATATTTATTTTAAATATTTTAAAGGAAAAATATATTTTACATTTTCTTAAGAGTAAAAAAACCTTTTTCTAATACTTTTGGCATTCAATTTAATACTGTCAAGTTGAATAAAAAAATCATTTTAAATACAGTTAGTATTGTTTCTTGTTTATTCAGATTGGATTTGGAAGATATATTTCAGTGCATTCATCTTTTGGCTAATGTAGTTATTAATTTTCTTCGAAGTAAAAAAAAATACTTTAAAAAATATTATATAGAATATATCATATCTTGTATCTTTATAATTGCTACTTTTATTTCATACAATTGTGATTTTTTTGGTTCGCAAAAAAGTATCATATAAATGTATTTATAGTGTTGTGTTATGGGTGTTTTCCTGGGTGTTGCTATGAGGTTGCTAGGGTTTGCTAGATGGTTGCTATGGTTGTCATACTTTTTTGAAATACTTTATTTTTGAAACTGGGTCCCAGAGTGGATAAATCTGAAACTGACACCCTTGCGTTTTCGTGTGTACAGTACAGTACAGCCAATGCGTATATTTTGTGAAACGGTGATGTCATCACACCACGTCCCGCACGGGAAAGACTAGAAAGGGATACAACTACAGCCACTGGGCATGCGCACATCAATACTGTGTAATTGAATTACTGTATTTGCATTATTGTAAGGGTAGGTTTAGGGTTGGAGTAGGCATTGATAAAACACATCTGGTAAGTAGCAAATTTATTTATTGTTATTTTAGTGTGAGATTTTGCTTCACTTCCGACCATTGCTGTACCCCTTCTAGCCCATAGGCAGTAAAAGAAATGGACACAGCGACCCCATAAACTTCGACGGAGAGAATTGAAGTCACATTAGGAGCACTTACTTCCTGATGGCTGAGCAGACTGCGCAGCCTCAGACTGAGCTTGACGACGTAGATGTGACGTGATCAGCGTGTCCGACAGTGGCAAGTCTTCTAGTAGTTGTGCAATGTAAAATCTGAATCACCGAATCTTGCAGAGACAGAGAGAGTGAGCAGAAGCAACTTTTGATGAATGAAGCAGGATCTGCAACATCTCTATCTGCGTTAATGCCTCCACGTCCCCCCGATTGCCTCATAGACAGTAAAAGATTGCCTACGAGCTTCTCTTCAGGTCTATATGGTAATTTGCTCAACATGGCAGAATTACAGCGCCACATACTGGCCTGGCATGTATACTACATAGTTTTGAGTCGTTTTCATTGCTCTCGTGTGTATGCAGATATTTTTTAAGACGAGGGAAAAAAATTGATCGGATAGGGAAAGCTCTGGCTGAGTGTGAAAAGAGAAGAACTTATGCTGCGTTCCAGGCAGGTTTTTGAGCCCGTAAGTTACAACTTCAAACCACGAATCACGACTTTGTAGCGTTCCAGGCAAAGTCACGTCAAACTGCCTGAGCGCAGTGAATTGTGGTAGCTAGATGTAAACAAAGCATGGCGGACCGTACAGGGCTTATGCTAATTTACAATCATTTCTATCGCCAAAGGTGCTTACTTGCTTGCGTTATATAAAAAACGGTGCATACGACAAGAGAAGCTGTTATACCTTTTATTTAACGTTATTTGTATATTTGTTTCATAAACACCGCACCCGCATGGGGCTGTCATTGTTGTTTCGCGGGCTATGTGACATCAGAGCTCGTAACTGGGTGTACATCGGTCGAGTACGAGTTCACAGGTTTGACTGCTGTTCCAGTGCACTTTAACGGGTAGAAGGTTGGAAAAACACTGGGTTACGGGTTGCCTGGAATGCGGCATAAAGTAGCAACACTAACGAGGGAAATAGATGATGAACTAATAATGACGGTAACTATGGGGACTGGTGAGTGGCGGCGGGAAACTGAATATACTACAATAACACTACACCTACTGTTTCTCTCTGTGTAGTAATCAAGGCAAGCATGCTTATTTCTCTCTCTCTCTCTCTCTCTCTCTCTCTCTCTCTCTCTCTCTAACTATATATATATATATATATATCTTTGAATCAAAAATATAATTCTGCTTTTCAAGTTGTTTTTTATTGCAGATGAATTTTCCATCAGATCAGGCCAATTACATTTAATTCAGCGCAAGAGGAACTTGATGAGATATTCTTTGAAGATGAGTTTAATTAACAATTCGTTTGTGACTCGTGAGGCTGTTTAAATGCACAGCAATTTTAGCTTAATTAGTGAAGGAAAGAACACATTGTGTTTATTCATTAAATAATCAAAAAAACACTGCTGTTTTTATTACAGGCTCATTAATATTTATGGAATGTATTGAATATTAGATTTATAGAAATATTAAGTGTTAATTTTACACGCTCAGAGTGTCATTACTCAGAAATCTTGTTTTATGTTTGAGCTGTTTTCTAGTGGTTGAGCTGTGATGCTCATATGGAAGGTGCCGGTTCGATTCCTGCCCTAGAGCATATTTCATTTGCAAGTGAGAATCAGTATAGCAAGATCAATGATGTGGGAATAAAACATTTTGTGCACATTATGCAATCTCTGTTCGATAATGTAATGCTGTAACCTGCCGCTAACTCCTATGCTGTTAATATTAATAAAAAGCAATATTGACAAGACAAAGAGAAAATAACTTGATGCTCATCGTAATTTATTGACTGTTTACTTGAATAATTACTTGAGTAAATAAAGATGAAGCAATGTTTATTTAATTGAAACACTTGAGGGTTACATGTCTCTAATTGAATTTGTTAATATTTATATTTAACTTTTAATAATGAAGAAAATCGATAGCATGTGAGTTGCTGTTAAAGATCCTGCTAAAAGAACAGCTTTAACCTTAAGTTAGTCTGGTTAGGGTAGTCTGGTTCAGTTATTTTAGTTTTATTTTATTATAGTTGAATTTTTTTGTCTATATAGTCTTTATTCATTTTTATTTAAATTGTAGTTTATTTTGGTACATCAAGTTAAACTAAATAAAAATGGGAAACTACGTATGCGCTGTTATTGATATTTTTAAATTAAACTTCGTTTGAGTATTGTATTTTCCTGTCTTTGCCTTCCTGCCTGCACACACCCATGACAGAAGACCGGACCCAAGAATGGATTATGCTCCAGCCCGCAACCAGAGTCCAAAGAGGAATCCATCTCCTGTCTCCAGTCCAGAGAGGAGTTTTTCCTCCGTCCAGAGTCCCAAGAGGACCTGTTCCTTTGTCCAGAGTTAAGAGAGGACTTTTTCCCCTGTCCAGAGTCCAGTGAAGGTACCAGTACCGCCAGAGTGTCCTGGACTCCCACCCACCCAGCCTCCCTCTCCCACCTCCTCCCATCTACACCTTATCCTCGCCTCTACCACTTCCCATCAGCTCACCCTTAGTCCACCATTGGAGAGGTGTGTTTGCCGTGGGTCCGCCAGTCGTCAGATACATCATGGCGGGTGGATCCACGGTTTCCGCCTCTGGCCTCCACGAACAGGACTCCACCTCAGCCTGTAGATTAAGCCTTGTTTATACTTTCGCCTGGCTCCGCAGGGCGAGCCTCCGCTTTATACTTGACGCGCTCGCCGTTGTGCCATTCTTTGCAACACCAGTGGGCGACTCGGAGTAATTGTTTTATAAACCATCAGGAAAAAGCGTTGAGAAGAAGAGGGCTAATGTACTCAGGTGATGATATTTATTTTAGTACGCTTCACCAAAAACCACACTACAAAAGGATTGTGTAAAACTCAGTAAACCTTGATATTGCTTGTGACATGAGAACAAAATATATGCACACATGTATACAACTAAATTAACAATCTCTTAAATATTTCCTAATTTCACTAAACATTTTCATTTAGTTTCGTGATTTTTTTTTTAAAAATGAAACATGGATCGTTATTTAAAAGGGCTTATTTCTGCTTTTGTAGACTCATTTTGTAAATATAAGCACCTAATTTGTATGTGCAAACTGTATGCCGGTGTGATGAGACGTCATGCTCGGCTAGATTCGCCTAGAACTCGTTCATCTTCGGATGCGGAGTCGCGCGCGCTGTTACAAAAAATGCGCTGTACACCGCCAGGCGAAATGGGGTCTTGCGCACCAAACACACATGAACGCGCACAACCGCCCACTCCACGTTGACCTCATTTTTGCCGCGTGCACCCTTGCGCTCTTGCGGATGCGTCGAGTATAAACAAGGCTTTAGCGCTACCCTGGCTCTTACCTCCCTCAGCTCCACCGTGGCCCATCAGTCCACCAGCTACGCTGGTCTCCCTCACCCCTCTGATGTTGCCTTGGTCGTTCGTCGATCGACCCTCGCCTTGGGACTTCATTCCTCTGGCTTTGCCTCGTCCCTTCGTCCCTCTGGCTCGGTTGGGCTCCTTACATCCTCCAGCTCCATCTTGGGCCTCAGTTTCTCCAGCTCCACCATGGTCTTCTTTGGGCATCGCCAGGCCCCGCCGGATCTTCAGTGTCACTGTGGCTCATCGGGTCTACGGCGACACCCTGGCCTCCACTGGCACCTGCTCCGCCTCTGTCAGTCGGCCCCCTGAAGTCGTTGGTCCTTTCTCCTCCATGGTTCCTCCCTCCGTCAGCTCCACCCTGTTCCCTCCTGTGTCTTCTGCCGACCCTTCACCTGCACATCGTCCTCATCCAAAGCCTCCTCAGATCCCCCTTCAGCAGCCCTCTTCATCCTGTAATAGCGCAAGGTCGCGCCTTGTTTAAGGGGGCGTAATGTCACGGCTATGTTCTGTTTTGTTCATGGACTTTCAGTGCGTTCTCATTTGTCACATGTTTATTTGTTCAGTTTCCTGCCACTCATCTGTCCCCATGGTTGCCCTCATAAGGTGTGTTCAGTGTTGTCTTAACTCGTTTCAGTTTGCTATTTAGTTCTCCTGTTTCCTTCAGTCTGTGTCCGGTCTCGTTGATGTATAGAGTGTGCTGCTACCTACCTGTATGACTCACCTGAGTATCTTTTTTCATTAAACTTCATTTAAGAATTGTATTTACCAGTCGTCGCCTTCCTGCCTGCACACACACGTGACTTCGTCGAGTCGTTTGAGAATCATTGAAATATGTGGTGATGTGTAATGTATAATATGAGAAAATGAAACTTTTTTTCTTCTTCTTACCTTTAATGCATGTAAACCTGTTGTAGGAGACTCCAAAACAAAGTCAGGAGCCTTTAAAATAGCATAATAGGAGCACTTTTAAAAGAAGGCTTAGCAATTTTTTTAAGTGTGAAAATCATATTCATCGGCAGGGTCATTAATGTATTAATCAGACACTTTTTTTCATTACATAAAAAGGTACAGCATTTTGCCGTTTTCCCCCTCCCTCCTCATTAACAGTTATATATTTATTTTTCTGTGGTTTCCATGGCTTCTCTCTCCTCATTCTTCATCGGGTGTCAGTTCTGTCTTGTATTGTGCAAGTCTTTGATTATCCTGCTGTTCCCGTTGGCTTGCAGCTGCTGCTGTCCGAGTGATTGATGCTCTGGTGATGTCGACTTACATTTTTAGACGACATGAGCAGCAGCTTCAAACAAGTGTTTGTTAGAGGAACGATCTTTTGACAGGAGCTTTTACATGCTGTGTCTGTGGGTGTAGCTCACAGGTTAAAAGCGCTTCTCTGGACACCTACATACACAATCCTCAGATTGACGTGTCCACTAATCGCCTGCGTGTGTCTGTAGTGTCTTTGTTCCTCCATCTGTTCCAGATTCCTGCCCATGTGTTTAAAGGAATGTTCTGGTATTAATTCAAGTGAAGCTCAGGCTATAGAATGTGTGGCATAATGTCCTGCACATACTGAACAATGTGTTGCTTTTTTGGGTTGCACTTTATCTATCACTTTATCTCTAGGTGTCTTTGTTACCCTGTAATTATACATTTAAGTACTGAGTAATATTAAGTAACTACATGTACTTATAGGGTTAGGATTTGGGTTTAGGGTTAGTTGCATGTAATTATGCATACTATTATTACTATGTAAGTACATGTAACATATGTAACAAGGACACTGTAAAATAAAGTGTTTTTTTGATATCCCTGTACAGCTTTCCAAAGAACTCAGCGTTAATGGGACAGTGGATGGAGTTTGTTTTTCCAGAGCAGCAATGGAGTTGTGCAAGTGTTTTGTTTGGTCCCTGCATTTCGGCGACGATTGTTTTATAAACAAGGCCCAGTTCGAGGCCGGATTTGTAGCTCGGCTAATGCTGAAAGATGGAGCAGTCCCAGCAATTAAGGTTCACGGCTGTGACTCATGTTTTGGGAGCAGGCGGTGAGTAAAACTGCTTCAAATGTCTTTGTGTTGTTAGCTATCGACTCGCTCATTCAAATACGCTACTATTCCATTGTTTTTCTATGTAAACGCACTAGTCTGACGGGCAAAACCGTTACGCTTGCTACTGCTAACATTAAATCACATATAATTGTCCATAAACCAAATGATATCCTCATAAACCATGAGTAAACACATACAAATGTTGTAAAACTCGCGCATGACAAGCCGCTAAACATGTATAAGTTACAGTTACAGTACATACCATTGAGACATCCTGATATAGTCGTTGCTGCTTCTCCTGTTCAATTTCAGCCTCTAGATCATATTCTGGATCATATACGTATGGCTAAATCTGATTGATCTCCATGGTTTATTTAGGATAACGTTTTTTTCCTCACGTTTAAGGATGTCACAGCTTTCAGACGCTCTCAACGCAATAGCTGCGCGCTCGTGTGACTCTTTAGCCCTGCCCACACGATACGCCTCCAGCCTCTCGTTTTTTTCCAGAAAGACTCGGTACAATAAATATGATAAAACTAAAGACTTTTCGGAGATATGAAGGATGCAATACTACTCTATAGGTACTCAAGATTGACATGAGATTGACTGAAACTGAGTGTTTCACCTCCCCTTTAAATATTACAAACAAAAGTATAATAATAGTCAGGTTCTACAAATTACATTTTTATTTTATTTTATAAAACCATAGACTGTATAAAACTATGGACATGGTGTCCGTGACGTCACCCGTAGGTTTCTGAAGAGCATTTTTGAAGCCCAAAGTGGGCTCAGCCGGCTGTCGCCATCTTGGCAGTACATCACTCCCGGATAACCGAAAATGATAACCGACGTGGTTGGAGCTGAGGTGACATGATGACTAACAGACAGCAGACAAACGGCAATCCACCTGTCACTCAAGTTGCCACGCTCTTAATTATGCAGAACTTTAAGGCTTAATATAATTTAAACGGATGAGTTATAAAAAAAATTCACCCCCCTCACAGTTGTCATGAAGGGCAATAAAGCTATATAGACCAAAACCACTTTTTGTACAAGGCTGTAAACATATTTTGTTCTGCTGTAAAGTTGGGCATTTTAACGTGGGGGAGATACAGATTTGACTCCCTTTTGGAGCCTGTCTCTAGCAGCCAGTCGATTGCAGTTTAAGTCACTTCCATGTTGGCTTCAAGAGAGACCACGGGAAGTTGCCGCTTGTGACAAACCAATACATTTTTAAACCCAACGTCTATCCATATTTGACTCATGGGTTGAAACAACCCAGCATTTTTAAAGAGCTGTATTCTACTGTACAAGACAACAGCAGTCTTTTTGTCTTTTAATATTCACAGACACTAGTCCATATTGCTTAAGTGTACAGCCCTACTTTTGATTTATTCATCAAAATTTGACAAATTCCTTGACATTCCGTGTTATACTGTAAATTCAATTTTGATGACTTCATTCTGTAATTCTGTCTGTGTTTTCCGCATCACGGAAATCATAGGGCCCTAAAGTGTTCCTCCTGCATTAATGAAAGTGTTCCACTTGTTTCTCAGGCTGTTGTTTGTGTGTTGACAATTCAGCAGTAGTTCAGAGGAAGCTGTGGGTTGCTGGTCATTCATCTGTGTGAAGCTGGCTTTGCCTGTAGCAGATCTGTGGGCTGCTAAATGCGAACTGGCCTTGAACTCACAGCAGCTCAGCTGAAATCTGTCTTCCTCTCTGGTACAGAGCCAAAATGAGTAGCCAGTGATCTTCTCTCCGCACTGCCATAGTGCGACCACAGATATCCAGCTGAGCCTCGATCAAACTCACAGACCCACACACTGCTGAAGATCATATGAACTCCACTATCTCATGAACCGGTCAAGGTGACCCTTCCTCCCACACTGCAAATTAGGATTCAGAGTGTCAGATTTGTTTATTTAAAGGGTTAGTTCACCCAAAAATGAAAATTCTGTCATTAATTACTCTACCTCATGTCGTTCCAAACATCTTCAGAAAACAAATGAAGATATTTTGAAGAATTTTTGTAACCAAGCAACCATAGTAGGGAAAAATAATATGGTAGTCAATGGTTGCTCTATCTGCTTTGTTACAAACATTCTTCAAAATATCTTCTTTTGTGTTTAGCAGAACAAAGAAACTCATACAGGTTTGGAACAACTTTAGGGTGAGTAAATGATGACAGAATTTTCATTTTTGGGTGAACTATCCCTTTAATGTTATGAGGCAACAAGAATACTTTTTGTGCGCAAAAAAAACAAACAAAAATGAACAATTTCATATATGTAGGGTTTTAAAAGACTTGGAATATACTTCACAAATGTTATTGGCTACATTTTTGGTATTTTATGGTATATTTTTTATTTATTTATGTTACAATTTGGGGGTCAATAAAACTCGTTTTGAAAGAAATTAGTCTTCAACTTTGATGATGAAATGCTTCTTGAGCATCAAATCATATTCTAATGATTTCTGAAGGATCATGTGACACTGATGACTGGAGTAATGATGCTGAAAATTCAGCTTTGATCACAGAAATAAATTACACTTTACAATATATTAAAATAGAATGCAGTTCATTTAAATTGTAATAATATTTCACAATATTGCTGTTTTTACTGTATTCTTGATCAAATGAATGCAGCCTTGTTGAGCAGAAGAGACTTCTTTCAAAAACTAGGACTGTCAATCGATTAAAATATTTAATCGTGATTAATCGCATGATTGTCATGAGTTAACTTGCGATTAATCGCAGCGTAATCACACATTTTTATCAGTTCTAAATGTACCTTAAATTAATAGTTTTCAAGTCAACATATCTCTACTCTAGTCAACATGGGTATGGACAAATGCATGCTTTATGCAAATGTATGTTTATTATTAGTGAAACCATACTCAACAGAACATGAAGACTAGACATTTATCAAAGGTCATAGATGTTTTTCAAAGAACTTGTTCATGTCTCTTAAGCCTAAGCTTAAAAATTCAGAATAAGCAGTGATTTTTCTAATTTTATGAAAAGAAATAAAGGGCGTTTCTACACTGGCAGTTTAGTTCAGAACGGGGCACGGTTCGCATGAAAAATTGGTAATGTGAAAGCTGTCATGCGGACCTGGGGGCGCACCTGGGTACCGAACCCGAGACTACCTGGAGGAGGTGCTCTGAGTTCGGTTGCACTCAAACTGTGCCGCGATTCACGTGAACAGTCTGAGAAACACGGACTCGGGAACGCTCTTGTTCAGAAAAGTAACCTGCGCATTCATTTTAGCTGATTGTAATGTATTTAGTTCAATAAAACACATGTTCTGTAAGTGGTGATGGTGTAAATGATTTACCTCGGATATGCACAAGAACGAGCTTGCAGTGTATTCGCGCATCGCACACAGACTTGGACTGCAGAAAACGTGCTCAGTGTAAAAACGCCCTTTTCTTTTATTTCGACCTGGAGTCTAATAAAAGTTAAAAAGAAAAAATGGTAGCTTATGTAGGCTATAACGGCACTTGTTTCAGAATAGTAATGTTAATGTTAACCCTTTTCTTTCCCCATTTCTGTTTGCTGCTGCATCCTTTAAGTCTATGGCTGCTCTCGATTTCTCAGACTACGGGCTAGGCCACGGGTCAAACAGAAAATGCATGCTTAATAAAATTAGTGCCGTTAAAATTAATTTGCGTTAATGCGTTATTAATGCGTTAATTTTGACATCCCTATCAAAAACATAAAAAAAATGTAATCTTTGAACAGTATAGAGTATTTTATCTTATTTTTTGTAGCTTGGAAGCTCATGGTCATTGTATGCTTTGTCTGTATGTAAAATAGTTGCGTGAACATTGTTCAAAACATCTTTTGCGTTCTTTGTAAGAGAGAATGTACTTTACATTTGAGATCAGGAAATTATGAATGTTTTTTTTTGTGGAAAATAATCACTTTAATAAATTTACTGAAAAAGGGTGTTGTGAAAAACCTAAATAATTCTTTTTTTATATAATAGTGGTGGAATCCACTCTGCAGATTGTGCTCTTTATTCTATTTTTTTTAATGGACATTAATATAAAATTGTATTTTCATCAAAATCATGGCAGATGTTCAACTGACAATTACTGAAAATCTGTTGATGGGATGTCTGGTCATGGTTAAGCCATGTCAAGTGACACAGCAATCTCATATAAGTGTGAAGCAGTAATGACTTTTAATTTGAGAGGAAATTGCTGGAGCGATAAGGGTTGTGAGTGCATGTGATTTTCCATTACTTACCTCTATTAGAGCCCTAATTAAACACACTTTAATGAGAGACGGCCACCGGGGAGGAAACATAAAGAAATCTGTGTGGGAGGTCAGTAACAGACGGGTGCATATTGTGTCTTGTCAGGCTGAAATGCTGAAGATGGTGATTAGAAACAGAGCGAAAGCTATCTTGGGTATAAACTCAGATGAAACTCAGAAAGTCTCAGATGAGTCTCCTAAAATCCATTGATGAGAGATGACAATTTATGACAAGTATAGAGCTATAAAATGAATGTGGAGTGCAGCTGCTTAGACTGTTTAGTCGTAATGAGAAATGTTTGAGTTCATTTTGAAACACAGACCCGAAAGCAATCATTGGTATGTTAGCAATCTAAACAAGTTTGAAACATTAGTGAGATCTCTAGACACTCTAGAGTTTAAAGTCTTCATTTTCTCTCTGTTTAATCTCATTATGGATTAGGAGAAGCACTGTAGTTTTGAAAGATGTCTTATTTGTGATTTTTTTTCTTTCATTTTTTAAACTACTTTCATTAACAATATTAAAGTGCCCCTATTATGCTATGTTCAAAGTTCCTAATTTCAAATAGGTTTACATGCATCAAAGGTCAAAAAACACACTTGTTTTCTCATAATATCCATTGCAGCATCAGCTCTTCTCTCACAGTGTCTGAAAGAGTTTGATAAAGGATTCGACCTCTCTAAACCCCGCCTTTCTGAGAGCCGGCTCTGCACTGATTGGTCAGATGGCCCAGTCTGTTGTGATTGGACGACCGCTTACAGAGCATGTCAGAAACCAAACACTGAATTTCAGCTCTTCCTCAGCTCTTGATACAATGGGCCCTATCTTACACCCGGCGCAATGTGACACCAAGCGCGGCGCAAGTGTTTTTTGCTAGTTTCAGCCCAACAAGGTTATCATTTCCAGCGTCATGTTGTTTAAATAGCAAATGCACTCGTGCCCATCTGTCTAAAAACGAGGTGTGTTCAGGCACATTGTTGGCGTGTTGCTATTTTGAGAAACTAAAAATGACTGCTCTACTGACCAATAAAAACCTGGTCTAAAGTCAATAGCGCAGTATTTTTTTGGTTATTTAAAGGGCGCGTTAGTAATATGCACCTATAGGCGGGTGCACAACGCATGTACACTCTGCTTATTACACACACAAGGACGCGCAGCAGTACACAAACTTGCCAAATATAAAAAATAAAAGGATTCCTCTCTGGAGAAGTGTTCAGTCTTTCCGCTTGCAAATTCCGCCATGTAAATAGCAAATCCGCGATGGTGCAAGCACAACTGACTTTTAAAGGGAATGGGAGATGAGACTATGATTGGTTTATCGCACATTACGCCCAAAACACACCCATGACTCATTAAGATACTAGGTACAACCCTTTTAGACCATGCACCTGGTGTGCCGACTATTTTTCCCGTTGTTAAACTAGCAAAAGTGGATTCGGACATGCCCTAAGTGCACCTGCACCGTGACCATGTGCTCAGATCGTTAAAATCATAGACCGTAAAAAAATATGGACGACGCGACTTCATTGACTTCCGCTGACCAGAGTTGGAGCTTTCGGAGGCCGCCCACGGCGCTGACATCTTGGGACCGAGTCTGCGCAGTAGCGAACTCAGGACCGGAATTGCGCAGTAGAGAGCAGGAAGTAGAGGCGCGATTATCAAAAGCCCGCCCGCACTCTCACAGATGCAGAACAATTCATTACGTTGGTGTGAAATAAACAGTTATAGAAATGTAGAAATTAAAGCTAAAGCTCCAATCTCCTCCCAAAAATCCCGAAAAAAGTCAGTTAGTGCCTTAGTGACAACTTCACTCAGAGAAGCCGTCAATCTCAGCTGTCAATCATGACGTCACACCCCCCGTTTTTATAGTATCAAATAACTCACTAAAACTAAACTTATTTAAAAAACGAACACTTGAAATTAAATCATTGTGATAAAAACTGCCTACAATGACAGAAACCATCTTTAGGAAATAATTATTTGAAGTGTAATGAAATTGTTTAGTGTGTCTCGCATTCATTCTAATACATGGAGAGGTGGGGTTTAGGAGCTATACTGGGACCAACCACCGGGGTGCGATAGAGGCGCGGAGGCTTCAGTTTCTGAGAGGAGCACTACAGGCTTGGTTAAAATAGGGCCCACAGTTATACGAACAGTAACGATGGCCTCGGTTTTACCGTATCAATCTCATCAAAGTGGATTTGCTTTGGCAGCAGAAAACAGCGTCTTCTCGGCATGAACAACATGAACCAAACTTTTCCAGTCTCAGCTACAACTACAGTGTTTGTGGGCAGGGCAAAGTAGACGCTGTTGAATGAAGAGCATAGGCTGGAATTATGTAAATTAGAAAGTGAGACTCATTTCAGCAGTTCAGAATCACTTCTTTCTTTTGGGAGGCAATAACTCCATTTATCTGCACTTTGATCTTTGAAACTTTGCAGACCTTTTACATTCACAAACTGCTCTATTACACACCACATGAAAGGTAATATCCGAAAAACAAAAACAATTGTGCTATATGGCACTAAAAGTGGTTCTTTGGCTTGTAATCATAGGGGAACCACTTTAAAGGAACACTCCACTTTTTTTGAAAATAGGCTCATTTTACAAGTCCCCTAGAGTTAAATAGTTGAGTTTTACCGTTTTTGAATCCATTCAGCCGATCTTTGTATCTGGCGGTAGCACTTTTAGCATAGCTTAGCATACATCATTGATTCTAATCAATCCATTAGCATCTCGTTCAAAAAATGACCAAAGACACTTTCAATATTTTTCTTATTTAAAACTTGACTCTTCTACAGTTACATCGTGTGCTAAGACCAACTGAAAATGAAAAGTTGCGATTTTCTACACCTATATGGTTAGGAACTACTTTCTCATTCCTGCGTAATAGTCGCGGATCTTTGCGGCCGTACCATGGCTGCAGCGGCGTAATGATTCATTGGTATTCTGTCATTCTGTTGGTATACCGCCAGATACAAAGATCGGCTGAATGGATTCAAAAACGGTAAAACTCAACTATTTAACTCTAGGGGACTTGTGAAATGAGCCTATTTTCAAAAAAAGTGGAGTGTTCCTTTAAGTGCTGTATAGCACCAAATCTTGGTGCTTCAGCGGTTCTTCACCGACCTTTGGCTGAGGTGCTATGCACCGCTACCATGTACAGAACATGTTAAGATATGGTGCTATATAGCACCAAAAGTGGTTTCCCTATGATTATGAGCCAAGGACCACTTTTAGTGCCATATAGTACCATTTTTTCTTTTTTTTTAGTAAATGAAGCTTCGGGTTTCTTGCATGTTTGACACATTCTTTCTAGTCTTACTGGTCATGGGTGTTAAGAAGGACCAGAGAAGCGGTTTAAAGCAGGACTGCAGTAGCTGCTCAGAGGGTGCTGTGTTTGTATTGCTAATCAATAGGAATTAAACAGTCACCGGTAGCACTTGAAGAAGGAGCTCAATATTGGGTGTGACCACCAAATCATTCCAGCCCACTGCCTTTAACTTCGCACAAACTGCATCTGACACGTTCACTCGAGCTGTCTGACGGAGCTGGGAAATATTTGGACAGCTTGTGGATAAAGGAACGCTCTTTTTCCCACCAAATAAAACTCAAGAGTTCATGAAACCAATTTCCCGTCGCAGCTCGCATCACATATTGCTGCTGATCACATTTAACTTTTTTTTCCCTGGTCATAGATATGAGCAGGATGGTTATATTTGTTTGATGCTTGATGATATTCTGGTCTCTAGATATGGCTTGGGTCCCTAATTCCTTTTTTAGTGCAAGTCTGTGGGATTTTTCTCCGTTTTTTTTTCATCCAACAGGTGCACATGAACTAACAAAGAACAATACTACAGTAGTTATTTATCTTAGTTAATGTAATTTCATCTACTTGTCCATTTTGAATCACCTGTTAAAACACTCTGAACTAACACGAAGAAACAAATTGTATTCTTATTAACAATATCAAAGTATATTTAACAATACCAGTAAGGGTCAGAATGATTAATAGATTTTCGTTGCATTTATTTGATTAAAAAATATAGTAAAATCAGTAAAATTGTCAAATATTATTATTATTTAAAATAACTGTTTTCTATTTAAATACATTTTTAAATGTAATTTATTCCTGTGATCAAAGCTGAATTTTCAGCATCATTACTCCAGTCTTCAGTGTCAGTAGAAATCTTTTGTAACAGTATAAAAAGTCTACTGTCACCTTCGATCGATTTAATGTGTCCTTGCTGAATAAAAATATACATTTCTAAATAGTTACACCTTACAGTAACTATGAACATAAGAGATGGTTGAACTAAATCACTAATAATGTTTGTCAATGTTCTTAAGGAAAGTTAAAGCATCATCCAGATAAGAATAAGCAGAGCAAATTATCTCCAGAAATAAGCGAATAAGTGGTTGTTATTTACTGTGGCCAGGCTCCAGCTGGAGTTGGTGTCAGTACAGCTGACTCATCAGTTCTGTTTTTGGACAGATGGAGAAGTAAACATAGCATATAAAGGTATGGAGAACCTTCAGCCCATGACCACAAGCCTCGGTTTCCTAAACTGCATCCTGCTATAGACCTGCTGATAAAACCAGCACATCCCTGGTGCTGTCACGGGTGGGCTGTTTACCGTGACACCAGTCCCTTTCTGGAGACCCTGTTTCCTCATTAGGAATTCTGAAGCTGTCACTTTAGCCGCACTATGGTCCATATGGAATGACTGTAAAGTGTCACACTCCACTTTTAACTATCTGCTGCATTGGCAGTTCTTAAAGGTACAGTTGTTTTTATCGCTCTAAGCAGGGCCACAGGTGGTGAAAATTGCTCCTCATAAGGAAAGTCTGTTCTGTGAGTGGCAGATGGTACAAGTTTGCCTAGTTAAGCCTGCAAATCAGGAAAATCAGTAGAGGAGCCATTAATAAGACATAAATTGAGCATCTTTTGGGCAGATTGTATTTTCGATCCCTTTCCTCTTGTTATAATGAAGCCATCATTTCTGCAGGTTTCAAACGTCAACAAATGTGTTCTCTGCTTTGAGTATCTGTTAGCATATGGCGTGTGATAAAATATTTACACACATATCATGATTTAAATATCATGGTGTTGCCTTAGCTGTAGTATCAAGATCTGCGCAATCGGCTTTGAAGTGTCATAAGACACGAGTCGCGTTACATGCAGAAAGCTTCGGGGCTGACTGACAACTTGAATGCATGAAATGACATTTGTGGCCTACATTTCCTCATTAGGAGGAAACTCATCCAGACTCGTCCAGAGTCAAACTCCTCCAGAGGCCTGTGCAGATTTTTTTCCCACTGTTCATTACCCCTGACGTGTCAGGCCTCATCTTTGTTTTTTGACAAGCAGGGTGAACTGATTTCCATCACAGGCAATTCTCAGTACGATAGTGAATAGACATTGATGAGCTTGTCATGGACTCTTTACCACTCTGGAGTTGCCCATGGTGAGAGGCGGCGGGCTGGTGTGGGTTTGCTTATAGCCCCCCAGCTCTGCTGCCATGTGTTGGAGTTTACCCCGGTGAACGAGAGGGTCGTTTCCCTGCGGCTTCGGCTCGGGGATAGGTCTCTCACTGTTGTGTGTGCCTACGGGCCGAAGGGCAGTGCAGAGTACCCGACCTTCTTGGGGTCTCTGGGAGGGGTGCTGGAGAGTGCTCAGACTGGGGACTCCGTCGTTCTACTGGGGGACTTCAACGCCCACGTGGGCAATGACAGTGACACCTGGAGGGGCGTGATTGGGAGGAACGGCCCCCCTGATCTGAACCCGAGTGGTGTTCAGTTATTGGACTTCTGTGCTAGTTACAGTCTTTACTGAGGGCTGTCCGGTCCCTGTATGACCGAAGCAGGAGTTTGGTCCGCATTGCCGGCAGTAAGTCAGACTTGTTCCCGGTGCATGTTGGACTCCGGCAGGGCTGCCCTTTGTCGCCGGTTCTGTTCATAATTTTTATGGACAGAATTTCTAGGCGCAGCCAAGGGCCGGAGGGTGTCAGGTTTGGGGACCACACGGTTTCGTCTCTGCTCTTTGCGGATGACGTTGTCGTGTTGGCCCCTTCTAACCAGGACCTTCAGCATGCATTGGGACGGTTTGCAGCCGAGTGTGAAGCGGCTGGGATGGGGATCAGCACCTCCAAATCCGAGGCCATGGTCCTCAGTCGGAAAAGGGTGGCTTGCCCACTCCAGGTTGGTGGAGAGTTCCTGCCCCAAGTGGAGGAGTTTAAGTATCTAGGGGTCTTGTTCACGAGTGAGGGGAGGATGGAACGGGAGATTGACAGACGGATCGGTGCAGCTTCTGCAGTAATGCGGTCGATGTACCGGTCTGTCGTGGTGAAGAAAGAGCTAAGCCGTAAGGCGAAGCTCTCGATTTACCGGTCAATCTACGTTCCTACTCTCACCTATGGTCATGAGCTTTGGGTCATGACCGAAAGGACAAGATCCCGGATACAGGCGGCCGAAATGAGCTTTCTCCGCAGGGTGGCTGGGCGCTCCCTTAGAGATAGGGTGAGAAGCTCAGTCACTCGGGAGGAACTCGGAGTAGAGCCGCTGCTCCTCCACATCGAGAGGGGTCAGCTGAGGTGGCTCGGGCATCTGTTCCGGATGCCTCCTGAACGCCTTCCCGGGAAGGTGTTTCGGGCATGTCCAACCGGGAGGAGGCCCCGGGGAAGACCAAGGACACGCTGGAGGGACTATGTCTCCCGGCTGGCCTTGGAACGCCTCGGTGTCCCCCCGGAAGAGCTAGAGGAAGTGTCTAGGGAGAGGGAAGTCTGGGCATCTCTGCTTAGACTGCTGCCCCCGCGACCCGGCCCCGGATAAGCGGAAGAAGATGGATGGATGAATTGAATTGTCTCCATTGTGGCAACAGTCTGTTAACATGGGCTCAATTAGAAATAATATGTTGAGCCAATGGAAAAATGTAATTTACCAACACTGGAAAAAATTCCAGGCCTCTCCAATTTAAAATTTTCTAGTGACTGCAGGTCACATCTAAAATTTTAGTTGGCCAAATTGAATTTCTGTGAATTGATACAATTTAATTAACAGAAATTCAATTTGCCAACTAAAAAATGTAGATGTGATCGGTCACTAGAAAATTTTGAATTGGAGAAATGTTTTACAGTGAAACTGTGAGGTTGGTCCAATTAAATATTTTAAATTGTAGTAACAATTGTTTATTTCTCACTGTCCCAAAAGACAAAAAATGACTAAAAACATAAATATATTAAGCAAAATGAACACAGACAACAGGGTTGACATTTTATCACATTACTTTATTAACAAGTAAATTCCAACACAGGATATTTGGTGAAAATACATTATTTTCAATAAGGAAAAACTCTGAATACATTCAAGAAGTCTTCTGCATAACAGGATGTCTTAATGTGGTGAAGAAACGCGGCACTGCATAGGCTAAAAACTTGAAAATAAAAATAAAAACTAACATTAATGGCAAAGTTTTCCTGCATCACATCTGGCAAATGAAAGAACAGAAGTTCTTCATTATCTAGCATTTGTTGATCTGATTTTCTGCGAAATGTTCAACTTTTGGCAATCTGATCAAATAATGAATGAGAAAGATATATTCAAATCACAGGATAATGTGGACATAGCTGTTGTTGCATGTTTTTGCATGTAAATCACAGGTTGTTTGCTGATTGGACAGTTCTACATCAAGTTTAAAATATTAACGCTCTATGGCAGGGGTTCTCAACCCTGGTCCCCGAGGGCCACTGTTTAGGTCCAAGCTTGATCAAACTCACCTGCCTGTAGCTTTCCAGTAATCCTGAAAGGCTTAGTTAGCTGGTTTTATTAGGGTTAGAGCTAAACTCTGCAGGACAGTGGTGCTCTGGGATGATTTACTTTTTTTTTTGGGGGGGGGGGGATATTTCACCGCATTTTTTGGTTTAATATTGGTTTGTTGCCTCAGGGCAACAATGTGAGTGTCATGATTCACCAGTGAGAGTGCCCCTGATTACCGCCAGAGGGCACTCCACCCCGGACTGTCACTTCATCAAGGACTACATTACCCATAATTCTTTGCCCGGACTCATCAGCACTCATTGTTTACACCTGTGTCTCATTTATCTCTGCCTATATCTAGCCTGTTCACCCTGTCGTTCACAGCGAGGTTTTGTATGTTGTTACACTGCATCTCTGAGCGTTTCCCTGTTTCTTGGATTTCTTGCCTGTTTCTTGGATTACCCTTTTGCCTCTGTCCCTTGCCTTGTTTGGATTGTCTTTCTATTGACCTATTGCCTGTATTTTGGGTTACGTATCTGGATTGTCCCTCTAATAAAGCTGCATTTGGATCTCCAACCCAAAGTCTCGAACAGTTCGTAACAGAAAATGCAGCTTTATTCAGCAGCTTTAAGTCTTATTCTCTGCATATTAGGCTGGAATACAAAAAAGTATTTTAACGTTGAAATAATTATATCACCTTACTTACAAGCCTCAACCAACTGATTCTGAGCTGACGTTTGGGTCGGACGTTGGTAACCTCAGTAGTATTTATGTACTTTTCAGAACATTAGTAAACCGCACAAGCAGCTTATAGGCCTATCTTTCTTATATGTTTCCATCCAAAGTTGCACATTTAACTTATGCGCAAAATGTGTGTAAGACCACTGAATTCGTTCCAATGGCAGTAACGATCTGCGGTTGAAGGTCGCTGCATGTTCGGTGTTTTCAGCTGGGTAGAAGGGATTATTTCTAATTCATCTTTATCTGACTCCATTTTATCATAATCTCGAATTTAGGTTAAAATGCCAATTGGTTGTTTGGTCATTTATATTTAATAGTTAATCACGCATTTAATCATTCTGTTTAACAGAAGATGTCCCACGTTATGGGCTCACTTCATTACAGTGTCCAGCCCTGATCTTTCTGCTACATCACTTTAAGTAGGTCAGACCAGACAGAAACCGCTTTCAAATGGAAACATGATAACAAAGGGAATTTAAATTGAATCGCTCTCTCATTTGCCTGGATTGAAAGAAGAGACCAAATGGCTCCAAAAGCCACACCCATCATAATATGCAATATATCTCTAAGCTCTAAAAACTCTTATTATCTTCTTGTATACTTCTGTGGGGACGAGATTTTTGTACCAGTCACACTGAGACATTTCAAACGATATCAAAAACATATAATACTGTATAGTGAGAATTGACATTTAAATCAAATAGATTTCGGGTATATTTCGGGTGATCTCAGCATGAAGGGAAGTAGGATGGGGGGAGATTCAAGTGAAGGGAAAGACATGTAGATTAAGGCCATTCTCAGTTGATTCACTCAGTGTGACGTCGTCTGCGAAAAGTGTCCTTTGTCCTCCACCAGACCACCTGGCCTTGCTTTTTACAGTCTTTCACGTGACAAACCATTTTTGTGGAAAGTTACTTTTAAAAGTAATGTTACAATATTGTGTCTAAAAAGTAACAAATTGTGTTACTTATTTACTTGTTATGGAAAGTAATGCTATGTTACTTTGTTGCTTTTCCTCACCTGGCCCTTTCACACCAAAAGTGAAATGAATCAGCCTCAGGCTGAAGGAAATTCAAATTCACACCTGTACAGTAGAGGGCGCAACTCAAACAAACCTTTTAGCTGTGCTCCAATTCTGGAAGGCAAAAGAAGTGAAACCAGAAGAAGAAAATGTATCACTCTGGGCTGCATCCGAAAACTTACGATACAGATCCACTTTTGCGGCCCGACTGAAGCGTGGTGTTGTGACGCTTCCCCTCATGTGTATGTTGATGGGCGTCCCTCAAGTTTACTGCTATGGGCGTGCGTTTGAGCCAGCGGGGAATGAAAAACAAAGGACCAGAGAGAGACTTCCCTCCGTCTCCATGTGCTCTACTTCTATTGGATAGTCGCGCCGCGTTCAACGGATTCATTTGCATAAAGTTGAGCTTCGGCCAGCTTTTTTGACGCGCTGCATTTGTTCAAATGCAGCGCCGCCTTCCCGGAATGCTTTGTGGGCGCGTTAAAGTCGCATGACGTCACCCATAGGAATAAAGTGGAGTGCGGCGCGACAGAAGTGTTGCACAGACAAGTGGATCTGCACCTTCAGGCAGCTGATTTGTTGCCTCGTTGCCTTATCAGGCAATGACTCTGCAGACTCTTTTCGGACAGACTTCTGTGGCAACGTATTTATATTGTAATTATATTTATAACTAAACAAATATTGAATTACTAATGTAGTAATTTCCTGCTAGAAATGACATTAGAAGTGGAAAACATTGGTTAAAGATTTTATTTTTACACACAAACTGAGGAGCAACCGCAACTTTCTGATGGCATCTTTGTTTTTCTAGATTAACTATCACCAAATGGAACGCATAGGATTGTGGGATATCAAAGGCAGCAAAAGGGACATCTATGCTGCCTTCAAAAATCGATCAGATGAAGGTCTCTCAGGAGACAGGAAGTGAAGCTAAAATTAAGATTCGGACGCACCTTGATGTCTTCCTACCTTGAAATGTGTCCTCAGAAGGCAGCATTTTCCAGTTTTCCGGATGTAGCCTCTTACTTCAGCAATAAAAAAAAAGTTTAACACAAATATGATGTTTAAACAGTCATTGTTTGCTTATTAGTATTGTATCATCGAAGGTGAGCAGCAAATACATTGGTTAATGAAGTAAGATTAAATACATAAAGTATATTTGTGTAATTGAAAATGTTTCATCATTGCAAGTTTGTGTAATATAACATATATTGAGTTTGCGTTTCATTGCTTTTATTGGTTTTGAAAAATACTGAATCTGTTTTTGTGAAAGTGAGATGAATAAATGCCTGCTCACATTTAATCTAGAAATGCATTTACCATCATTTTTACACACAACGCCACTGCACTTACTCCAGGACATTCTAATATTTATTAAACTGATGCTGGTTAAGCTCCATCCACACACAACATAGAATCAGCATATATTTTAAGCCACTACATCAGCATTTGTGACCCTGGACCACAAAACCAGTCATAAGGGTCATTTTTTTAAATTGATTTTTATACATCATATGAAAGCTAAATAAATACGCTTCTGCAATAATTTACAAAATATCTTAATGGATCATGACCTTTACTTAATATCCTAATGATTTTTGGCATAAAAGAAAAATTGATAATTTTGACTTGTACAATGTATTGTTGGCTATTGCCACAAATATACCTGTGCGGCTTATGACATGTTCCCTTTCGAAAGGGAACTCGCGCTGCGTCAGCTTCGACGCTACGGGGAACGCCTCCAGCGTGACTGGTGCCTGAAATCACATTGAATCACGTCAATCCTATTGACCGGCGACAGCCTATGATGTCATCAAGGTGCGACCAGGAAGTATATAAGGGCGCCTTGCCAACATGACAGTATCTTTTTCGTCTTCAGGGACTGTTTTGCCTGTCTTCACGTGAAACGTCTACAAGAAGGATAACAATGAAGTGTGCCACTTCTGCAGGTGTGTTTTGAATGTGTATCTTGCGCTTTGGATACACACACACTTTGCGTTTACTGTCTGGGAGAAGAGCATACATGAGAGGTTTGCGAACCTCTTGTGAAAGTACTTGTGAAAGTATTTGTGAGCGTTGTCCTCTGGAAACGCTCCGCTCTCGGTGGGACCTCTTCTCGAGAGGAGAGGTTTCAGCATCTGGGAACGGCCACGCTCGAGCTGAGGCTGAGCGGCGTCCAAATACCAAAAGCGCTTCCCAGATGGATCGGGCTCGTCGCTTGGAGACAGTTATGGCTCTTGAGGACGATCCAGATCACGAGAGGCGGACCTCGGAGGAAGGAGCTGGATTTATGTTCCTCCTCCTCGTCTGCTGCTCTTCCACTCGAGCAGAGGATGGGTGAGTCAGTTAAAAATGCTGAAGCTTTTCTTACCATCCTGTCCCATGTACGGGAGTTGCTGGAAGTCATGGAACGCGCTGCGGGTAGACTGCAGCTGCCTTTGCGGTGCGTGAGGAGAAAGGCTGAGCGTCCAAACAGTTCGGACGATCGGTTTCTCTCCGCCCATGACCTCCCAACTCCTGGGAGTCTTCCATTCCTTCCAGATCTCCATCAGCAGATCTCGAGGGAATGGAAGAAACCTTACTCAGCCCCGCATCTGTCGACATCGGCGAGCTAGATGTCGCTGATGTCTAGGGACTGCCTGGCTGGGTATGTGTCGATGCCGCCCGTGGACGAGATGTTATGTTAATCTCGCCTTTGGGCGGCCGGCGACACTGTGGCTCCCACCCTGCCGGTCTAAACGCTGAATGGCAGGGCGTACATGTCAGTGGGTCGCGCTGCAGCGGCTTTGCACACCACAGCTGTGTTGCAGGCTGTGTTGCAGGCAGACCTGCTGAGGGACCTCGATCAGGGGGGAGGGACCCCCTGAGGCGGTAGTCGAGTCGCGCCGGACCGCGGTTTTTGCTCTCCAGGCCACCGTTCAGATAGCGCCGATGGCGGCTAGGGTGGCCACGGAGAGACATCTGTGGTTAAACCGTTTGGACATCGGGGAGAAGGAAAAAATTCTTTCTCCCTGATGCCCCGGTTTCGCCATCTGAACTTTTCGCACCTCCGTAGAGGCGGTGGTGGGGAGGTTCGGAGAGGCGAAGGCGCGCTCGGCGGCATTCAGATGCATTCCGCTGAGGTCCGGGACCGCGCCCAGGCAGTCGGGTGTCCCCGGCCCGTCCCAGTCTGAGGGCTGGAGACGGGAATAGCGAGCCAACGTCGCCTCTCGAGCGCCCCGCCGCGGAGGACTGGGGCGCAGGGGAGGCGGGACACCCGCGACAGGAAGAGGAAGGAAGCCGGGGCTGGTAACCGGAACCAGCGCAGGCAGCAGACTCCACCCCCCGAGGAGCGCGGAGATGAACGCTGCCTTTTTTTCCTTCCTCTGGTTTTTCCCCCGGGCGCTTTTACATCAGGCCGGTGGCCTATGATGAGCAGAAAATGTAAGATTCTGCCGGCTCGCCTGGCTTGTTTGGTGAAAGCGCCCCCCTCAGGATGGCGGGCGGATACTAGCCTTATGGCTGGCTGGAAGCACCGCTGGGAGCGATCGGTGAGTCCCCCTCTCTGAGGGTGAAACATTTTCAAAACTATGTTTTTCAGAACTCCTATACCTTCGCTCGCCTGAGAGGTTTTCTGGGGAAATTTGGATCGCCGCTGGATCTTCGCAGGGCCTGCAGCTCCCCGTGAGTAAGCTAAGAACGATCTTCTTTGCAACATTATGATGGTTGTGTGTGAATACTTCACTTTCTGCTAGAGAGTTTGCTGCCTCTCCGTGCTATATTTTTTCCCCATTGTTTGGGTAACTGAATCGCGCTCTCGCCTGAGGGCTTGTAGTGTAAGGGGTGAGCTGTGTTTTTTCCTAGCGTAAAGTGAAAAGTAGCTGAAGACCGGGTACGCGCTAATGCTCGAGCTGTAGTGAGATCTGCGCCCAGCTCTGCGGAGCTTTGGAAAAAGGGGTTTTTTAGAGGTGATAATATTTCTTTCCCGGGCCCTGAGTAGATCTAGTGCGGACTTATGTCGCACCACTTGGCCTAGGCTTTGTCAAGGATGGGGGCGTTTCCCTTTTAATAAAGGTGTTCGCCCCTGGCCTGTCTTTTCATTTAAAAACATGGCGTTGTTTATGCATCCTTGTTTCAGCCTCCTCTGTTACAGAGTCGTCAGGCCAAGGCCCGCCCCCTTCTCTGCGTTCTGGGGTCACGTGCAATGCAGACGAGGATGTTGCAGGAGACAGCGACTTTGTCAGTAGTCGTGGGGTGGAATTAAGCGTCTTTCGCCGGTTTGCGGTTAGACTTTATCTGCTGTTTCCGCCTTTCGGAGCTTGGTGGCCGCCATCTGCTGGCGGCCCCCGGCCTCTTCCTGGAGGATGGTACGGCCGGTGGTTTTTCACATTTCTGTGATATTGTTCCTTTGCTTTATGTCTCTGCTTCACCTCCTTTAGGGCCCGGGTTGAGCAGAACATCGGATAATCCTTCTGTCGGTATGGTTCTGGTCGGATGCTCCCCTGTGGCCCGAGCATTGCCAATGACTGACGCCCTCGCAATCAAGGTTGGCCGCTGCATGGAAAGAAAGACAGCCGCCCCGATGCAGGTGACGTAAGCTGTACTCCCCTCGCTTTAGAGGGTCTTTGCTGAGCACTTCTGCTGAGTACACTGCTGTTGGCAATGTGATTAGGTCCATGTTCGTAGGCCCTGCCCAAGAGACTGCGCCGTCCTGGGGGCCCTAGGACACGACGAAGCAGGTTGTCCCTAGCTGCCTCTGGGATGGAGCCAGCCCCAGGTGCGGGTATAGGAGCCAGCTGGCTCTGAGGGGCCAGCTTGGACGGTCTGGGCAGTTGGACTTCAGGACAGGTAGTAGGCGCTAACCGGCCTCCTTGCAGGAAAGTCCCGACACTATGGCCCACGAGTGGGCCTCGGAGGCTCTTCTCCACTGGTGTCGACGTCAGCAGTGACCCGTCATTGGCCCTGGGGATGAGTCCCCAGGTGTTAACTGGTTTTCCAGGCCTTCGTCAGCAGTAGACAGCTGCCGTCAGCCCAGGTAGCAGCAGCCAGCATTCTTAGAGTAAGGCTCCCAGTCTGGGTTTCCTTCGCTCAGGAGTTAGGCCCTGTTTGGCCTCCCTGAGAGCCTGCTGTGGTCAGCAGGCACTGTTTGGTCTCCCCTGAGGGGGCACCATAGGCATTAAGTCCCTCGACGGCTGGTACGAGCTGCTGAATAGGTGGTAGGCGCTACTGGGCCTCCCTATGGGCCTGCTGTGGGGTAAGCAGGCCCACTTGACCTCCTCTGCGGATGGCGTTCCTGGGCCCCAGTCACTGGATGGCTAGCACGAGTGTTAGCAGGTAGTAGGCCTCATCCGGCCTCCCTGAGTGACCTCCCTGGAGGCAAACTCCCGGAAATGAAGTACTATGAGTAGCAGCTTCTGCTATCAGGTGGTAGGCATGGTGGCCTCCCTGACGATGAGCTCACGGTTCCGGTTCCCAGTCACTGTGGTAATGAGCGTGATGTGCGAAGCACGACGGACGGCATGCTCTGCTACCAGGTGGAGGCATTGCGCCTCCCTGGAATCGTTCCCCGGTCCCCAGTTTTGGTAACGGATCGTAGCATGGGTTGCTATCAGGCAAAGCTGCACGGGCTTCCCTGAGGGGATTCGCTTTGGAGTAGTAGGCCCACGTGGCCTCCTCTGAGGGCACGCTCTGGTCTCGTGGTTCCTGGATAAATCCAGTCAATGAGCAGAGGCCGGCTCCCCGGCCGCTGTGGTGTGCATAAAGTGCTATAAGTGGCACTTTTTTGCTATCAGGTGGTAGGCATGGTACCTCCCTGAAAGCGAGCTCCCGGTCCCCAGCCGCTGTGGTGAGCTTGAGGCGCTATGAGTAGCACACTCAGTTTGGCTATGAGTGCCCGATGTCTTGCAGTTGGTAGGTCCGCTTGGCCTTCCTGATTAAGCGAGTCCCTGGTCTTCCCAGCTACCTCGAGGGTTAGCACGACTGCGATCAGGTATCAGGCCCGTTGGCCTTCCTGAGGACGAGCGCTGCTTTGGATGCGCGAGCGGTCTATCAGGTTACCAGGTGGAGGCCTCTCTCGGCCTCCCTGGGGGACGAGTTCCCTAGGCGGGAACACACAACTGGCTTTGTTGCTGACAGCTAGTGGCTACCCGCTATCAGGCACCGGCCTCTGGCCGTTTGCGAGACCTGAAGGCGGTGTTCTTACCCTAGCACGACGAAGTGTCACTGCGGCTATGTGGTCCCGACAGGACGAGACCTTCATAGTAGGCCTACGGCATGGTTGCCTACCGGGCAGGCTTATGAGCTCCTCTCAAACGAGGGTCTATTGTGAGCTTACAGCCTCCTGGGGCTGTTCTATTGGTGGTAGGTCCCGAGGGGCCCCTCCCGATATATTCAGCCTATAAGGCCTTTGGCCTCCTAAGCACGTTTTAAAATAAGTGCTTGGTAGATCCGAGGATCGAGCGGCCCCTCGCTAGCAAAGGTTTGAAAAGCACTTCGCTGAGCGCTGCTCTCCGGGATAACCCGTCCCTGAGGTTCGGCTAGTCGGTGATGCTGCCCTTTCTTGCAGCACCCTAGCGGGATGTCTCTTTGGAGGCGAGTACCAGAGGCTCTGTACTGTACAGACAGGGTTGACCGTATTACGTGTCCCATACTAGACTGGGTCACCAGGTCAGGTCTCCCTGGTGGCATTCGGTGATAATCTCCCGAATAGTGACTGGCATAGGGTTCCCTCGTAGTTCCCTTGCCACGTTCCCTTAAAGGAACCCCTTCTGAGTCGAATGGGTTGGTTCCAGGCCTTTGAGCAAGGCCTGGGAAGGAACTCATACGTGTGAAGTTTCCTTCTCAGGCGATAAGCTTGGGCTTTGACCGTAGGGAGCGCTGTCACTGACAGCCTAACGTGACCAGAAGGGGAGTGGTTCAGGCTTTTCAGCAAGATTTGCTTGTCTTGACAGTTGTCACTGCCAGTGGGCATGCACTCCCGTCGGCATGGCGGCGTTGGTATATCGTTCCCCGTAGCGTCGAAGCTGACGCAGCGCGAGTTCCCTTTCGAAAGGGAACGTCTCAGGTTACAAATGTAACCATTGTTCCCTGAGAACAGGGAACGAGACGCTGCGTCGCTGTGCCATGCCGCAGGGCCTGCCTGCCGAAACAGTCCCTTCAGACGATAGATACTGTCATGTTGGCAAGGCGCCCTTATATACTTCCTGGTCGCACCTTGATGACATCATAGGCTGTCGCCGGTCAATAGGATTGACGTGATTCAATGTGATTTCAGGCACCAGTCACGCTGGAGGCGTTCCCCGTAGCGTCGAAGCTGACGCAGCGTCTCGTTCCCTGTTCTCAGGGAACAATGGTTACATTTGTAACCTGAGACGTTTCTTATCATGGGTGTGGGGGAACAGATTCTGACAGCTGGATTGTGTGCCGTCGGATTCTGTTCCCCCCCATGTTTCTTACACAAGGTGGTCCTAATATCAAAACTGATGCTGGTTAAGTCTCATCCACATCAAGGATAGAATCAGCATCTTTTAAGCCTCTTCATCAAAATGTCTCATAATGGGGGTGGGGGAACAGATTCTGACAGCTGGATTGTTCACTGTCGGATTTTGTTCCCCTCATGTTTCTTACCCCAGGACGTTCTAATATTTATTAAACTGATGCTGGTTAAGCTCCATCCACACGCGATAGAATCAGCATCTTTTAAGCCACTATATCAACAGTTCTTATCATGGGGGTGGGGGAAGGGATTCCAACAGCTGGATTGTTCACCGTCGGATTCTGTTCCCCCCATGTTTCTTACTCAAGGAGGTTCTAATAATTGCTGGTTAAACTCAATCCACAAACAGGATAGAAACAGTTCCCTAACTCCGCAGTCTGCTTTCGTCACCGCTAGTTGGGCGGCGTCGGCTTGGTGTGTTCCTTGCTTTAAGCCACTATATCAACAGTTCTCATCATGGGGGTGGGGGAACGGATTCTGATAGCTGGATTGTTTGCCGTCTTACGAATGCACTATTTGCTCTTCAGGCGAGTTCCCCACCTGCTGAACCCTTGATGGAGTTTTCCTCCTTCAGCAGTCAGATGTGCGTTCAATACCAGGTTCAATACCAGGAAATCTGTACTGGGCTAGATGCCGCATGTGTTGTGATTCCCTCTTGGTAACCCCATATGTGTATTCATACACTGTAAAGTTTCCCTGTCTTTCCCTCTGCAGATTCCGCTCTGCCCCGTGTTAGTAATGGTTCCATCCCTGTCTAGGGAGGACCTACCACAGAGATCTTCCATATGTAGCACTGCCCCACGGGTCAGTCCATATGTGTATTTCCACATGTTACCTCCCTATGGGCAGGATGTGGTCTCCGTAGTGTCCATCTGGATTCGGCACGCTTCCCCAGTGTTATCCAACCAGTCGTGGCTGAATTGGGTGAAACAGATAGGAACATCACATATCGACCTTCTCCATGGAAAGTTCGGTCCTTCTGTCCCACCAGGTACAGAAGCCTTTTGGACTCACACAGGGCGCTGGGAAGGTCAGCGGTTGTGGTACTTTCCATAGGGACCCCACAATGTCAGTCTTTTGACGTAACGTTGAACGTGACTGACTGATAGGGAACGTCTCGGTTATTGTTGTAACCCTTGTACCCTAAAGGAGGAAACAGAGACATTATATCCTGCTTGCCACAATCTGTTCAATCAAGTATACTAAAGGTATCAAGCCAAGGCACTCGGGTTGATGAAAAGTATAAAAAGCCTTTATTTCATTATGGCTTAAACATATAAAAACAAGTAGAAACCAACGCGTTGTGGCTAACAAGCCTTCATCAATGTATACTGTATGTAGTTTGATAAAAGTTTGCAATTACACAAGACTCACATCACTCCAATGTGCAATGTGGAATACTTAAGGCGTATAGTTTGATTTAATGAGAAAGTAAGCTGTTAATGCTGTTAAATAGTAGGTACTACCTTAAAATGGATGCTCTTCATTCTTGGATACACTGGGGTTTAGAGTTATTAGCATTATCTAAATTGTTTTCTGGACCTTCTCAATAACCCTTCCACGACCCATCAACCAATCGATTCTCCGCTGAATGAATTGACCATTGGGATGAAGTGTGTTCTTTATGTCACAACCTCACAATAGATGACAGTAGCATATCCAGGGGCATCACGGCTCTTACTATCTGAATGTGGATCTGGACTTCAGGTCATTCTAGCTATGCAGTACCTTCTGAATACATTTTTCAACTTTTAAAACAGTTATATATATATATATATATATATATATAACTTTTAAAACAGTTATATATATATATATATATATATATATATATATATATATATATAACTTTTAAAACAGTTATATATATATATATATATATATATATATATATATATATATATATAACTTTTAAAACAGTTATATATATATATATATATATATATATATATATATATATATATATATATATATATAACTTTTAAAACAGTTATATATATATATATATATATATATATATATATATATATATATATATATATATATATATATATATATATATATATATATATATATATATATATATATATATATATATATATATATAACTTTTAAAACAGTTATATATATATATATATATATATAACTTTTAAAACAGTTATATATATATATATATATATATATATATATATATATATATATAATGTGTGTGTGTGTGTGTGTGTGTGTGGTGTCATTTTAAGTAAGTATTTCTATAGAGGATTTCATAAATCTGCTCTGGTGAAGCTCAGGCATTTCAGCTTTAGTCATTTTTATGTGATTATTTACACAGTGGTGGGAAATAAAATAAAAAACTCTTCTTTGCTGCTTTAAAGTAAAGTAAATTAGCATTATGTTTTATTTTTTGTATGAATTAGCATACCATTTGGTTTGCCTTCCTTTTTTCTTGTGGTTTTGGACATGATATTTATCCAATAATTGTACGGATATTTATATGAAAGCTAACATTTTGTTGTATTCAAAATGAAAGATGTCCATTCCACTACACTAAGATTTAGTATACAATCATTTATGGGAAAATATTACACAACATAAGTTGTGTAAATTATTATTTTGAGATTTCTACTGTTCCACACAGAGATGTGATATACTGTACATGAAAAAAAAAAGTTGTAAATAAATATTATTGTAAAATGAAATATCATTTTAGTCTTTCTACTTTTAAAATGTCATATTTACACTCTTTATTCACATTTATATTTTAAATATTTATATTCATATTTACTTGCTCTTTATTAGGCTATTAATTTACTAGCAATTTCTGAGTGAAAATTGTTTCTAGTACAATTGTCTTCTTCTCTTTTATTATTGTGATGAAAGAAAACTAATTCCTGGAAACAAACTACTATCCATCTTTAAATACTGTGAGTTCAATAAAATATTCTGCACAGGATAAACGACCCTTCACCGTTCTGTTCATTATGGTGGCACAACCATTGATTCTTTTTGTCTGTAAAGTCCAGTTTGTCGTATTGTCTCTCATAACCTCTGAGCTCGTGATTGCTCTGCTGCATGTCAACAATGAGACCGAGTCAATTTTCTGTTCCTCTTCTGAGGTTACTCTCAAATCCTCATGCAATTCATCACATGACTCTGTATTGAGACAACAGATCGATTCCTTTTTAAATGGAGGTAGGGATGAACTTTGGATTTATCCACTGCTTCCCTGTGAAATGGGGAGTTTGTTGTTATAGAAATGGATTAGCAGCCATAGAAATCACGAATCACGAGATAGGCTAACAGATTTGCTCTCTCATAAAGCATAGATGAGAATGTTTGGAAAATGCACATTGTTAATCCATAACCTCACTTTGCTGATTAGCTTCTTTGCTGATTATTATGGATCCAGGGTGACCCAGTATAACCTGTACAGCCTGTATAAACAGATAAACTAGTATAGTATAACTAGCTTTTACGTGCATGAATATTTGGCTGTATTGTTCATAATTTCATAAGTGTCTCTATGGTATTGAGTATTGGTATGGAGGGTGTTGATGAAAAATAAGTGGGATTGGTCATGTCAGTTAAATGGGTCCTGAACTGCATTGTTTTATTGTTTTTATGATGTTTCCTGTGGTGCACTTGTAATGCTAATTGATTTTTACATCAAAAATTGTTTTGAAATAAGAGGCTTTTTTCCTACCCTGATTCTAGCCCTCTGCTCTGAAACAGTTTGAAGGGGGCGTGTCTCTGCAGTGAGACTTCAGTGTAAACGCCCACTGCTGTGATTGGCTGCTCTGAGACTTCAGTGTAAACACCTACTGTTGTGATTGGCTAACATCTTTGCATATGAAATAAGTAATGTGTATCTCTCTCGAAAACTTTTAGCACATTTTTACTATTACAGCTCTCAAGGTTCTCAAGGCCGATCACGGACATGTCTGTTCAGCGCATGAATGCAGTGATCTCCTATTTTCTGCACACTAACGAATACTTTCATCATTACTAACAGACACAATGTAAATAAGACATTTGTTTTGTTATCATGGGAGTTTTGACACCTCACGCTGTATGATTGACAGCTCCAGCGATTGTACAGAAAGCATTCTTTGATCGCTTTCTATAGATCATTTAATCACAGTTTAAATAACAGATTATTTTCATCCTACTAAGAGAAACAATGTGAAGTTGACCGTTTAGTCACTGGTTTGATTTACTCAGAGCCATAGAGAGAGAGAGTTGCGACAACTCCATAGACTCCAATGGAACGTTTTTTTTTTTACAGCAATGGCGGCTCGCGGAGACTCTCAACAGTTCCCGGAAGTAGCAGCCGCGCCATAGAGTTACAGCAGAACAGACCGTTTGTGATGCACTTTTAAAAGGTAAGATGTTTAATCAGTAAGATTTTAAATTATCAGCACATTTTAATCAAAATAACTTGCTTGTGTAGATTATTCATCATTAAAAAAATATATATTTTAAAAACAACATCGCTGTAACTACATACTCATGCTACATACACATGTCGATGTGTAATAAAATTATTGAAAATCAATGCATTTATTGACTATTAATTACCAAAAATCGCAGTTCTGTCACTATGACTATCAATTTGAATTGCCCGTCAAAGCACTTCCTGGAACTATTCGAGGTCTACATGAATCACGTGACTATCAAGCGTTTTGAACTTCCGTTGTCGCAACTCTCTCTCTCTATGGCTCTGGATTTACTGACACATAGATAAAGAACATCTGACTGTACATGAATCAGAGCCGGCCCAAGGCATAAGTGAACTAAGTGGCTGCTTAAGGCCCCCTTGGCCAACAGGGGGCCCCCAAGAGCACATGAAATTACATACTTTGTGATGAATGAAATCGCGAAATGTCCTTAACCCATAAGAACCCGGACCAATTTATCCTTTTAGGAAAATTATGGGGCATATAAAACAGGCTTAATGGACCACTTGTAACATGTTTCTGCAGTTGTTTTTGAAATACAACCCCTCCTTGTGAGAGATCTATAATGTTACACATATGTGACATTGGGCGTTTATGATACATTTTTTATGTTACATATATGTCACATTGGGCATTTATTTCTCAGTTTAAAAAAAAAAACTTTAATTTTTTTGCTAAATAGCAGGTTTTTTTCAGTTTCTTTTCTTTTCCACAACATTTATCAAAATGATGCGTATTATTAAAAAATTATTAACAAAATATCAAGCCATAGACGGATCTTCCAACACTTATCCCCTGCTTGCTGATTTTAAGAATTATCATTGCCAGTGAAATGTAGACATGCTAGTAGAGTCTGAAAACAGTTGCGTAACATTTTGTCAGCCACCATGGTGTCATTTTGTCATTTTCCCAAGTATGCATGATTTTCTGGCATTTGGTGCAAATCATGCGCAGATCAATACCAATCAATGTTTCAATTATATTAAAGTGCTGTTAACATTTTTCTGAGTCCCAGATTTTATATAAAACATAGAGAAAATATATAACACTAAAAAAATTATTGAATCTGCTAAATTAATTGAGCAGCTCATTAATATTTTTCTTAATATGACAAATACATAACATCAAAATTCCACCCACTGTTGTAAGGTTAACAGCCCGATGTGACATATATGTCACCACAATATTTCCGTAACTTGTTTTATATCAATTTGTTTAAGAAATGTATTAAAATCAGGTTAAGTGTAATCTACGATAAGTAATTAAAATGTTAGAATTGTTGCATGGGTTGAAACATACCTTTAGTAACAAAAACAAGCGTATTAAAAAATTGCTCACACTGCAACATGTGCTAACCACAGGTCACCATTTTGGAAATGTTGCCATGGCAACAAAAAATGCACAAATTGTCACATGACTGAACCTGGGTGTTCCTTATATGTCACTTAGGGACTTCCTGAGTTGAAATTTAGGGATATTGCTTTAAAAAGATCTTTCCAGATAATCACCAGTGTTTGTGACACCGTGTCACTGTGGGTTCTTATGGGTTTTAAACAATTACTAAATAAACTGCAAAATGTTAAGTTTTCTAATATAAGCATGGATTGATTCTGACATCTGACATCAGCAGCGCCATCGACTGCTTGTTAGCCAGGGTTCAAAGTGCAAAGTGCTTGAAAAATCTGTGCTGAAATGGTACTACTCGTCAGTTGCCCGGTAACCTTTTTATGAATGGATGGATTTGAGAATGTGATATGGTGCGAATATCTTATCTGACGTGCTGCATGTTTTGGACGGAGTACAGCATCAGTTTCTCAGTAAATGCTTCTCTGCAAGTGCTATAGGCCAAACATCTTCCCATATTCATAATGAGAATCCTTTATAAATCTGTTGTTGTCAACAAAAAGAAGCACTAAGGTCTTCCTGCGTGTTTCTGCCAAAATAAAAGCTCTGTTTAACGTTTAAAGAAATCCATCAACATTTCCTGTTTTTCTCTTCTGCTCACCAAGGCTGCATTTATTTGATCAAAAATACAGTAAAAAGTTATATTTTGAAATATAATTGCAATGTAAAACAGCTGTTCTCTATGTGAATATAGTAAAGTGTAATTTATTCCTGTGATCAAAGCTGAATTTATCATCATTTCTCCAGTCTTCAGTGTCACATGATCCTTCACAAATCAATTATCAGTGTTGAAAATTAAGTGAAAATTAAGCGTAAACATTTTTTTAGGATTCTTTTTTTTTTTAGGATGAAAGCTTTCTATTTCAGAAAAATGCTGTTCTTTTGAAACTTCTATTCATCAAAGAATCCTGGTGGGAAATTGTGAGCATATTCAGCATAAGAGACTTCTTTTAAAAACAATTTTTTTAAAAAGTACATATCCCAGTCTGAACTGTACTGTAAGGCTTTGAATATTAACACCTGACCACTCTTGTGGGTTTGCTACTGTTACAATTAAAAACCTCATAAGGGTAAAAACATGCCAGGCAGACATGATGCAAGCAACACAGCTACATCTAATAAAATTGATAATGGGTGTGCGAATTATCAATAATTGACAATTATTGAGGGGCCACCAAATAAAAATCTGCTTAGGGCAACTTGACATGAATCCTTACATATCAGAAATCACTGGTCATAGATCAGGCATTAGAATTAACACGGTTACTTACATGTTGTTGCATTACTGTCGAGTCCATATCGTAAAAGTCTTTTTGCAAAGCCTGTGCCGAAATTGCGACTAATTTATCAAAGAATCCACAGTGAAATGTCCCGCATACAAACAAATAATGCTCAACTGAGACATTCACATTATGGAAATAAATAACCCCATTCCTAGAATTCCCAGAATGATCTATATGCACATTCCACAACGAGTCATTATCTGGGCTTGGTTGCAATAAAAGCTGTTTTTGGACTAACAAGTCATTTTTCAGTTCTGAAACTTACAGAATATTCTTATAGTATGATGACCTCTTATATGTCAAAAAGGGAAATTTGATTTCTCGGTTCATGACCCCTTTAAAAGGGAAAGTCCATTTACAGTAAACACAACATAGAGAATGTACAGCAGTTTAACAAAATATCTTTTAATTTGCAACATGGCACCCAGAGACTTCTGAGCAGAATTATTCAGTTTATATTTTTAACAAAACAAAAAGTTATTCCTGTGTAATTCTGAGTGGAGTTTTCAGAACATCAAAAACAGTTGCATATTATAAATGTTTGCTCCAGCTGAGCTTCTGTTGTAAGCATATCATGTAAATGCTTTCATACACTGAGAGGCCCGTTGAATTTACTGTATAAGCAGCAGTATGCCATATATGCGGTAACCAGATATTAAGATGAAAATAACTCAGGATATTATGTTAAAGCTGAATGAGGTAAAAATTATCCCACGGCGCTATTTCACCCTCATCTTTTATGACCTTACAGATTTTCTTTTTCAAGCAGCTCATTTCTGGTGAATTATGAATCTGGTTATGGTCATGGTCAGAAAAGGCTGAAAGAGAGGTCCTCTTCTGTAATTTACTTGAGAAAATGTAATTGTCAGAAAATGTCACATGTAATGCCAGTGAATACACTTATCAGCGCTGTGAGTGCCATGTCTGTCTACCACCATTTAAATGCAAATTAAACTTTAAGATGAAGGAATAACTTCAACTTTTCAAGCACTTAGCAACTTCAGAAACAGGTTAATTCTCTGATTAATCATACAATTCAAGTTAAAATAATGTCAGAGTTGTGGCCAACTGCAATTTCACAGAGGAGATGCTGAAAGTTTAGTTGATGTATGAATCATGTTACTCTTTGTCTAGCTGATGATATAAAATTAAGTAGCCTAATATTGTAAATATACATTTTATTTGGCATTTGTTTCAATACTTAAAGAAACACGCCACTATTTTTGAAAATAGGCTCATTTCCCAGCTCCCCTAGAGTTAAACAGTTGAGTTTTAGCGGTTTTGAATCCATTCAGCCGATCTCTGGGTCTGGCGGCAGCACTTTTAGCATAGTTTAGCACAGATCACTGAATCTGATTAGACTGTTAACATCTCGCTCAAATGACCAAAGAGTTTTGATATTTTTCCTATTTAAAACTAGACAAAAAAATCAACAACAAAAAAACAAAAAAAGTGGTCAAATGACCCCCAGGAATCCATTTTGTGTCCTGGGGCCCGTTCAAAGCTCAAACCGGTGCACAACGTTTTGCTACGGTTTCCGGTTGAACGTCATGTTTCCTGGAAACGGTGTGCAACAGGTGTGCAACAGGTTTGAGATGCGTTTTATCTTGTTTGGCCCAATCAGCAGCAACTTTTATATAAAACACGCGGTATTAAAGAGACAGCTCACAAAATGGGTCCAAGTAAAGTTGTTTACAATGTGTCCGCTGCAGCTCAGTATGTATACGCAACAATTGAAGATATTAGAAGACATGAAGACGTAAAAAAAAAAATTATAGAGTAGGCCTATACACAGGCCCGGATTAAGAACATGTAGGGCCCTGGGGCTATGACAAACCCAAGGGCCCCCATAGTAGCTGATCTTAGTGCCACAACGTTTTCTACCACAGAAATAATTAGTATTTTTAAAAACCGAAATCTTCAAAGCACAGAGATACAATGAGTATATACTGTCTGAATTTTCCATTTTAATATTCAAAAGGCCTTATATATAAATATTCCAGGCTGCAACACATTAACAGCATAAATGCATTAACTCCAGATATGAGGTCAAAGCAAACTGGTTTCCAGAAAAAGCAACAACTTTTGAGTATATACAACTGTCCTAAGGAGTTTTAAGACCTTTGAGGTCCCAAATTAAAGGTATTTTTGGGGGGCATGGTCCCCCAAGAAAATTTTGATTTCTCTGATCTATATATGTACATTTTAAGATGTTTGAAGGCTAAAAAAATGTAATAATAAATAGCTTTCAAAACCATGTTAGTGGGCAGTAGATTATCTGTCATACCCATAGTTGCCAAGTCTGCGTATAACAAGCGACTTTGGGCTTCTTTTTATGGCAGGTCGTGTAAAAAAAATCACGTGTTGCAGTTTTTTGGGTTTATTTTAAAAAATGTGGTTGCTTGTTAGGAAAATATGACAAGCAACTTCGTTTCTTTACATTTATGGTCGCTGTTTTGTCCAATACATTGATTGACACTGTCTTCTCACAGCTAATAGCCAATCAGTGCAATGATACAAGTGCTGTAGTAATTCGTCCTCACATCCCGCCTCCTTCTCCCCCTTATTGAAGAAAAATTGCATTCAATGTGCAGGCATGTGACGTTATAAATGCACGTAATGATAGTTAGTAGACGTAAATAGACGTATACATTTCCACAAACAATGCCACCAGCAGAGATGCACAGAGATGGAGAGGAAACAGGGAGGACAGGCACCTCATTTAATTTTTTTAATATTTGTATAACATATTTATCATTACAGGCTATAATAAAAATAAAACAAGTATACTAACAGTAGGTACGGTTCCAAATTATTTTATTATAAATATGTGGCTATATTGCAGCACTCCCTTAGTGCTTGCATGCATCTCAATGTGCATACTATCCATCCTGAATAGCATGTGACATTAGTAATTTTCAATACTATTTAGGGCAGATAGTATATGCACATTGAGATGCAGGGCTTGTCTTTTTCACGGTTTGCAGTGCGTGTTCACTACTCTGCTCCTAATATGTGTGCACTAACTTCGACTAAATTGGCCTTCATGTCACTTTTTCCATCTCCAAACCTCTTCTGTTCACAGCTGATCGGAGGATATTTCGTGCCCTTTATTGCAATTTGATGATTTTTGTCAAATCACATCTGTTTTCAAACTCAGAGAGGTTTCAGTTTAATTTGTTGCAGGCTCATTTATTGATAAAAAATAATTGATAATAAATTATATTGATGATAATAAATAATATAATAATATTGGGCTTGTTTTTGAAGCTGTGGTTGCTTATTTGTCTTGCGAGCGTTGGCAACACTGGTTATACCTGCTCTCTCCTCATTCTCATTTCCATCACTCTTTCTTTTTCTCTCAGTCTCCTTCTCTTGCCCTGTCTCTTCCCCTCCTAAAGCTGAGCTCTGGCTGATAGTCTTTTCCTTGTTTAACATTTCTATCCTAAAACAGCTGTCAAATATGAAATGTTTAGTTTAGCTATACTTAGCCTACATCTCACACCGTTTACTGAAGCGTTGCGTGACTCCCGCAGCAGCTTCTGTGCACATAAAGCACTCTATTGGTGGTCAATTATTTCACAACATTTATTAGCTATGTAGCCTACACCTCAGAAAAATACAAAGGTCCGGACCTCGGAGACCTCATAGCTGGCTACGGCCATCGTGTAGACAGCCTATATTTACCTCAACACTTCAAACATGGTCGGAGCGGTTCAGTCTGGCTCAGCTAGTTTCGCCACAGAGCCTTTACTGTACACATGATGTTGCGCTTGTATTAAATTCAAATGGATAAAGCGACTGCCTGGCGCTCATTATGACTTCAATAGAGCGGCGAAAGCGCCGAACGAGTTGGTCAGCGCTGTGCGTGAGACAACCCAGCTGCTCTCGCGCTGCGACTGCTGGATGTACACACGGTTTATTCAAGTAGCGCCGTTTCTTCACCTGGCTTTTGATTTTCCCATGCACTCACAGCACTCCAGTAGCCTAAATAATATAACAGAGCTTAATATGTGGGGGCGTGGTGTGGTTTGGCGAGCGGCCCAAAAGGAAAACTTTAGGTGCTCCCGATCGATTGTCAATCATTTCCTCGTCCAATCACGGGCCCCCTCCGTGCTCGGGCCCTGGGGCTTCAGCCCCACCTAGCCCTTATGTTAATCCGGCCCTGCCTATACATATCAACATGATGATGTATTTATTTATATTTTTAGCTTCATCGCAAGGCAAATTTCATATATGGTAGTTAAGTGCTTTACATAAAAATGAGAAAGAAAATACAAGCTATTAAAAAAGTAAGGACTAAAAATAAAATAAAATAAAATTTGAATTGATTACCAGGAGACAAAAAAGGTTAATTAAATGGGATTGGGATGTTGTCTTTTATTCTGGACGGCAAGGGCAGTGATTGCATGTATTTTGTTAAAAATATTAAACACGTATTTATATCGATTTCATCAGGCTCCGAAAATTCCTCAAAAAGAACACAATAGGGTGTTCAACGCTACACTGTTTCCGTTTAAAAAACGTTTTGCAACGTTTTGTTGGGGCTGAACGCAGCCCTGGTTTAGCACGTGCACAGGTTATGGCTCCATATTTTCTCCAATGAAAAGTGCATTTTTCACTATTTTGTATCCAGTTTATCACCCAAAAAAAATTGTCACCTTGACAGCGTTTATTGTCATCATGACAACGTTTATTGTCATCATGACAACGTTTATTGCGTTTGGTCTGCTGCTTTGAGATGTATGTATTTCTCTCATTTATGTCGGAGTAAAAACAGCCACAGTGGCTTCACCAATTGCAGCTACTTCCATTTTTATTAGATATTTTGCACCAATTTCCTAGGAAATTACGATAGTTGTCTCTTGAAGACGAGATGGAAACGCTTCTTTATTCGCACATGTTTTATGAGATATTCAAAGTTTGCGCACAAGTTAAATTCGCAACTTTGAATGGAAACATAGCTATGGTTAAGGCATTTTGAGCAAATGCTAAAGTCATCCATTTGTCCGTCTGCCTGTCCGTACTCAGAGTTTTGGCATGTCAAGAGGCTTAAATTACCAAGCTATTTGTTTTAGTTAAATTAACCTAATTGGCCATATGTTGAGAAATCTACTAACTACAGAGTTAAACTCTATTTGCTTTTAAATCAAGGACTGCAGTGAGACGTGCCAATGAATTCCCTTGTTGATATGTGTCGACATGGGAACCTCTTATTAAAGCTCCCTTCCTTTTCAATGTCGCCCATTATTTCACTGTCTACATCCGACAGCTCTACTGCTGTCCGCACAATAACCGGCAACCCAACCAATCACTGTTCAATTAAATGTTCTCGCTTCTCTTTGTGTTTCACTGTACTTGGAAAATTGAACACCACAAACAAATAGTTATTGTTCTGGACAAGCTGACCAAATGTAATTACATCTCACGGTGTCTTCGGCCAAATAAAGACACAGTTTAATAAATATAAAGCTAAGTGTCATTATTGCCGTTGGGAATGGCTTCATAATGGTACACACAGGATGGAATCACACTTCCTTTTGTTGTTCGTGTTAAACTTCAATACTGTCTTTTGTTTTAGCGCTTCAGTTTGAGACATTTGTGTGCGTAGAGAAAAGAACGCTGACAACAAAGAAATGCGCGTAAACAGAGAAACATCCACTGGGGCCACAGATCAAACGCTAGTGGGATCAAACTGCTGATCTGTGTGTTGAAATGGAGTCGAATCATTTCATCTTTCAGGCTCTCCTGATCCCCACGTTTGTTTTATGACACCTCCCTCTGAAAAGCGGACATATTTTCTGTTTACACACTGGCATCCACAGAACAGAGGACACCTGTCCCCCTCTTTGTGTTCAGTTTAGGGAATTGTGCTCATTCTTTAAGACTATTTCCCATGACTGAAAGCTTTCAGTCGCTCAGGTGATGTGTGTTAATTAAAGGTGCACTATAACATTTTGGCCCTCTAGCAGTTGTAAAACAAACTGCATGCATTTTGTGGAAGAACATTGTTTTGGTTGTGCTTCTTTTGCGTGATTGTGTGGTTACACTTTATTTTAACGTGACGTAGTACTCAAATAAGTAATATTAATTAACTACATGTAGCCTACTTGTAACCCCTTTAAAAAATGAAGGTGGTTAATACAGTGGCCCAGTAGTGCACAACACAACAAAATTTAAAAAGCATACATAAGTTCACAACACAACGAAATAAATCCACAACACAATGGAATGAAGCCACAACACAACAAAATAAAGCCATAACACAACGAAAAAGCCACAACACAACGAAAAATCCACAACACAACGAAATAGCCACAACACAATGGAAATGCTCCCGACCTCTAGGGGACTCTCTGAGTGCTGTAAAGTTTGCTTTCCTTGCATTGTTCTATAGATTCGCCAATCTTACAAATATTTAAACACTACGATCTGTTTTAAGTGTGCAGTTGTATATTGACATGAAATATCAATTCAAAATCACCTACGTGCATAATAGCTGCATATTTATACTCGAGAACGCTTTGACCCGCTGCCACAGTGCTAAGGGAGCGCCTGCCAATTCCACATAATAAGTTGAAACATAATTTGTATGAATTTAATTAACTTTTCACAAAATTCTAATGTTGTGTTGTGCATTATTAAGTCAGTTTTACCAATACAATCAAGCTGTGGAATTTTAACATGTCTGTTTTTAAATGTTAAAAGCAATTTTAATTCATACAAATTATACGTTTCAACCAATTGGTGGAATTGGCAGACGTTCCCTTAGCGCAGTGGTATCGGGTCAAAGCATTCTTGAACATAAATATGCAGCTATAAGGCATGTAGGTGATTTAAAATTAATATTTCATATCGATAAACAATGGTTAGCCTACATACTGTTCAAACTAATTGTGGTATTGATTTCTTTGTAAGATTTCCGACTATAGAACAGTGGCAACTTTACCACGCTCTGAGTGCCCCCGAGTGGTTGGGAGCATTTCCATTGTGTTGTGGCTTTTTCGTTGCGTTGTGGCTTGTTTTCATTGTGTTGTGAACTTATGTTTGCTTTTTATATTTCGTTGTGTTATGCACTACTGGGCCACCATATGTTAATGGACTCTTAATTTGAATAATACAAATTTTTGTAGGCCTACTTACTTTTCTTCACTAGATGGCGTTTTCTCCTTGTCAAGTATGGTAATTGTAACATTATTCCACTGACGAGGCAAGTTGTAGACCCAAGTGCAGTTTATTCAACAGAAATCTTAACATAAATCAAAACCATAAAACAAAGACTTGACTTAAACAAAACAAGGACTTGGGTATGAAAAACACTCACCAACAAGTGGGTTACAACAACAATAACAGACGAAGACACATGGCAAACATAAGGGCTAAATACACACAGACTAATGACAAGGGACACCTGTGAACACTGATTAAACAATGAACCAATGACAGAACACGACATCACATGAGGGCATGGGAATCACGTGACAAAACCAGGAAGCAAGACAGTGAACATGACACTCAAACATAACATGAACATGATCAACTTAAAACATGAACAAGGAACAATGAACATGAACCAACACCAAAACACCCTGTGACAGATCCCCCCCCCCCCCCCACCCCCTCTATGGGCGGCCCCTGACGCCCAAACAACACCAAAACACCACTAGCCTAACAAAGTCTTGGGGGGTGGTCTTGGGGGAGGGATGGTGGGCCAGGGGCACCAGACCCAGACGTGACCTGGACGGGCCTGGGAGCGGGCTCGTGGGCTGGAGCCTGGACGTGGGCTGGAGCGTGGACAGTACTGTGGGAACGTGGACAGTACTGTGGGAACGTGGAGCTCCTCATCCACCGTTCCCACAGTAAAAGATGAGCCACTCAACTGAAGTGCAAAGTCAATATACTTGGCCAATGACCAGTGGATCTTGCCTCCAGGAAGTCTGGAGCTAACAGGCTTATTTAAACCAAAACGAAAAATGTCTTTAAGCGCCACGTCATTAAAATCAACTAAGTGACAGAGTCCACAAAATTCCTCCACATAGTTCTCTATGGCTTGATCACCTTGGTTGAGCAGAGAAAAAACTGCTGGGTCCATTTTGGCGGTCTGTTATTCTGTAACGTTATTCCACTGACGAGGCGAGTTGTAGACCCAAGTGCAGTTTATTCAACAGAAATCTTAACATAAATCAAAACCATAAAACAAAGACTTGACTTAAACAAAACAAGGACTTGGCTATGAAAAACACTCACCAACAAGTGGGTTACAACAACAATAACAGACGAAGACACATGGCAAACATGAGGGCTAATGCTGCCTTCACGTGCTATCGGAAACTTCCTAATTTCCACTTTAGAAGTCGTGATTACGAGCTTGTTGCATGCAAGTGCTTTGTTGTCGGAGTGAACAGGAATCATGGTGGACACCAGGTTATTCTTGCCTATTTATTGGGATAATCTTGTTAAAACCAACATCATATGTAGTCTCCCATGCACCGACAACCATATAAACATTCCAGATAGTCCGCTTTCTGCTGATTCTAATATTTCAGTGAAATGCAGGCTATTTTCGCTGTGTACCAAACATACAATTCGCTTCATATGATTACTCTTACATGTAAATATGTACTACATTAATGTCAAGACAAGACGACCTAGCTGTTTTGGAGAAGAAAAAAAACAATAAAACCACACCTGCCACAGCAGTCTAGTTCTCCCCGCCACTATCTTTAAAGCTTATGACATGCCCATCTCGGGAATTGGGGTATCAAAATTATTTCCGAACTTCCCAGTGGTAAACACGACATCAGAGGCCGTTCATGTGCAATTTTTAACTAGGAAACTCGTATTTATGATAATTCCGATAGCACGTGAAGGCAGCATAAATACACACAGACTAATGACAAGACAAGGGACACCTGTGAACACTGATTAAACAATGAACCAATGACAGAACACAACAAGATCACATGAGGGTATGGGAATCACGTGACAAAACCAGGAAGCAAGACAGTGAACATGACACTCAAACATAACATGAACATGATCAACTTAAAACATGAACAAGGAACAATGAACATGAACCAACACTAAAACACCCTGTGACAGTAATAATACAAAAGTAAGCAATTGCAGCCTTTTTACAAGAAAGTGGAGAAAGAAAAACAACAGTTGATTCAGAGAATAACTACTTTAAAATGGTTAAATAAAAAAAAGTTTTAAGTTCTTTTCCAGTGAAATCCGGGGGATCTTTCATACTTTTATTTCAAGAAACTCCGGTGAGCGTTTGTCCCTCTGTTGTTGCTCTGTAATCGCTCATATGTGTTCAATTAATGACTTATGGTAAGAAATATGATTGTTAACAAATAAATGATGAAAGAATATTGAAATATACATGTTGCTATGAAGATATAAAGATTGTTTTGTCATAAAACCAATCGAGTTAATCCAAATGTGATGTTAAATCAACTGCGTCACAGGCCGATTGATGTGCATCAAGTTTATGCAAACGGGGACATTTTGTGATAATGTGCTTTGTAAAATAAGTTAAGTTAACATACAGTTGAAGAAAGAAAAGAGTAATTTCTGTAATTTCATGTGATTTATATCTGCTGTCAGATTAAGTGAATGTGAATGAGTGATGAGTTCTCTGCATTATGCAGGCAGGAGCCAACAGTGTCTACTGATGTCACAACGTGTCATTTTCTGGAGCGGATTCAGGATCCTTAATCTGTCATCAATCCCTGGATACAGATAAGAGAATACAACACACCACACACTTTTCAATTCCTTGAGTGAAACTGAGTTCAAAACTACCCGGGTAGTAAATCTTTCTTCTGTCACGTGACTACTTCTACTTTTTTTATTTTTTTCCAATTTTTCAACCTCTTCGATTTTTTTTTTTCCAGAAGGATCAGACTTTTTTTTTTTTTTAAAGCGACAACCATGAACATCAGGAAAAGACTTTCTGAATTGTGCTTGAGGAAACATTTATTTTATTTGTCATAACAAACAGGCCTGATTGTATTTACTCTTAGTTATTCTTACTGTACATTTGCAACCGTCGTTTCAATTGACGGTATTGATACAATACAACGATTTTTTTTCTTCTTTCACAAGTTGTTGTGAAATTACTGTCTCAATTCCTCTTTACGAACTTGGATGTTCAGAATAGTGTCAATCTAGCCTGACAAGCCAGACCTACATCAAGATGTTGGTATCCAGTTTCGCCGTATCCGGTCGGCAAAACTCTGAACACATCTTCCTTTCTTAAGAATGACTTCAGTGCTGTTCTTTGTTCTTTTCTCAAAGAAAAGCTTAACTCGAAGTCTTCCTGAGTCGCGGCCAAAGCCGATTCGAAAGACAGCTGTTCGCCAACTTCTTTGTTTACAAGTAGCACGCGGAACCGCCGCAACTCTGCCGTCATTATGTTAAGCTCACCCACCGACTCTATACACGATGTGATTGGCCTGACCAGAGTTTGGTTTTTCCAGCTTGCAAGCCAACGGTTGCTAGACTACCTTGGCTGCAGATTACATTTGCTGCCACTAGGGTGCAAATATACAAACAAGTCACATGATTCGCACACATGTACTGTAGAAGTCACATGACTACCAAGTTGTCCACATATGCTTGTCAGAGTAGATGGTACTATACCATGAATACCATCAGCTCTGGCAAGCATACTGAAACTGGACTGATGACTTTATGAGAACATTTTAGATGATCGATATACTTAAGGACGTCAGAGCAATGTTCTGTTGAAGTGAAATGTCACTGTACTTTGGTTTAGTACATGCATTAGCTCAGGGTTGACACCTGTTTGCGAGGGTATTCTGGGAAAATGGAAGTTTTGCTCCCTTTTCAGAGTGTCACACAAATAAGCTGCAATATTCAAAGTGCTCTCTGAGGAGGAGGAGGCAGAAGAAACACTTTGGTTGATTCAGTTGGCGACGCATGAATTCAAGACGGCAGGACGCCTCCAGCTTTGCAGTTTTACATGCACATTGAAAGACTCATTCATCGCCTGGCATCCGGTGAGAAGATCCACCATTTGGTGGGAAACATTAAAGAGAAGATCTGTTAGTTGGTGGATAATGGTGAGAGAGTTGTTGAAGTCGGCCGTGGCAGAGCTCCATGACTGCTTGAACGTCAGGTTGGCGCTGGGTTTCATCAGTACTGCTCTGTGACTTGGCCTCAAGAGTGTTTAACATTGTAGCTCATTAGCTCTGAGATACATGGTTGAAACTGATAGCCTGGCAAGCTGAATACAGATAGCAAGGTGTTGAGTTGACGTGCTGAGTTTTATTCCAAAATAAAAATGAAAAGACTTGAAATCCTCAGTTACTGCCACCCACAGGCTGTCAGATTTACAAACACTCTCCTCATCTGTTCATGTTTCATGTGCTGTGGTGACTATTCTTGTGTTTGCAAACATAACACACATCATTCCTAGGCATGGGATATGCTTTTATTTGATTAGTTAATTATCGAACTTATTTTTTTATTATATTATTTAAATTTTATTTTCTATTTAATTTTAAATCTAATCTGATTGTAAAGTGCCAGAGCTTAGTTAAAACTCAAAAATATTTTTATATTTTTATTTATTATCATTATTACTATTATTATTATTATTATTATTAAAGGTGCATTATGTGACTTTTCCGTCCGCTAGAGGTCACCTATTCAAAACAAAGGCATGGTTTGATGACGTCACATTTGAGCGCAGAATCCTGGGACATGTGGTCTTCACCTCACAGTCGGTGGAAAAGAATCAGGATAGGACTCGGGCAGAAATCATGTTCATGGATGGGATTATTAACATTACTAGTATGAAGCAGAGCAGGCCCGAGTGTTGTGGAGCTGAGCAAGGATTTCAAATGATTGCAAATGCAATGCAAATTTTTGTTCATTTTATTAATTTTTCAAATGTAATAATTTATTTGTAATAAAAATTTTAAGTGGCCCATTAAAAAGTATTATTTATATGTTGAATTATGTTTTTAAAACATACATGAGGTCATATTGTGACCGTTGCGGTGTGTGCGTAGAAAGAGCGGTAATATTTCCTCCACTGGAGAGAACTCCCTTTGTGACATGCTGGATAAAATATTGCCCTATCTGAAATAAATAGTAAGGGCTGCCCCTGACAAAAGTTTCTTTTCTTTTCTAGTTGTTCATTTAAGCCGTTGTTCACGCGGCGCGGCCGCCTCCATGTCATTGTCTGTTATAGGCTATTTGCTTATTATTTATTAAATCTTGGCAATTTGGTTGATAAAACATAGATTAAAATTAAGATACAATTTATACAAAACGAAATTCACTTTAAAGAAAGGCTTTCAACAAAACTTATTGAAGTGTTATTGAACTTATTGAAGTCTTCTGACATTATGCATCTTATGTGTCCTGTTCACTTTTCAACGTAAATGAAATTAAAAAATAATATTATAATATTTAAACTGAAACTAATTACGTGTTCTAATGGCTACAAGCAATATAGGCTACAGTACTGAGAAATGTCATGTCGTAGAGGGATTTGAGCGCACGTCATTTTACCGGTGAGCAGTTCATGAGTGAAGCTCCGCTTTGCTTTGTTCACATGCTCTAGTAAGGTAGGCAGGTTTTTTGCATTAATTTTTATTTCCTGTCGCTGTGCAAGCTTGCTTATTGTATATGACTGTGTAAACCATTTATTTAAAAGTTTAAAGTCACAGTCCATTGCATTACAATTGCAAGAACAATCAACATTGTGAAAAATGTGATGTGCAGTCAAATGCAGTCCCGGTGTGTAGGATATGCTGTTTAAACAAGTGTTCTCACCGATATATTTCTTGTTCTTTCGTGTTTTATAGACTCGATATTGTTTCTTATAAAAATGTGGTGACCATGCAGAAAAGAAAAAAACAACAACTTTTAAACCGTTTAACTGATAGTATTAATTGGTCAAAATTCTTACTATCAGTTAACGGTTAAACGGTCAATATGAGCATCCCTAAACCGGAAACCGAGGGTAACGCAGATATGACGCAATCGACAGGCGACTCCCTCACACGTCCCAGTTCCTTGGTTAAAATAGCAAATCTCTCACGGTTTACAAATTTACGAAACATTTGGGATATTGTATGTACTCAAATGAACAAAATATATAACACTGGCCTAGTGGTTTTTGGATATATTTTACTGCAAAAATGTTACATAGTGCACCTTTAATTATATAACACTTTACACATTTTTTTAAATACTTCTTCCTGAAAAATAATGAAATTAAATAAACTAAGAAATTAAATAGAATAAAATAAAAAGGAAATTAAAAAATATTAATACATGAAATTAAATAAATAAGTGAATGAATGAATAAAGATATGATGATATACAGTGGACAAGCAACTCAGGAAAACTGACGCGACTAATATACTTAAGACCGTCCAGCTTATTAAACAAACTGCATGTCTATTCCTTTCAGGTTGGTTTTCATTTGTGCAAATTAATCATGCCATCTATCCAGACGAAGGTCCGCTGCTGCTGTTTAAGCAACGCTGTTCAACACATTCAGCATATCAGCACCTATTCTGTGTTCAGCAACTTGTAACTGATGAATGCAAGTGTGAACTATGATTGATTATGCAATCATATAGTGACACATATTGAAGGTACAGTAGCTGCCTATGTTGAATTCTAAACTAAAATGGTCAAGAATTTTTTTTTTTAACCTTTTTTGTGCAATAAGCACAAGTAGACTTCAGGCAAAAACTGCTATGAAGGTGTATAAAAATGACCCCTTTAATACTCTTTTGCTTGGGTTTTGGAAGCGCTACATTCTTCAGTGTACTTACAAATCACATATGAACCTCTTGTTTGAGTTCCTCTCTATATAATGGCGTTTTTGACACGGCACATAAATCTAGTCCGCCTCCTCTAGCATTTGCACTGCTGCAGATATCTGATATGCGGATTAGTCTTATAAGAGATCCGCAGATGGAGACCTCTGCTGCCTTTTTCTATCTGCGCTTATTTTTCTCAGGATTCAGAAAGCAATCTTCTACGTCTCTGCTTTAAATAACATCTCCGCTCCGAGCTTTTAGAGGTGGCCTACGTTTTCTCATTTTTTCCCCCCTCAAAACAGATTTTCAGTGGTATCTTGGAGCGCAATCATGAAAGATTCATGAGTTTACATTTCCACGGATGAATTATGGATGAATCCTAATTATTTTTTACAGCAGTTAATTAATTCATCTGCTCCACAGTGAACGGTCCAAATCAGATGCTAGTGCTGTAATAGAGAGCATTTGATCTGGGGGGATCGGGTTTTAACGCCGTCCTGTGATTGGTTCAGATGTTCTTATCTGGGACTCATGAGAGTGTGAATCCTGGGCGTCCTGTTCATGGATATGAGTGTGAGTCAAGAGCTTGTGCTTTATCTTTTCATAAATGAGTGCTGTGTGACTATAGCAGTCAGCTCATATGGGTTGTTTTAATCGCCGCTCCACAGACTGTCTAAGGCCATGTTCACACTGCTAGTCTTAGCAAGCCAGATTTTTTTAGTTTGACTGTCCACATTGGCTATTTTCTAAATGTGGCCAATATCTGAATAGATTGTGAACAGGTCACAATCCTGAATTGACCCGCATACGCAAAAGAACAGTAACAAAGACGGCGCACAGCACGATTCAGCATTTATAAGGTGAATTGCCGTGGAAGCCAGCGAATCTGTGCGCAGGGGATTAGAAGAACTCAGACGAGAGAGAGCAACATTTTTCGGGTACAATTTTTCCTTAAAGGATTAGTTCACTTTAAGGCAAGACACTACAGATGAATGGGAATTTTTCTTTTATAGAAGATATCACTGTGAAACTTCTCCAGTTTATTACTGGCATAAACATAAGGAAAACATTTATTTCAAGTTTTGCACTGAAAAAAAGATTTATTAAATTTTTCTTTGGCAAGTTTTTGCACGCATATTTTTAAAGTAAATTTCAAATATGTAATGAAGTAAACTACTTATCTAAGATTAACAAAGAAAATAAGTAATTTGAACTTGTCCAGTAAAATCTTGAGTAATTTCTACTTAGTTGAAGATTCCGTTGCAATATATTTTACTCAAATATAACGTTGAATTAAACCACACTTTTAAAGTGTGTACTTTACTTAGACATATCAGTAACACTTTACAATAAGGTTCATTAACATTACATTAGTTAACATAAACTAATAATGAACTGCACTTATAAACCATTTATGTATCTTTGTTAATGTTAATTTCAACAAGTACTAATGTATTATTAAAATCTTGCTAACATTAGTTAATGCACTGTGAACAAACATGAACAAACCATGAACAGCAGTATTTATATCAACTAACATTAACAAAGATTAACAAATACAGTAACAAATGTATTGCTCATGGTTAGCTCATGTTAGTTAATACATTAACTATTGTTAACTAATACAATTGCTGTCAGAGGCTGCTGAGCAAAGCAGCAACTGGCTGTGGCTAAAAAGGAAGGACCCCAAATGGACTGCAAAATGACCAAGAGGGGTTAAAGCAGAGGAGAGCATACCTGGGACGCCAGGTGTTGCTGTTGAGCCCTTTGGTGGTGTCGTGGGCTATCAATGAAACACCAAGGAAGGAGGGAGCCCACCTGATGACCCCCATGATGTGATTACCCCTACCCACTCGAGATGTTGAAAAAGTGCAGATTATTCAAAGGGATTGTACTATGCTTAACCAAATGTTAACTAATACAGCCTTAATGTAAAGTGTTACCGAAATATCGAAGTAAATAACACAATAGATAATGTATAGATACTATATCTACATAATAGAAGTAACACAGTATACCTGAACACAGAGACCTCTATACTTGGTACACAATACACAGTGACGGTAACATTTAATGGATCGTTTTTGAGTATGATTGTGTCATTTTGAGTAGAAAATGAACTTCAAATGTCACAAAATGTCACAAAAAAGTTAGTAAACCTAACAACAAAAGCAATGTTAAAACAATATAAATACAGCTGGAAGACAGTGCAAAATCAACGTAATTAATTACTCAAATCCCAATGCTTGATGGGAACACCGGAATCATAAAAGTTGAAAAAAATGTACGTTTTACTTTATTTTATAACGTTGATATTTACACTTTAATACCTAAAAGCTTAAATTGAGTACTAATATAGAATTTACTTCGTTTTTTTTATGTAGAAATTACATTTGGTTTTTTTCTGTAGTATTTACTTCACCACAAACAATGTTTTTATTAGTGTGTGTAAATTAATGTTTTAATATGCAAATGAGGCCTTATAAATTTAATATATACGCTTATTTGGACGGGGCCCACAAGTATTCAACTTACGGAAAAAGCGTTACTAGCGCGACGATGTGGAACATGGCGCAAACGCTATGAACTGCGAGAGGTACTACACTTTCTGCACAAGTTGAAAACAGAAGGTCTGGCAGAAGCTAGATATTTTACTTCATAAAGTTTTAAATATGGATGTTTTTCTTACCAAACTCCATCGATTCGCTTTAGAAGGCCTTTATTAACCCCCCAGAGCCGTGTGGAGTACGTTTATGATGGATGGATGCACTTTTTGAGTGTCACTGTCATTATAGAGCTTTGAAGCGACAGGATATTTATTAATATAACTCTATGGAGTGTGCTCATCAGAAAGAAGAAAGTCATACACACATAGGATGGCTTGAGGGTGAGTAAATCAAGGGATAATTTTAATTTTAAAGGGAACAAATCCTTTTACGTTTTGCTTGTATAGAGCTGTCACCATAATACTTATGAATAACAGCTCACCGTCCCTCCACTGATTAACTTCACTGCCGTCTTCCATATTCACAGAGTGACCAAAGAACCACCGTTATGTAAAATCTTTCGAGTGATTCCCATCAGCACAGATTTGGCACAAATGTTGATCTAGAGCAGGGGTGGGCAATTCCAGTTCTGGAGGGCCACTGTCCTGCAGAGTTTAGCTCCAACCCTGATCAAACTCACCTTTCTGTAGCCTTCTAGTTATCATGAATTCTGATATGACTGAGGCTGCATTGCAAAATGGATTTAAGATCCTAGTTGCATATGAGACAAAAAATATTTAGGCCACTTTTGACTGCAGAATGTAGTCTAAAATAGCCATGAGTCTCTCAAAAATATTAATGAAAACCACTGTCAGCAATGTTGATGTGCAATAAAACTGTAGACTGTTTATGTAATAAGAACAGAATAAACTAACATTGAAAAGATTGGGGTCAAAGATTCTTTCCCCCCCAAAAAAATATGACTACTGTTCTTCAGCAAGGAGCTCAAAGTGACAGTAAAGAGTAAAGATCTTTACAGTGTTACACAAAAATTCTATTTCTATTCAAGTCAAGTTAAGTCACCTTTATTTTATTACACCAATATAGCACTTTATACAATGCCGATTGTTTCAAAGCAGCTTTACAGTGATAACAGGAAAATAATGCAACAGAATTTGATTTGGCCGACAGCCGCTCTGGAGTAAAAAGCCGCTCTGATGTCATCCAGCTCATTTCAGTAATCATATAGGGCCCTATTTTAACGATCTGAAACGCAAGTGTCAAAGCACGAAGCGCAAGTAACTTTGTGGGCGGGTCTCGGCGCTGTTGCTATTTTCCCGGCGGGATAAATGGCTCTTGCGCCCGGCGCAAATCTAAAATGGGTTGGTCTGAAGTAGCTTCATTATTCATAGGTGTGGTTTGGGCGTAACGTGAATAAACCAATCCGAGCGTCATCCACCATTCCCTTTAAAAGCAGGTGCGCAAGTTCTATTATGGATTGCTATTATTATGGCGTATTTACCAGGCGCACGCCAGGAGCGGTTCACAGCCGAGGAGACTGATGTGCTTGTAAGAGCAGTGAAAGACAGAGAAGTGAAGTTGTAATGTTGTACATTATGGTAAAGGTGATTTCACAGTCTTTTTTTTTTTCAGTCTTTCAGTTTTTTCAGTTTTTCAGTCGATTTTTTTTCCTGGTTCTTGACGGACAAACCAATTTGTCAGATGTCCTTATATACATATATGTCTTGCCACTATTGGGCAAACAGGTCTTATCCTTAATTATTACAATTAGCCTGAATCATTTGTAAGCTAGATTTATGCCTATTTTTTCACATCTTCGTGGCACACCACAATGATTTCCGTCATCTCATGTGTTAATATTTTTTTAGTGTAACAATTTATGATTTGCGAAAAATAACTGTTGCATCTGTGTAGATAATGAGCGTTGTGCACGCTATACATTATGGTCAAGCATGCGCCCTTAAAATAGCATAATGAACAACGCGCAACGCGCCACTGACTTTAGACTAGGTTTTTTCTGGTCAGTGGCGCAATTGTTTAATGGAACAGCAAAATAGCACCAGGGATTGTTTGCGCCGGAACACGCCTCCTTTTTTGCGCTGAACCGCCCAGGTAGCGCAAGTTCATTCACCAGTTTAGCGACGTGCTTCTGTGGAGGGAAAAGCGCGCTTTGCGCGGGTGCAAAATAGGAATGACACATGCGTCGGTGTACAAAGTCAATTGCGCTGGGTGCAAGATAGGGCCCATAGTGTCAATGTGGGTAGATCTGTAATATAGTTGAATATTTACTTATTTAGTGTCCCCAACTAAGCAAGCCAAAAGCCAAAGGCAACAGAGGCGACGGTGGCAAGGAACCAAAACTCCATCAGGTGACAGAATGGAAAAAAAAAACCTTGGGAGAAACCAGGCTCAGTCGGGGTGCCAGTTCTCCTCTGGCCAGTAAACAAACAGTGTATGATTATGATTCAGGCAACATTACAGGTCAGAAGTCATATTAGATCGGAATATTTGTCCCGTTCCATCTGATTGAAAATCGGAGTCATCACTCACTCTGACAAAAATGTAGGGTTTCCACGAAAATCTGAGGTATAGCTCAACTGTTCTCAACATTGATAATAATCATAAATGTTTCTTGAGCAGCAAATCAGCATATTAGAATGATTTCTGAATGATCATGTGACACTGAAGGGAGTAATGATGCTGAAAATTCAGCTTTGATCATAGGAATAAATAACATTTAAATATATAGAAGTGCTTATTTTAAATTGTAATAATATTCACAATATTGCTGTTTTACTTTTATTTGATCAAATAAACGCATCGTTGGTGAGCAGTAGAACATTAAAAAAATATTATGTTATGTTTATTTGTGCGCACACATGCATTGAAGACAGTAAAATACGAGACAAAGAGATTAGTTATCTGTACCCTGGTTCTAACCTGTAAACAATGAAATGAATAATAATAGAGGGTTATTGCAAAAAAGACAACAAGCACTCTATGTTTTCCCTTTAAAGTGTGCAGGTATATTGTGTTGCATGATTTCTGTTTGCTCATTTGTGAATGTGCCAAGGATATACAGTAGGGTAATCTGTCATGTCCAGTTTATGCAGTCTATGGTCTATTTCTGTCTTCTGTATGCAGATAAATTGCACTAAACTCTCTGTAGCAGCTCTATATTACTTTTTTGTCCTCTGGTTAAGATCGCAGGCGGTCTGTGAACAGTTTGGTGTTCTGACAGGGGTCTATGGTTTGACAAACAGAGCTGTGTGGGCGAATTTAATTAGAACAAATAAAATGTGCACAGAATTGCTAAAGAAACTTAACATATCTATCTACTATACATTGACAAGGTTAATGGTAGATTTGACAATAGGAAGAATGACCCCTTCTCTAGAAATATGGCAATTAGTGCATGTGCTGTTGTATGGTGACAAATTTCACTGCATGTAAATTGAAATTAACTCTTTTCCTGACATTAACAGTATTTTCTGCCAATCCATGTTTTCACTGTTAAAAGGTAGGGGTTATAGTAGTTATAATATGCACTATTATGTATCTTCTGAAAGAGTACTGAATCTCCGGATAAAAACACAGGTGAAGAAGAAGCAGAAACAAGCGATAGAAACATTGCTTATGCTCATGCAAGTGAACGTGATCAAACATTAAACAGCATATACATCAAAACTGCCAAACGTTATTGAATGAAATGTTGAACTAATGACTGCGAAGCTTTGGGGGTGTTGGTGGAAGCATTCTAATCCATCTATGTTTTGATCATCATTCTGAATCTGATCCAGACACAGGGCCCTATCATACGCCTGGCACAATGCGACTTCTAGCGTGACTCAAGTGTTAATTTTCACGTCCAGCGCCACGTTGTTTAAGGGGGGGGGGGTGCTTTTTACACTGTTAAAGACCTGGATTCACATGCTAAACATGGACAAAGTTTTATGTCTGTGCCAAAAATACTCCTTTCAGTTTTTCATAAGTTTCGTAAAGTTTTTTTCGAGTATGGGTATGTCTGACGTCAGCAAGGGCGGAATGTCTTTGTACGGCCGTACAGGCTCTTCTACCGGAAGGCCATGCACAAGCGACTAGAGCGAGAGAGCAAATGCTCGCCCATTAACGCTTGTGCTTTGCTCGGCTTTAGGGAAGTCATCGACAGTCAAACGACTTCACAAAATCAACAATGTCATCAAAGAAGTGTGTTTTTGGTTGTCAGGGCAAGACAACCCTGCACAGCTTCCCAAAGAACCCAGCGTTAATGGGACAGTGGATGGAGTTTGATTTTCTGGAGCAGCAATGGCGTTGTGCAAGTGTTTTTGTTTGTTCCCTGAATTTCGGCGACAATGGTTTATAAACAAGGTCCAGTTCAACTCCAGATTTGTAGCTCGTCATCTGTTCGCCCATAGGCGTGCTGGTCTGAAAACAAGGTGTGTTCAGGCGCATTGTTGGCGTTGCTATTTTGAAGCAACTGAAAACGCAGTATTGTTTGTGTTATTTAAAGGGGGCGTTAGTACTGTATGTGCATGTTCACTTTCCTTATTATGCTGCGTTCACACCAAACGCGAATAGAGCGTCTTGCGCGAGTGATTTCAATGTTAAGTCCAAGGAAAGGCGCGTTGACGCGCGTCTGGAGGTCTCGCGGCGCGGAAGGCGCGTTTTGCGCGGCGCGAAGGACGCGAATCCGCCTCATTCGCGCGTCCAGTTCGCGCGAATGCCGCGAATTGGACGCGAATTGAGCATCTTGCGCGACACGCGCGTTACACGCGAATGGTGCTTTTGTGCATTCAGGCGTTTGAAGCGAATTCGCGTCTGACGCCCGAGTTGAAAAATTTGAACTTTGGCGTCAATTCGCGCCGCGTTAACCAATCAGGAGCCTGCTTGCTGCTGTCACGTGGTAAAGTGACGTGTATGAGAAACCCTGCATAAATTAAAAATAGTACTATTGTGTCACAAAATGTAGTTTTAACACTTTTTCAGGTGGGAATGTAGTTGTTTAAAGCTCAAATCTGTGGTTTATTTAGAGAGCGCCCATTTAAAAAAAATTATCTTGTGTTTTTGGAGTTGTGAGATCCAGGCGATCACCGGGCAATCACTGCTCATAACCCCGGCGAAGGCAGCCTTTCCTCGGCCAGTCCTTCTGGCGACTGCCGCTGGCTCTGATGTCCTGTAGTGGTTCGTTTTGTGTAGATCTAACGGCCGAGCTTTGCTCTCATGAATCTATAATTTGTTGTCTGCCAAATCGTTTTGACTGAGGGCAAAGAGAAGTTTCATAACTTTATATTTTAAGGATATTTAAATATACATGTAGTGAAGATAATGTAGGAGTTGCCTGGACCACATTTGTGTGGCTATTAATGCTTAATATATATGTTTAATGAAAATGAAAAGAGGCAGAGTGGTGTTTTATGACATATTTCTCCTGGAGTGCCTTGAACGCGCGTCAATTTCGCTTCAAACGCTCGATTTCTACGCGCGTCCAATTCTCTGCGGACGCGCGAATGCATTCAAAATGTTCGTGCGTGAAACTAGACGCGGTAGACACGATTTTGACGCTCAATTCGCGTTTGGTGTGAACGCAGCATTACACACGCAAACAGCAGACCACAAAAATGACAAATATTAAAAATAAAAGAACTAAAAATTAAAAACTGAGATAATATAATATAATAGAGATTAGGGCTGCGCGATTAATCGAACCGCAATCGCGATTTGGGTTATGTGTGATTATGAAAGCGCAAAGGCTGCGATTTTAATTAAATACATAAATGCCCAGTGTGTCAGTGAAGAGCGGCTCTGTGATCAGTAAACACTGCTCCGTCTGAAAGCACTGCGAGTTTGAGTCGCTTATAACGCGCGTTTGAAAAAGCAACACGTGTCAAACATCTACACAAACTAGCAGTGTGATGTGTTCATAAACCTGTTATTAACACGTTTTAACTCACTTCATATAGTCAGTCGAGCTGATGTGGCTTCTTATCACAGAATGTCAATCAGCACTGCATACTTTATTATAATGAAAATACCAGTGAAGGCTTGAAGAACTCAAATACACAATATCTTGTCACAGAACTATTATCTTCATGTTTTTTATTAATCAGTCAAAGTGTTTCTATCTTCGTTTTATTCAGCCTACAGCAAGCTTCATTTTAGGGTTTTCCCATAGGGAAGGGATTTCCTGAAAACAAATGAATGATTACTTCTTCTGAGGCAAATGTGGAGTTTCTGCTCGAGGGCGCCCTCTGGCTTCCAGTATGAATTATACATTCATTTAGAAGTATTTCTTCTTCTTATTTTCTACCCATAAGTTTGACAATCCATACGTTTTTTTTCAATGTACAGGAGTTTGCATCCCCACAGTGGATGCATAAGAGGCTCATATTTCATATTAAAGACATAGACTTTAAGAAATTGATATCACATATAAAAAGCACAGATTTTTATAATATATATATTTTTTTACAATAAATCCTTAGACCTTTCTAATGATTTTTAGTCATAGGCTGTCTGTATATTAACCCATAATTTTTTTTTTGGAAAATAAGTTTTCAAGTAAAATATAATAATAATAATAATAATAATAATAATAATAATAATAATAATAATAATAATAATTATTATTATTATTATTATTATTATTATTATTATTATTATTATTATTATTATACTGTTATATTTATTCTTAAATGCTATTTTAAAATTTTAATAATGAAAATGTTATTGTAATAGTAATATTTCTTATTTTTATTAAGCAATAATAATAATAATAATCATAATTATTATTATTAACCATATTAATATATAAACACAGTTATATACACACTTTTCATTTGTAAAAATAAAAAAATTATAATAATCGCATTTTAAATCGCAATCGCAATTTTAACCAGAATAATCAAAATTAGATATTTTCCCCAAATCGTGCAGCCCTAAGAGATCAGTTATCTGTATTCTTGTTCTAACCTGTAAAAAATGAAATAATAATAGAGGATTATTACAAAAATGACAACAAACACTCTGTGTTTTCCCTTTAAAGTGTGCAGGTATATTGTGTTGCATAATTTCTGTTTGCTTATTTGTGCATGTGCCAAGGATATACAGTATGGTATTCGCCCAAAACACACCCATGACTCATTAAGAGACTCGGTAGTAGGTACAACCCTTTTGGACTATGCGCCTGGCGCACAGCCAATTTTTTTCCGTCGTTAAACTAGCAATAGTGGATTCGGACACGCCCTAATGCCGAGTTCACACTGCCCGATTTTAACTCGCTGACAGGTTTTGCGAAATAGCTGACAAATGCCTAAAATAATAAGCAAATCGGTGCTCGTGCACGTGAGTGACAATCACGCAGTGTGAATTATCAAAGACGCGATCAGAGAGAATCGCAGACGAGTCATCGACACCCATGAGATATTTGGCATGCTAAATATCTGGACTTGTCAGCGATTCAAACTCCTGCTGTGTGAAATGTGTTATGACTGAAAAATACGTAGGTGATGACCGACAGCCAATGAGAGGGCAAGATACAGGCCAGCTGGAGGCTCGGGGAGGAGTTATAGACCAGAATATCAGTATTTTAATAGATATATTTACAATTATATCAAACATAAACGAAGCACAAACATTTGCTTGACCAGCCGCAGAAGTAGCCCATTGCAAAATTATTTATTTACCTCAAACTCTCTTTGCAGAACACAATCCTTGCTCCCTCTGTCTACCCAACCATTTCCTCCTCCATAATCTTTTTTCTTTTTCTCCTTTTCGCTGCAAATCAGCACACAGACAATTTGGATCGCAAACTTTATGCAGTTTATCATTTTTAATAACAATTCCAGTCTAATACATTGTTTTTGTTGTTGTCCTTTCTTTTGATATATTGCATGTTCAGATTTTCATTCTGGGGACCAAGAGTTAACCTAATGATAGACTAACTGGTTAACTGGCTGGTATTTGGTCATTTTGTGGACTTTTTCAGCATAACTGTGCCAGATAATCTCAAAAGGCCAGCCAATTCATCTGCATTTAATCTCATTGCATTTTCTGTTCTGTCATTAATTAATCACAATGACTGCAGTCCCCATTCATTCTTGTAGTAATTTCTCGCGAGTAAACAACTTTTTGATGGATACATTTCTCCTTAAAATGACTTCAGACGTGACGTATATTCAGGGTGAAGTGGCATTGACGGCTGCATAACTGATGCAGAAATGAATAACATGATTTCACTCGAGCCGCCTCATGTTTAATATGTGTGGTAGCACTAATCAAATTAAGATCCAGGCCAGTATACTGAATGACATTGTAGCTGAGGTTATTACACCAGCAGGACTGGAGTCAATTACTCTGACAACAAATCATTGACATTCATGGAACCTGTGGCCGTTGTTATGCAGTGTGATAAATATTGAGTGTGTAGTTTTACATCAGCAGAATATGAAATGAACCGAGAGATAAACGTCAGGTGAGCTTTACCAGATGCTACTGGATTCAATCCATATGG